>NC_090884.1:18031662-18081662 GCF_036669925.1 Montipora capricornis | reverse complement strand
AAACAAGCACACCCTCAGAGAGCGAATGGAAAAGGAAAAAAGGCATTTCAGAGTCAACTGTTAATAGCCAGCGAATAGGAATCACGCTAAAATTAGAAGCCATAAAAAAAACTTTGTCAATTCAAGGTCAAAGAAGAGTTTTACTGATGTACTCTATTCCGCTTTATCTCTGAAAGCGAGATCATTCATATTTTGATGTATTTTATTGAAACACGCCAGGTTGGCTTACAACAAGAATCAGCAAAATACGGCAATGTAACCAAGAAAGGACGAACTTCAAACAAGATCCGCTCCAACACTTAAATAACGTTTAGGTGCTTTAAACAAACTTCTGAAAACACAAGCTAGTGAAATTTCCCCCTAATTTTACGTGAACTCATTGCGATTACATGTTAGTAACGTAAGGGAGAATTTTCTTGTCACTGTCGAGGCACAACGAAAACCAGTTGGACAAACGGATTAAAAAAGCACTTGTTTGCTCGCATTGTAGTGCAAAACAAACAAACAAATTAATCAATTTTTAATCGCCGATTAAAAATACGCATCCACTCTAAATAACGCATCCGTAAAAATAACAAACGGTTTAGTGCCCAAGGAAAGAATTTGTAGAGTAACTTCTTCCGCTAAGTATGAGCTATTACTGGTATTCTGTTTTGTCGTTGTCGTTCTCTTTCGCTCTCCTTTCGTTCCTGTTCTAGACATAGGTCCTCCAGGAATCATGTAACCTTATCAGAGCTTCTAAAGATGTTCCAAAAATTGCCATACAGAGAGAAAAGCAGCTCTAAGCAAATTAAAAATAAACTTTCAGCTCTAAGTTTTTATCCCTCCGATGCTTGACTTGAATAACGGCATAGCCGCCAGTGTGGACCACAGATATCATGACTTGTCAAACTGGATTGAAACCAGCGAAAAATGCAGAAAGAACACATCTTACAAACCGTTTTCCACCTGAGCACGAAAAGCGTTGACTGTGTAAGAACTATAGTTGAAGTAGTATGGCCGTGCAGCGGTGTCGAGCCGCAGAAAGCACGCGAAAAATGAAGCCTCGCTTATGTTTAGGTAAGTTAACCTGGGTTGAGCCTGCAGTCCAATCGAAAACCAGTACCTGGTCAGAGGTCAACTTGAAAAAACAGCTTGGAGAGCACGCGAAAAGGTCACGCGATGCTGATCAGCAGATACCTTGTTTTGACAGAAGTCAATTGATCAAAACATGGATGTCCAATATCAAAGATCTATGCTGTAAACTAGCATGAAACTGGTCACATTGGCATACATGGAGGGGTGGACGTACATACGGACGGTCGATGATGTCATGGCTATAAAACCAAGATTTCTCGCATCGATGGGTTACCATACTTTCTTAACTATGGTGCTTCACCGACCAGGTCTTCGCACTCTTCCTCCAATAGCATTCTCGTTGTCCCGCGGTATAATCTTAAGAATGGTCCTATATTATGGAACAGCCTTCCTATCAATATTAGAGAATTTGATTTTTTTTTTAAATCCAATGCCAGGAAATCAGTATTGAATATCTTATTTAAGGACGTTCGCGCCCAAAACGTTCCCATGTACAGATTTTTTTTAAACTTGCCACTCAGAAAGGTAGTGATCTACTTTTGCCAAAAAGGCTTATTTTCGAGATCATGAGGTGCACATTAGTGAAATTTAGATTAGGTAAACATACTCAATTCAACATAACTAATATAAGTAAACAAACTTTTACAGCTGATGTCTTTTCCTGAGGTGAATAGACCTTGAAAAACGATACATAGTAGTCTAAGGAAGAAAACTTTGGTCGTACGAGAGTATAAAAGGCGAAATATTTGTAACTTCTCACGTATAGATTTTTTTTGTTTTTTGTTAAAATGGACAAAATCGGGAAAGGAAGTGATCTATGGAAAGAAAAATGGAGGTCACCGAGCATTTAAGTGAGTGAAATCGCTGCGAAGTTCTCAAAGTGACTGTCTATTCGCACTATGGCGTGACATTTCCGAGAAGACCTGGGTCCACAGCTATCCCATGATGCCACTTGCTTTCACGTTCCTTTCTTGTGGAAAATGTTTGCGCCTTTAGCATCGTGTTTTCCTTCGTGGTCTGGGTTGCAAGACGTGTGCGTGACATGCGCGAAAAAATGCGCAGTAGCAATGATAGCGAACGTCATTAAGGTGGCTCAAACCAGTTTCAGCACTTGAAAGAAACGTTCTTATTAGAAGGATTGACACTACAACACTTAATCACTGAACAGCAATGTTTTGGTACCATATCACTTTTTGCTGAAAAAGATTCAATCATTTTTGTGACGTAACAAGTGACCGTGGCAGCAGGAAAGTCCTGCAAAAACACCCCATATTTTGGCTTTAGCTGCTCATATTTCAAAACACATTCGGTGGCCCCCATTTATTATTTCTGAAATGTAATCAGCATGCCAAAATGAAACTTTCTGCAAAGATTTAAAAAAAATCTGTGGAGCGGATTCAGAGCCACCTTATATAATTGAAAATTAGAGGCAGCTCTGAATCCGCTCCAGATTTTTTTAAAACTTTGCAGAAAGTTTCATCTTGGCCTGCTTATCACTTTTGTGCAATAAAAAAGTGGGGTCACCTAGTTCGTTTTTCAGATGTCAGCAACTAAAGGCAAAATATAGGGTGTTGTGACATCACAAAAATGACTGCATCTTCTTCAGCAATAATTGTTGTTTGATATGGTACTATGTTTTACATGGTACCGTAACATTGCTGTCGCATGATAAAGTGTTGTAGTGTCAATCGTGCTAATAACAAGGTCTCTTGAAAGTGTTGAAACTGGTTTCCATTTACTTCCCACCCCCTTACAGTAACAAAGCCTTGACCAAACATAAAAGCATGTGGTGTACCTGTGCCCCTAAGTCTTAAACCGCTTCCACCATCATAGTGGAAGCAGTGCCCCCCCCCCCCCCCTCCTTACAGCACCTCTGTAGTGATTATTACACAAATAATTGCACAGCATTTTTGTTTGTTGAAATTAGATTATGCCAAAAATTACAGATGACTTTTTCATGTGGTTGAACAGGATCCTACGCGTAGAAAGGCTTGCTCGAATTTTTTTTTCTCTACTTTTGCTGTGGCAGCAATTTTTTTTTTTCTTAATTGCCCAACCAACCCTTCCCCCTCACACTGTTTAGCTTGCTAGGCTTCAGAGTCTAATTTCTTGTGTATGGTACACTGTGTTGAGTAATAGTAACATGAATACTTTGTTGGTGTAGGGAAAAGCGGAAGAAGCTAAAGGTCTCATGGTAAACTTGACAAAAGCTGCTACAAAACGGTAAATTACCAAAACACACTAACCTGGCATTCTAACTTCTTGTGCTTTACACAAAGCACTAACTGTTTTTTTTTTCTTTTAAAGGAGTCCCCAGTTAAAAGAGGCTGAGTGGAAAAATCTTCTTGGTCACATGTTGAAGTTACAAAAAGATGTGTATACATGTATTGATGCATCTGTGTGTTATGAGGTACATCCGGTCATAATATTCCTAGCTTTTTAAGTCTTTTAAACCAGCTGCGTGCATACATACCTTTTTGGAAGGTAATTATGGAACCACAGTAGCACAGTTTTACATGTGATATATAATAAAGACGATAAAAAGAACTATTTACAAGGCTAAAAAAAATTAAAACTAAATTTATTTATTATTGTTATTAGTATAGTTTACAGTGCTATTAATTGCTTGGGGCCAAAGCTTGGTTATTATTATTATTATTATTATTATTATTATTATTATTAGTATCATTATTATTATGGCGGCAGAATGTAAGCGTTACCACAGTAGGCTTGCTGAATTACTTGCTAAAAAGAAGGGGGAAAGCTACGTGACTACCATGTCCTGGATCAGAGCTAGGGTGTCCTTTGCGTTGCTGAGATCAGCATTACTATGCTTGAGAGGTTCGCGAGCTTATAGGAGGATCCATCTAGAATTGCCAGACATTTACTTTGACATCGAGAGAGGACATGCAAATATTCGTTGAAAACATTCGTGGTAGATTTCCGTACTTGAAGTTAATATCTTACATCTTATTATCGTATTCAGTTTTTTTTTTTTTGCGATATCAATGTTGATTCTGAGGGATTGAAATTTTTATGCAATAAACACAGTAATGTTTAAAATATATATATTATTATTATTATTATTATTATTATTATTATTATTATTATTATTATAGCCTTGTAAATAATTCTTTTTAAACTTAAGCGAACTTCGTGGATAGTAAAGACAATTACAATTTGTAATAGTGCCTATGACAGCCAAGATGTATTCATGATATTGGTAATGATACGAGTTTAAGTCATGGCACAGTGTTGATTGATCTGTTTTAAAAGCAAAGTCTAACAACAGTGTAAAAAACCAACGAACTCAAGCCACATACTTTTGTAAGTCAAGTCCATATTGTTGGAGGCAATTCCATCTCCTCCTCTGCTCCATTTATTGGTAATTTGTGATTAATGGTGTTAAGAAGCAAGGTTCTGAAACTAGCACCGATACATCCAACCAAGAAAGCATATATATATTTCAAACAGCTCTGCGAATTGCTGTAGAAAAAAACTTACTCTCTTAAACCTGCAGTGGTTGTGTTTTGAACATTAATTTTTAACCTCAGGTCTATGTTGAAACCCTTCTTCACTCTGGCAGAAAGGAGTGTATCCTATTGGCTGGTAAAATGATTTGCAAAACATCAATGGAAGATGATTATCCAGAACCTGCTGACCCAGTGTTGGGTCCTCGTATCAAATGTTCCCGCGCAACAGAACTTGTTTTGCAAGCTGCCAAAGAGTACTTTAATTCATCATCTGATTTGTCTGATAAGGTGATGGACCTGGCAAGAGAATGCTTAAATCTTATTGAGGATCATTCACCTGCTCTGCAGGAAGAGTGTGACTTGATCGCAGCATTGGCTGTGCTTAGTGATTTTGGAATCTCGATTCTTCCCCTACAAGGTATGTGAAAGTTCGTATCTGTAAAATTATTGATCTCTACAGCTTACCGTCCCCCGTCAGGTCAAAGAAATGAATGCATTCCACAAATTGTTTGATTATTCTTTGTTATGATGGTCCCACATACTGCACTGGCGCAGTAGCTGTTCGTCATCTTCCTGTGGTCCATTGAAGAGTCCAACAAGAAAGTGTCTCTCCTAACAGGTTTATGACAGCGTACGGTCATCACATCACTCCAGAAACTCCTCCAGAAAATCCTGAATGGCGATATCAAGTTAGGCGGCCGAGGAAAGACCGTAGAAATCGACGATTCCATGTTTGGGCGTAAGCGCTAGTAGAACAGAGGGCGGATTTCCAGAGGCACCTGGGTTTTTGGCATGGTTTAAAGAGGAAGTGGCCGGGCCCTCCTCGTCCGGTTACTCTGGTAACTGGACTAATACAACACTTTGTATCACTTGAAACCTTAATTGTTTCTGACAAGTTTTCCCCGTTTTTCAACCTTAACAACCTCTGCTATGTCCACCTCATGGTGAACTACTCGGAGAACTTTGTGGATCCATATACAGGAGCCCACACGAACACTATCAAGGGAATCTGGAGTCAGGTGAAGAAAAAGTACAAGGCGATGATCGGAGCCTCCAAAGGCAAGCTTCCATCTCCTCTAGGAGCCACTAAATGCAATAAGGCCTATGAACAACAAATGTTTGTCATTCCCTTCAGGCAATCACTGTGAAAATGAAAATGTATTACTAGTCCCTGAATAGAGATGAAAATAATACAGTTTTCAAGTATCAAATGCAACGTTATAAAATAATCTTTATATTACTCGAACGCAAAAGAATGGTAGTGATTTAATTAGCGTCATGCGGCACGCGCAAAAGCAAATCACAATGTGAGTGCGTAAATAAAGACGGCAAAATCGACAAGAATTGCACATACGTAATTTATTTCTCTAATAACATGGAAATACAAAAGCTATTTATAACAGGAAAGTTCAAAGCACGCAACCTTTATTGTGAGACAAACGATCACGGATTGTATTACATCAATACTAGACCCTCCGTGAGGGTACACTGGGTTGCCTGTGGTACGTGCAGCGTTCTACGCATTTTTTTTCAAGTTGGGGGGAGGGGGGTGGGGGTCACTCACAGTTCATACCAGAAGTCATACCACTCGATGTATAAAATCTTTCTTTCCTTACAAGGACCGTATTAATCGTTCACAACAATCCAGAGTTATTTACAGAGCAAATTGTTGGGATTGTAATGGTTTTTACAACGGTAAAACTAAACGGCGGCTTTACGATAGAAAAACCGAACATTTTAAGGCCCTAGCTAAAAATGACAATACTTCAGCCATTGCTGACCACGTCAAGGCCACTGGACATAACATCAAGTGGGATCATTTTGATATTTTAGCGAAGGGCAAAACTGACTATCATTGTAAAATAAAAGAGACCTTCTTTATTCAAGAACTTGAGCCAGCTTTCAACGTCAACGTCGGAAGTGAAAAGCCGATGCTTTATTAATCTTTTCTGTTTTTATTAATATTATAATTATTATTATTATATATTTTACTGTTAAGTATTTGCTTAATCTAGGTTCCAGTCCCCTCATCCGCTTTGTTATATATAAATAGCTGTTTTAAATTTCAACGGTTACTTTTGAAAATGTATGTAGAGCACATACGAAACGTCAAGTCATAGTTAAAATGAACAAGTTCAATATGTTTATCACTGCTGTTTGTGTCTTATTTTTGATCATACCAGAAGTCATACCAGCAAAGTCCCTATGGCTCACAGGTCCTCACACGTTCGTACGACGAAACAGATCCTTTTCTGAGGTTAAAAACCTGGCTACCGGCCTATTAATTAATCATTTGTCAGAAAGAAGAAATTCCTGTCCTCTTTAAAAAAAATTGACACGCATTGCTTACGTGTGGTAGTGAAGTAACACAGCGATTTATTCCATAATGTCAACTGAGCTGTGTGTTGTCTTCCAGGAGATTCAAGTTGTCCTTGCGTAATCTGTAGCTCTAACAGTGCACGATATTGTTTTGGTATTGTCTATCATTGTAGTGCCATGGTAGGAGTCTTCGGTAAATAGCCTGAGAAGACATGTGGTTACTAGCAAAGTACTGAGCCCAGAAAGATTGAAGAAAATAAATGGGAAGTGAAAAACATTGTCTTCTGGGATGACATGTTGACAGTTGCCTTTGCGTAATATGTAGGTCTAACATTACACGATATTGTTTTGGTATTGTCTATCATTGTAGCGCCATGGTAGAAGTCTTAGATAAATAGCCCCTTGAGAAGACATGTGGTTACTAGCAAAGTACTGAACCCAGAGAGACTGAAGAAAATAAAAGGGAATCGAGAAACATTGGCTTCTGGGCTGACATGTTGATCATGCAACTTCTTTCCACCACAAGTGTAAGCGTGCACTGACAGCTTTGTAAACAAAAGTTGAAAGCTGAGCGACCTAAGAAATATACCACTCAGTAACAGAAGCATAGGACCGAAAATTCTATTTTAATGCTATCAAATGCGAACCAAGCAAGATACAGATTTTGTTAGCTTGCTTTATGCAAAACAAATATTGAAGTAAAAGTAAATAAATATGGATACACAATTTTTAAGAAGAGCAGAAGGAAGTTTCAGGACGGTCGATCGAGCATAAAATATTTTGCCATCGGTAACAAAATCTACGACATGAAAACAACATTAATTTTGAACCACGAATATAAAAAGTTACCATCAGCGGAAAACAGTTTGGGAGATTTTAGTTGTTTTGTTGTAATTGTACAAGTTTGGCTGCACCGAGTAAATCGCACATCGAATTCAGCGGGCGCAGTGATCAAGTTACCGCGGCATGTTTACTCGCGAAACAGTGAAGCATCTGTATCAAATGATGCCAAGCTACCGGGTTTTTGTTTTTGTTAGTTTTCTTTTTCTTTCGATTGTTATAAATTTTGACAAGAAATGTGCAAATTCAACAGAAAGATCACAATCGCCCAACTCTCAGAGGTTGACCATTGTTTCTGGAAAATCAAAAATTTACTCTCCAAGACAAGGTTATTTATCACCAGGTAATTCCATCGTTTTGGTAATAGCAGCTACTTTATTATTCATCAGCGTCACAATCTTTTGCCGATTTTGGGGGTCATTTTGTTGAAACTCAAGCACGCTTCCAACAGACCTGTTTATTTTCGTGACTTACGCGTGACCACAAAAATTCTCCCCGTATCACATTTCAGCACATGTATGCAAATTTGCTAAGCTCGAAAATTACACAACATGATAAATTTACAAAAGCTGGAAATTTCACTGAAATATTTTCCACCGAAACATTTCTTGAAACAAGCAACATATTTGCTATAAGAGGCAAGAAACCCTTCCTATTTCAGTTGCGTGCGTGCAAGCGAAACACACAATCACAAAGCATACGCAATTAAATAAATTTCTGACAGTTCACATTCAACCCTTTTCGAAAGAACCTTGACCGTAAATAATAAAGCACAAAAGAGACAACAAGCTTTCATTCAAGTAATTTTTCACTGCCACATTTCCATTTGTTTTTACTCTTTGCAGAGTTGAGTACAAAATGAATGTTACTTGCCAGACAAACAGGATAACTTTAAATAGATGCGGCTTCAGTAAACACTGTGAGACACACAACAGAGATCACAGATCTACTTGTGGTGTTCGATTCCTTCTCTGTCTTTGTTGAACCCGAAAGTTACCAGAGAAATTTCCCTTTGGTTTCAGTGTTGTACGTAACACCACCTTGGCGAAATATTAGAGGTACAGCATATTTTGATTTCGGCGCGACGGGCGAAAGATTCACGCTGTCGAAGTCCATTGCTCGTCGCTTTTTTAAGATTCCAGATCTTTATGTTTCACCGCCTGTCTTGACGTTCCATTCCTGAGCTCCATGTGGGTATATTTTCTTTAAAGATGTACTAAAAAGCCATTCGCGTTACAATGACTTTCGACGCCATTACAGGTTAATTGTGCAGAGCAAACTACGCATTACCCCAGCCCCCTCAAACCTAACAAAATACGCACAGAAGACTCTATGCACAAAGACACCACTTAGCAGGGGAGTGACAGGCAAGACTTTTCCCGACACGGAAAAAAATAACAAAAAAACCCACGAAATGAAACCGGGATTCCGACTGGGTTTGGCAACCCAGTAACAAGATATATAATGACGAAATAAATGACGTACCAATATGCCAAATCAGGATCGCATTGCATTATAGGGCGATTCTAAAGATCGCTCTTCGATGCGAAATTAAGCAGAGTTTCCATTGATGCACGAGAATGTTCTCGTTTCTTTTTAGTGTCAGCGGTATTTTGAGGAAACTGAAGCATTTAGAGTAAAATTTACATAAGGTTTTCAGGCCAAATGCATGAAAGCTTAACATTATCCTAATGTGTTTTTACGTTTCTAAGTCATCAATCAATATATCCAAGGCTGTGAAAACCATGCGGCTAAACGAGATTCGAGACCTTGGAAGGGTGTGCAGCTCTCTTTTGACACAGGGTGAGAAAGAAGAAAACCGCCAAAAATGGTTTTGATATCAGCTGTTTGTCAGTTGATAATTACGGGTAATATGAATCAGCTGTTATGCGTACTGCTGGGATACGCAATGTCAAAAGGGCCTCGTTGGTTGTAGGTGAAGACAGTTTGGTCCTGCAATTAAAGGGAAATTTGCAGAAGTTGTGCCTTGTGCAATGATCTAATTCTCCATTGAGTGAATGATATTAATAAAACGACTAAACCACGAAGCCGCATTTGCCCTCCAACCAAGATGGCGTCAAAAACCGTGAAAAGGTCTATTATTATTAACATGTATAACTTCTTGTCTTAAGCATTAGGGAGGATATAGGACTTTGTTTTCTTTTCTTTGCCATAAATACAAATATCAAAACAGGAGTGCTGTTTTTTAAGTATTTGGTCTTGTATATTTTCATTCCTAATTAGAGATTTGGAACATTTTCTTTGTAGTGCGTCTTTGTGAAGACAAAATTAGTTTGATTAGACAGGTGCTGGAATCAAGTTCATCAGCTTACAAGAAGAAACAAAAGGTAGACTTCTCATTTAGCTCTACCCATTGGTCATGTTTTATCAACCAAGTGTGTTTGGAGTAAGTCATTTCCAGTTGAGTTTATTGTTCAAGGTGACATCGGAACGGGTTTCAACGGCGGTCGATTAAAGAAGTACGTCTCGCACTCCAAAGCTCTGTACCAGATATATATTGATAATTATTTGAGAACTTTGAACAGGATCAATAATTGAGGGGTAATGGTAATTAATTTGGGACATACATTGTAGAGAACTTCTGAAAAAATACAGACAGCATTTGAATGGAATCGTTTAAGAGGATATGATATACATGTAGGATAACACGTTTCTTATGTTTAGTCATGTGCAAAACGTCGCACGTGAACATAGCGCAAAGCAGCTGCGCTTTACCTCAAAGGTTTTGTATCATTTTTATTTGACATTGATATGTCTTGTTCGCAAACCTGGGCCACTATCGTGTCTTTTATTCTCCCTAACCTTCTTGCAGATCAGACAGTTGACATTAGGTGAAGATATTCTTTGTTTTGATACTGATAACCAAATTTGTGGTACTGCTTCTTCTTATAGTTATCATAAATAACAAATTTGCCTTTTTAGCAAGTTGTACTGTAGATCTTGTTTTCATCTTTCCCTTCAGATCCTTCATCTTGCCAACCTTCTGCAAATCTCCGGAGCTGACGAAAAGTCAAGGCGTGGTCGTGTGCTGATGTTGGTGGCTGAATGTGCCTTACAAGTCTCGGACTACATATTTGCTTGTGAAACATGTCAGGGTTTGGTGGAGGAAGAATACATTCCTGTGTGGACTATCTGCAGGTAAACCTCTGTCTCTTACAAGAATAGTGACTAAGCACATGTCTCTTATTTCAAAGTTACATGGTTTCAAAATATTTTCATTAGGATTCTTGGAGAATGCAAGGAGTTTAAAGATTTGAGGGCAAGGTAAAGTAATTGGTGTTGACAATTGTATCATTCATTACAATGGTGTTGTCATTATGGTAATTGGTTATCAAATTAACAGCACCTTGCCAAGGAACAAAATAAATACACTTGATACAGATCATGCCACTTCCTCAACATTTGTTGTCATTTAAGATGATTTTTAGGCCCAAACGTTCAATACAATCGAGGTCTTTCAAGCATTGTGGGGGCTTATTTTGAAAGGAGGCGGAGGTGGGGCTAAAGCTGAAAGGGAAAAATATTCCGTGTTCCTTTTAGTTCCTTGTTTTGCCTCGTTTGCCATTGACACCTTGTTGTGCAAGGTATATTACTGTACCTACAAAGCTTTCACTTATTTGACTACACTGTAGATGTCATAATTATTGGCTTGGAGAATCAAGCGAATAGTTCTCTCCTAAAAATGGCTGCTGTGACAACATGTGAACATCGTTGTGTCAATATGCACAATCATTATTTGAAACAACTATTTTCCAAACCAGGTGCTATACTCAGCTAAAATCTTTAGGCAGATTTTTTTTATTTCTAATGAAGTGTATAGTCTTCCGTATGCAACTTTAATAAAATATTGATTTGCTTTTTTGATGACTTTAGGCAAAGTCTTATTGCATTTTCAATGACGCACTGCACACCAGATGAGTTGGAATCACTCCTAATCTCCAGAAGTTTGTTAGAAACTACGGTATACATATATATATGTATATATATAGCATGACAATTTTTGTTTAAACAATTTTTAGCAAATAATTTTTTTTTTTTGCTGGAAAGTAATCACACAAGGGTATTATTTGCTGTGATGTTTGTGAATATGGAAAGGTTTGAGATTATACAGAAATCGTATGGTTGGTTTTCTTGCTTTGTGTTTAAGGTCAACCATCTCATCTCTGTTCAACGAGAATTGAGAAAGGATCAGGCCATTGAATCAGCGATGATAAAAGCTAAATTGCACGCATAGGGGTTGCTTTTCTAACAAATTAGCACAACATGTTCAATCAAGGTTCAGTGATTTTTGCGGATTATGCTTTTTTATCTTATCTTATTGTTTCATCTTGCGGTTCTCCTAGCTTCTTCTTTTTTAGTTTGACACTATTGCATACTCTATAGACACACCATAATTTACGTACACTGTTATGGAACAGTTCTCTATGTTTTGGTCTGCACTCAAAATGATTAAGGTGATTCCTCAGTATTGCACTGCGCATCCTGTACTGTGCATATGGTGTGCCAATATTTATAAATTGGTCAAATTTCTAACATTGCACATATGGCGTAAGTCGATCATACACGCTGAAACAGTTCTCAAAACACGGGAGAGAAGGTGTGAATGACCCATAATTCTCTGCGAATAAGCGCGCGCATTCCGAGAACATGGCGAATTTTGTTACGATCTACGATAATCGAGATACAGGTACGATGGTGTTTACTCTTAAACAAGCACGATGACCTATGTTTTTTATGTCATAATTTTGGTGTACAGATTTCCCCCTTTTAATTTTTTTTTTAAATTTATCTGAAGGAAAAAAAGAGAAAAACCTACACGGAGACCCTTACCCAGAGATATAAATTATGATCTTGAAAACAACGCCTCGAGAAACGTTTTGAGTCGACGTCGTTTTAAGTTGAGTGATTTTTCCATAAACTATATAAGACAGTGTTCCATATACTCTAGACTTTCTACCTATCAGGTCTTTTTTCAAATGTTACTTTAAAAACTCTCTCGTTTAGCTACCGCAAAATGTACCCTGAGCCGATGAAATAACGCGCGTAATTAGTATCAGTACAGACATCAATGTGTAAGGTTGGCCCATTGTATCTCTTAAGCAAGCAAGGTGACATGTCTTTTTTATTGTAGTTCTCAAAACAGGGATTAGTAAAAAAAACATTCAGGGAAAGTTTCAAGAAAATCGTTCAACAACTTTTTTTCTGAGGAATCATCTTAAGTTGTCAGTGTTATGCTGTGGACCAGTTTCATTTGTTCATGTGAGTGCAAGGCCAAGTCTAAATAGGTAACGGGTTAATGTTCTTCACCTCCAGATTTTGTATCAGGAGTTAAATAGCCACATGACAGCAACTGATCAGGTATGGCTCAGTTCAAAGCAATTTGTATGTCATGGTATAATTACTTCCTATGATTCTCATGTT
This sequence comes from Montipora capricornis, assembly GCF_036669925.1. NCBI lineage: Eukaryota > Metazoa > Cnidaria > Anthozoa > Scleractinia > Acroporidae > Montipora > Montipora capricornis. Next base: position 18,068,511 of record NC_090884.1, on the reverse strand, counting down.
TCTCCTGTTGATTGGTAAATACTTGATTATAATCTCAAGTACAATTTGGCGATGTGAGAACAGCCTACCCATGTCTAATGTAAGAGAATTCAACAGTACAGAAATCAAGTTTCTTGATAGGTGACTACTCTATGTGCCATCCAGCCAGTGCTTGCACATACTTTTTACTTAACTTGCTAAAAGCGGTTTGTGGTGAAAAAGAATTCTGTCAGCAGTTCTTCGTCAATCTCTATTTTAGGAAAATGGAACTTCATCATTCGATCAGGGCCTTTTAAAACACCCCAAGTCTCTTCTGTCAGCTGTAGGGGACAAGAAATTCTGGAAGAGTACTTTTAAGTGGATAAGGCCTCTGCGTGATGAGCAGACAACGGTTGTAGACAGTCCATTGATCACGCAAAGCTCTCAGGCACTTCCCACTCTTGGATTTCATCCTTTCTACAAGACATTGGTGGAAGGGCATGTCACAAGATCGAAAGGGGTACGTAATGAAAATTCTTTGTAGGGAATGGGCAGGTGAATGGGTCTTCTTTGCTTCATAGAGAGATTTTCTTTAACACTGACATGATTGATTTGTAAGCTTTTTGATGAACATCTTTAACACTGAATGTACTGGTAACATGTTGCTGTGGTCGGTCGATTTTCTTGTTTATTCTTAGGATAAGTTGCCCTATGAAGATCACCTTTCCAAGCAGGTGGCAGACAAGCCCCTTTTGTTCAGTCGCTGCCTACTGAGGACTCAAAAGTTGTCAGAAAGCAGGTCTGAAGGAACAATAACTGAACCAACAAGTGAAGGTACTATGTGGCCGTGCACCTTTTTCGTAATAACGGCTTACTGATTTTTTTTACAGCTGTTATTGCTTCTCTATTTGCAAACGAGGCTGCGTAGAACTATTGAACTTGTTATGATCATAATTAATACCCACTAAACAAAGAACATTTGTTCCGTCATATTTTGTCCACTTTTGTTCCTATCAACCCAAATTGAATGGGCTCTTTTGATATGACTTCTCTTTTCTTTTTGACAGTGATGATTCAGTTAGCAGAATCTATTCTAACAGATGATTCTTCCATGGGAATGGCTTACCTTCTTGCACTTGACAAGGTTTGCATAGACATCTACACGTAAGTGTAGAGTTGTATTTTTAACGACATGTTTCCAACTGAGCTAACTGGTAAAAGGTGTGGAAGCTTTAAACTTTAAACTGACAGCACCGACACATTTTTTTATGTTTTTGTCTAGTTCATTATTCGCTCCTGAGGTAATCTTATCATACTTTTCAGTAAAACACGGTTACAAATGATAACAGTTACTTTGCCTTTCAACTGTATGGTACAACCAAACGTTTGTGTGAAGCATAATTAATTTTGCCTTTTCTATTTCAGGCAGAACAGGTCGATGAATTTTTCAGCAGTTTTGGCAATAGCTATTTGTGTCTTTACTTAGCAGCATATTGTTTTGCCCTTCACATTTACAATGCCCTGCAGCCGTGGCTGAAAAGTCACAGTCAAGCTGACGTTTATCATTTCTTGCCTTCGGATTTGATTGATCACATAATTTATCACGTAGCTGCTGGTGTGCACGCTGACTGGCCTAAAGAAACCCAATCTTGGGTTAACGTTTTGATTCAGCATCACAATCGAATGGCTGACTTCGTCCAAGGGCAGCTTCTTCATAGTTTGGGAAAGGGTATGTCAAGCAGTCAGCCTGAAATGATTCCGTGAGAAAATCAAAGTCGTCAGCCAGTAACCATTATTGTAGCCGATTTCGTTAGTTTTGTCTGCCAATAGGATGCTAGTATCGAATTACACCTCAGCAAAGAAATCCACGCAAATTCAATAGCATGAATGAACTTGCATCACTTGTCCGATGGGCTGAAATGACAAAAAATCCTTTACCAGATCCATATTTTACAAGATACGGGGTATTTATCCCAACGCTAATTTTCCATTGTAATCGGGAAAAGTCAGTGAAATCAAGAAGAACGAAATGCTAAGTGAAATCTAACGCATTAGCCAAAAGTTGTGAATTTAACTCGCAGCTGCCCGGCTCTGGACCTTTCGACCACAGGAAAAAAAAGTGCAGTTCTGTGTATTTTTAGAAGGTTGACATCGGCGAATCAGCAAACGTGGCATTTATTGTCTTGTCCTTATAAAAATCATGCTGCACTTGCAGGAGTTGACATTGGCCGCTTTGCCCAAGACCCTGAATATAAACGAGAGACCATCCTTGGACTAGCAATGTAAGCGTAACGTAGTGTAAAGTTAAGTCTTCCTACATATGGCATTTTTAATGTAATTTCTGCTTCTTTTGCTTATTTTTAACATGGATAATAGAAGAGACTTAATATCATAGTTTACATACATATACACATCGAAAAACAGGAGAAAATCGCGTCAAAAAATTCCTGGAATTTTGCTTAGAATATGGCAAATAATTGATCATTTTTTGACGCAAATTTTGGCTTCCTGAGGACAAATGAATTACAACCGTAACATTATACTGTTACCTTAGTCATCCGTGTGTGGCTTGGGCGGGTTGGTTTGGGCAGAAAAAGAAAAGAAGGCAGTTAAATATTTTACAGTATGTTGCAACTACCAAAATCACACAAACTCGAGGGAAAACAATAGTAAATTTCCCTATACTTACGCCATTTTCACGCCATCTTCTTCGTCACAAATTTCCACTAGGTTCCACCATCTTGAAATATACCCTTAGCCAATCAGTGTGCTCAATACACTACACGTGACCTATAGTTTCCAATCCAGTCTCTTCTATTATCCATGTTTTTAATCAGCCCTTTCGCCCGCTCATCACTGCAAAGGCCAGATATGCATAATGTGATTCATTTTGCAGGGCTTGAAATTAACTTTTTTGCTCAGGTGCCAGCTGGCGACAAATGGGGAAAATTTGGTCGCCAGATCATAAATTTTGGTCGCCAACTTTGCATGCAAAGTCATAATTATCAAAAAGCACAAAAAAAAACAGCACGAGAAAGATCTCTAAAGCCATTGTTGTTTTCGGCTTAGTGACAAGCAACTTACCTTTATCGCGACTAATCGCAATACTACAATTGCTCGGCCAAGGCCCCCACACAACCACAATGTTCGTACCAGTCTCCGGCCGAGATAAAATAAAAGGAGCGGCTCGGATACGGTTTCAGTAGCCTCTAGAATCAGAGGAACTTGGTTTCTTAACGTACTTTTCTTCCGATATTTATCTCCATTTATTAATCACCTTGTTCAGTCATTTTGTTAGGTGTTCGTTTTCTAACAGAGGGGACAAGTTCTCCAACCCACTTTACATTGAGGGTAAAGGTTGCTTTTTGAAGGTTCCATGCAAATTTCAAACCAGTGTGCGATGTCTAGGTTCATTACCAATATGTTATCAATATCAACTAGTTCCGAGGAGGTCCTTCGGTAATATGGCTAAATCTACGTTTTCAGCATTCACATCTGACGATGGATTTAAATTTTCAATTAACCTTCTTGCCGAATTTTCGTCTTCTGGGCGCAAAATTCACGTAACTAACCGGCAAGAAGCATACGGTGTTTAAGTGCGCCCACGATTTCATGAAGCCGCTGAAACAATATGGGGCCTAGTAAACGCGGTGAAGTACATTTGTGCTATTTATTAACAATGTGAGAAACCGATTTTCTTGTAGTATTTATACATTATTTTAATGGGGAAAGAAAGGTGAGTCGCGTTCTAGCTACCAGTTTCGAACGATTTCATCATATAAAGATTCAAATGCAACAGTTGTCTACTGTTTATCCTGGGTTATCAGCTGGCGACCAGTTCTGAAAATCTAGTCGCCAGCACTCAATTTTTGGTCGCATTGGCGACCAGTGAGTCGCAATTTCAAGCCCTGTTTTGCTGTGTTTGAAGCGTAGTTTAGTCAAAAGGCATATGCTTCGGTATTGATTTATTTATAGTATTTAATTTTATTTTATATTCAAACTTCTGCACTGTTGGAAATCCTGGAATCTCATTGGTCAATGCCAATGCGCTAATGACCAATTTTGCACTGTTTTCGCATGTTACGGAATTTCATCCACCTTCCTCAAGGGGCAATGCACAAACTAGACTGGTAAATGTCTCTAAAATGGCTTCCAAGAACACTATGGACCGCCAGACATGTTTTGATACTTTGCTTTAAAGATGAATATTCGCAACTTCACGACGCAGTTACGGTGTGACATTCTCCGTGCGCAGGGAATGAAATCATGTGTTTCAGTTTTGTTTGTTGAGTTTTTGCACGGTCACTTTAAACATTTGAAGATTAGAGACTCAACTTCTTGAATAAACGCACTTGCTGGCTGTAGAATGAACTCGACATTTTTCGCACTTCTTTAGCCTAAATTTCGTGTTCCACTTCAACTTCTCTGTCATTCTTCAGTAAGCAAGAGCGCTTATGTGCCAGTAATTCGCAGTCATAGGTCAGTCTCTGATCCGTATTCATCCTACGACTGCATTCACTTTGTTTCTTTTAAACCCGTATAGTATTTAAATATTTAAAACATAAATGTTGTCGTCGTCGTTGTTTATTGCGCAGCTGATGGGTCCATACCATTTTTACAGGACCGTTGAGGAAGAAGTGTTCCGTACAGCCATGTCCCTGGCAGACCGTTATGAGGTTTCAAAATGGGAAATGCTTATGACTCATTTAGAATGCCTTTTTTTGGATGTCAGGTAAGGCAGATATAAATAGATGTATACCCCTGATCATTACTGTATTAACGAATACTAGGTCCAGGAATCAACGTTTACAAATAAAAATACCTCTTTGCTTTCAATTTCAGTTTATCGACCAAACAGATTCAAGAACAAGTCAACAAATTGGAAATGATGAGCGCACTCCTTCAGGATCCTTCTAAGGTGAACAGTTATTTTATTTCTCATTTCGGAAACTTGTCGTCGTGGGTAGAGTTTTGCTTGCACTGTCGTGGAGTTACCGAAAGAGTATGTTTCCCCTTATCATTAAATACTGAATTCATAGTACGTCTTTGCAGAACTTTTGTACTCGAAACATAGTGCTTTACATGTACGATGAAAGCATACGAAAATGAGATGTAAACCGGTGCAACGTTAGCAACGTAAACTGAAACAAACTTCCAAGGCAAAGGTACGCGAAAAGAAACAGGTTTGTTTCTCGTGTGTGTGTCACGCTGTTCCCTGTTACCCATCCACGCTCCAAATGAGTGCTCAGCTTCATGCACATGCAATCAGAATCTGTTGGGCGATGTGCTCTACATTTAAGATGGCTTACTTCATCTGAAGAAAAAGATAAAAATGTTGAAATCTGTGAAATTGAAGCAATAGGATGTCTCTTCTAGATTGTTAGTCACTGCAATTGATGTAAAAGGTAATTTTACCTGACCAATAAATGCAAACCAGGGGGAAATCCTAAATATAGTGACCGAGCTCCTCGAGGTGGGATTGGAAATTAGACATTTCAAAGGCCTTTTTCTCAAAACCTAGCCGTACGACCAGGGGAATTAGTAAACAATATGAAAGACTAAACCGTCAACATTGTTTTAAATGATCTATCAGACAAAATAACCATTTACAAGGCTAATTTTTTTTTAAAAAGGTAAAAAACCGAACGTTTTCGACATTAAGTCATCATCAGGGTATATGATCACTTAATGTCGAAAACGTTTGGTTTTTTAAAACAATTTTAGCCTTGTAAATAGTTATTTTAAGGCTAAGCGAACTTCATGGACATCTATCAATTTTTCAGTTATTATCGAAATTAACGAAAATAGACCTTTTTGCCATAGGTCACTTCGGAAAATACCATAATACTCTTTCTTTGTCACCCCAAATTTTGCATAAGCATTGTTTCCAGTTTCTCCTGGGACTTACAACTGTCCCAAGAGAAAACAAAAACAATGCTTATGCAAAATTTGGGGGGAAAAACAAAGAGTATTATGGTATTTTCCGAAGTGGCCTATTTGCGAAAAACCTGTCCGACAAATCTAACTATTTGTTTCTATACATGATTATTTTTACTCGCTAAGGAAATCATGAAATTTAAAGGTGGCGTCGTAAGGCCTTTGAAATGTCTAGTTTCCAGTCCCCCCTCCAGGAGCTTGGTCACTATATTTGGTATTTTTCCCTGAATTGCATTTATTTGTCAGGGAAAATTTCATTTTACATCAATTGCAGTGACTAGCACTTCAGTAGAGACATTAAAAATAGTTAAATGAGAAAGGAAAAGTGTGTTCTAAAGGTAGGTCTTATGTAACGTAAAAAACACCCGAAAACAAAACAATAGTTTGAACGAGAAAGCTGAGGGAACGATCTGAGAAGTTCTAAAATATTTTGCACTATTGAAATATAACACTCAATAAAAGCTACCGAAGAAGGTCATTAAAATTTTCGGCGTGAAAACTCGCGTAGTATATTAGCATTATTTTGTTTATTTCGTCGACATTTTTTTTTCTGCGCTTCTACAAAACCTAACCAGACATACCAGAAAGCATGAGCGTGTCTCCGGTTTTTCTACCAGCGGCAAAAACAGAAAATGGTGGGAACTTGTGCAACAATCCAATGAAAGAAAAAAGTATCTCTGTTGTGATTGCCGTTGCAAAAACCCTGTCTTTATCGTTCAATTAGTTCAGTGTTCTTTCTTTCCTATTTTTGATGTCCTTGAAACAAGTGAAATTCCGAATTCTGGTCCATGCACTCGTGTACCGTGCTACAGTATAGTGTGCAATATCAAAACACTACTGAGCAGTTGTTGTTTAATACCTATGCTCCTGTTGGTCCGCTTGACACGAACAACACGTTCAATTCTTAAGCAGAGGCAAGTGACTCGCGTTTTAATGTTCATTGGTTTAGTAATTTTTCCCTCTATGTTATAAGTAGGAAAATCATAGTTATATCTTCGGCAAATAGTCGAATAGTTCATTCATTCATTCATTCATTAACAGGGCTAAGTTCGCTCCTGACAGAAGAACCCCTCCCTGGAATGATCCCATAGATATCTGTCCTTAGCCAATCTCGACCATGCAGGTCCAAGCTGTCTGGTGAGGTCATCCCTCAAGCGTGTTTTTGGACGGCCCTGTTTTCTGGTCCAATCTCCTGGTGTCCACTCCGTTGCTCTAACGGGCCATCTATTATCTGATAGCCGTGCTATCAGAATAGTGCTTTACCTAATTAATTTCCCGCGTATTTACTTCACGTAACAGTTTACAGCCTTTTGCTCCTTTTTAGGTTGCAGAAAGGATGCAAAGCAGTGTTTACTTGACAATTGATGGTACTAAACATGCAAGAATGATTTATTACTACATGCTACTGGAGCAGTGTGAAGAGAAAGACGGCAGCTTGAAGGTACAATATTGCCTACACAATAAGTCATAATCTTTTGAATGATGTGTTTAAATGTCAATTAGTTGACGACACTGAAAGAGGTCGAACTTGGCTGGTAATAAGGAGCTTAAGCGAGGGCAACGACGACGGCTACGGGAACGTTATCTTAAAACATAATTTCCAGTTATTGTAATAATTTCGCGATTACTCCAAGTCGTTCGCCGTGGAAAATATTATCAGCATTGCAGGAATAAAACTGGTATGAACGAATTGGATGCTTGGAGAGAACATTGAAAATTTATTGCCAGGTGCCCGCATTTTTCACATAGTCCCGAATTTGGTCATATCATATCGTTGTCAAGGCAAGAACGGCTTAAGCCCGGACCAAACTATCGAACTAAGTTGGATTCAATGCTCCAATGTTGCTCGATCCAACATTATTCGACCGTTTGGCCACCCATGCTGGAAGATGTTCGTCCAACATTTTTTGTTCTATCAAGTGTTGGATGGAGTTTGCTTTTGATCGAACATTGCGACCAACAATTCTGCTCGACGCAGATGTTGCAGTGTTTTGCCGCTCTTCCAACAAAGTTTCTAAAATGCAACACGATTATGGTTTTTTTCCAACGATATCATTAGTTGTGGTTACACTAGCCCTTTTACCCATAGGTAAATAGCGTTTGCCCACGGGCAAGGACGTTTTTGTGTGTAAACGCTTTCCCTAGGCCGAAAACTGCCCTAGGGTTATTTCCATGGATACATAAAAAACAACGAAAGAACTTCCCATGACAGTTCCTGAACTGAAAAGTACGGTTTATCTGCTCCGTGAGGTGGTTTGGCCAGTAATAAAGCAGAACGTAGCTAATACAAGAAGATCCCTAATTATATTAATTATACCCTATTAGTATTTGTAAAGTAATTACGATAGTACGCGCACTCTCCTTGGTCAATAGCTGTGTTTCGTGATATCACACGAGTTTTGATTGGTTATATGCCGTCAGACGCGCGTTTTGATTGGCTGGTAGGAAATGTGAGCGTGTATCAAGAAAATTTGTTGCTGGATCCAACATTGTTCGACCGTTTGGCCACCCATGTTGGAAGATGTTCGTCCAACATTTTTTGTTCTATCAAGTGTTGGATGGAGTTTGCTGTTGATCGAAAATTGCGACGTACAATTCTGCTCAACGCAGATGTTGCAGTGTTTTGCCGCTCTTCCAAGAAAAATTGTAAATAGTTTGAACCCAGGAGTCATATCATCATTAAGTAAAGTACGATCGTCCGGGTGAGTGTAGTCCTGAGAAGGACTGTTTGAGATGACATTGACTGACGTTTCGACAACCTGAGCGGAAGTCATGTTCAGAGTCAAGTGATTTGTGTAACGTCAGTAGATACTATAAGAACTCTGGTCGTAGATGTCAGTTGACCAATGACATCTACGACCGGAGGTCTTATAGTATCTACTGACGTTACACAAATCACTTGACTGTGAAGATGACTTCCGCTCAGGTTGTCGAAACGTCAGTCAATGTTATCTCAAACAGTCCTTCTCAGGACTACACTCACCCGGACGATCTTCCAACAAAGTTGCAAAGAAACACGGCTGTGACATCACACGAGTTTTGATTGGTTATATGCCGTCAGACGCGCGTTTTGATTGGCTGGTAGGAAATGTGAGCGTGTATCAAGAAAATCTGTTTCAATCAAGAATTTTCCTTATTTGTTTCCTTCATTTGTCGAATTATCTTTAAGAAATATTTTATAAAAGCAATAGAGGACTTTTTTCCTTGTTTCCATAGGCTCATCTAAACACCCGGGGAAGTTAACTGTCTCGAATTCTCCCAACTCCCCCTCGTCTTTAGATTAGGCTATAGAAACACGAAAAAAAGTCCTCTATTGCTTAAATACTCACTTATTGATCTTGGTGTTTCAAGCAATCTGTCTGGTTCGCTATCTCGGAGTAATTGACCATTATTCACTCCCTGCGGAGTGAATAATGCGTGATTCAAACAAAACAAAACGGCATTTCTGAATCGGAAATATTGAGAATACAAGATGATGCTGTGTTACAGAATACACATCCTCGGAAACCCAGGGGCAGATCGCAGAGGCGAGGGGAAGTCTAAACGGGCAAAAGAAAATGGCGACGAAGAAAAGCATAGTAGGGCGAGAAGAGCCCCCGGAGACACGCTCTTACCAGACCAGTCCAAACAGTCGGGGTACTATCCAAATCACTGGAGTGGTAAATCTGCCGTTAGAATTTTGAAATGCGGGCTGAAGAAAACTTATCACGTGAACCGCGAAAGAAGTCGTCAAATAACATGAAAAAGTTGTCACTTGTTTCGTGTAAAATGCATTGGCGGTCATGGCATCCAACAAGAAAAAATTTTTCGGATCACATGACAATTTGTTTAAGAGCACGTGTTTGAAATCGAACCGCTTCGAATTCAAGTTTCCAACGGCAGCTTTACCACTCTACTGGTTTTGATAGTAATTCTCAATTTTGATTGGTGCCAGAAATTCTTTGTGTTTTTCTGCCCAATCAAAGGTCAGCAGGCCGTGAAGTATTTTCATATCTTCTTACACGGAAATCACTTGATCGCCATACTCGCCTGGTTCGTTCGGCAAGTGTTTGCTGGAGGGTTAGTAATGTCGCAATCACTGCACAAAATGTACCGGGAATCCTTCGGAATATCGGCGGAGAAATACCCTGGACCTTTCGCAGGTATCTTTAGAGTAGCGTATTTCCAAGTGTGTGAGATTTGTTTAAAGATGGCCTCCCGGATTCACCTAAAATAGCATTGATTAATTTTGATCTAACAATTTTTTTTAGTCTGTCCCCTTTTCCTAGTCGAGTTATTTCTAGATTTCTTCCGTCAGTTGCTGTGGCTGAAACGTTGCTAATCTCGACAAATTCTTTTTCGCACAGACCACACTGGTATCTCGAGCACGCAGCAGGACTTTATTTCAATGCGCGCCAAATTAAACGCCATCAAGCTCGTGTTCTCTTCACGATATTGTTCACGATGAGCCACCCGAAATTTTCAGTCGACGACTGTTGTCGAGTGTGTTCTTAAGTTTTTGTTAACAAAAAGAGAAAGCGAAACCTTCATGGTGAATTTTTGAGAATATTTTCAAGAAGACGTTTTCGATCAAAATGTCCAGGCAGATGATGGTCTTTCTCTTGCATTGTGCGACACTTGTCGTCATTTGCCATTTCAGCAAACCACTTGTTTAAAAGGAGACAAATTCCCTTTGAGAATGTACCAATTAAGCCAATTCCACCTTCCTCGGTGATGTCTTGTCCTGTTGAGGTGAAAAAGCACCCAAATACCAAAATCAAGTTGCCACTGTCACATTTCCAATAATTATGTATACATACACACACTGTATGGAGATGTAGAAACACATGTTTTATTGTACTGACAGTGTACTAGAAAATAAAATTTGCCATCGTTGTAAAATACTTAATTCAACATATTACAAAAGATGCCACATCCTTATCCTTTAGGAGGCTCAGAACAGGTGTTCAGCCGAGCTCTCCGGCTTAATGCCACACATGCCACCTGAGCCGCTCGAGAGGATAACGAATCAAGATTAATACAACCGGAAATAGAGTTTGTTAGGTTTGGTCAGGTTTATCTCAACAGTTCATCCAGTGTCCTTCCCTGATTTGTTTGGAAACAAGTGAGAAGCGTTATTTTGCATTCTTAAAGTAAATTTCCAAAAAATGATCTGGTGGAATTTTTTTCCTCTTTCAGCTTTTTCATAAATATTTCAAATTCTACTTCAGTTTATAGTTCTTTCTCTCAACATGTACTGGGTCAGATAATTATGATATGGTTTTGCCTGAGTTTAATATTTATGCTGATTTCAAAGCCCAAGCAGCTGTTAATAATGGTTCATTTTTTGAAGTTCTAGTTTGTTTCCCTAAACTCAAATATTGTGCTACTTATGTCAAATAAAGGTGATAAATTAATAAAAAATATTGAAAGAATGTGAATTAATTAGTAAAAGCAGGAGCCCATTTTTGGGATCTTTGGTGTAAAGAGAAATATCAAGCTTAAGATTTTATATTTGCAGAGGTACAAACTCAGAATATTAGTATGTACTACCTGGCTCCAAACTCATTTTACTATTGGAGTAGATTCCTTTCGGCATAGACGAGTTCAGGTTGCATGGAAATTCAAAGCAAAATATACTGTACATGACTCTACTTTATAGACTTTCGCCTTCATAAACCAAACAAATAAGGTCATGTTCACAACAATAAAGGAACTAGACTTGGTATCCGTTCTTTGGAATTCCTAAATATTGATTTTTTTTGTCTCCATACATTCTCTGTAATTTTACGCCTTTGGAATTACAGAAAATGTATGGCAGAAACTCTTGTTAATAAAATAATTTCTACAATAGCCATTCTCTCCAAATTTATTCTGCCGCACCTTTGAGCACAAAAAAAAAACCCAAAAATGCATATCATGAGTACTTTTCACCGTTTTGAACTTTCTTACAAATCTTTGAATTTCTCTCCATCTTGCCCTGATTACACATGATGCACTCATCTATTGTTTCAGATTTTACTTGAATAGTCATTGATTAAGTCTCCCAAACCTCAGGACTCTGTTGTTGTTATTACTGTCTAACACACTGCACACTTTTGTATGAAATATGAAATAACAAACAAGAATTTGTCGAGATTAGCAACGTTTCAGCCACTGCAATTGATCTAAGAACTCTAGAAATACCTCGACCAGGAAAAAGGGGTAGAACAAAAATGATTGTTAGATCAAAATCAATCACTGCTATTTTAGGTGAATCGGGGAGGACATCTTTATACAAATCTCGCACACTTGGAAATACGCCCCTGTAAAGATACCTGCGAAAGGTCCAGGGTATTTCTCCGCCGATATTCCGAACGATTCCCTGTACATTTTGTGCTATGATTGCGACATTTCTAACCCTCGAGTAAACCCTTGCTGAACGAACCAGGCGAGTATGACGATCAAGTGATTTCCTTGTAAGAAGACGCGAAACGACTTCACGGCCTGCTGACCTCTGATTGGGCAGAAAAACACAAAGAATTTCTGGCACCAATCAGAATTCAGAATTACCCCGACTGTTTGGAACTGGTCTGGTAAGAAGGTGTCCCCAGGATCTGCCCAGGGGCTGTTCTCGCCCTACTATGCTTTTCTTCATTGTCATGTTCTTTCGCCCGTTTAGACTTCCCCTTGCCTCCGCAATCTGCCCTGGGTTTCCGAGGATGCAGAATAAAAAGGGGGCCACAAAATTTGGCCTGAAAGTTTTCAAAGGTAAGAGAAGAGTTCATACTTTTGCCATCCAGTGGTTGACACCCCATATTTTGGCTTTAGCTGCTCATATCTCAAAAACGATGTAGGTGACCCCCATTTTTTATTCCTGGAATGTAACTTTCTGCAAAGTTGAAAAAAATCTGTGCCGCGGATTCAGAGCCAGTTTAAATAATTGAAAATTTAAGGTAGGTCTGAATCCGCCCCACAGAATTTTTGAAACTTTGCATAGAGTTTTATCTTAGCCTGCTAATCATAATTGTGCAATAAAAAATTGGGGTCACCAAGTTCGTTTTTCAGATATAAGCAACTAAAGCCACAATATAGGGTGTTTTTGCAAGGCTTTTCTGTTGCCATGGTAACTTGTAAAGTCACAAAAATAACTGCATCTTGTTCAGCAATAATTGATGTTTCACATGGCACCAAAACATTGCTGTTACGTGATAAAGTGTTGTAGTGTCAGTCCTTCTAATAACAAGGTCTCTTGAAAGTGTTGAAACTGGTTTGAGCCACCTTAAGTCGACTTTGATGGTTTTCTTCTGCAAATGTTGTTGAGATCACTGAGTGAGTATATATACAAAAGCAATTATTCTTTTCAATCTCGGGGAATAGTGGCAGAATATTTACTAAAATATTCGGCCACTATTTACCTGGCCCGGGTTGCTCGAAGCACGGTTGGCGCTAACCAGCGTTAAATACCATGGAAACCTATAGGTCTTGATACCTCTTAACCAAAGGTTAGCGCTAACCAGGTTTCGAGCAACCGGCCCCTGGATTTCAAAAAATAATTGTTAATTATTTTACCCTGAGGGAAGTCTCTTACTGTGTAACCGCATCTCCAAGTGAGGGTAACATGAAACCTGAGCTGAACCAAACTCAAGCCATTTACCCTCCGGAAGGCCCCAGACCAAAGGTGTGTGTAACCACAACTATTGTCGCCGTCGCCGTTTCGTAAGCTCCCTCTTAGCGATTACGGACTTTACGATCTACGACGGCGACGTCAACGAAAACGTCACCTCAAAATATAATTTTGCACTATCGTATCGTTAGGCCATCTTCTTCGCGTCGTACAATGTGGGCGAAGTATCCTAAAAATAAATTGGTACGAGCGGTTTCAGAGTAAAAGTATAGAATTATAGATTCACAGTTGTGCGCTCGCGTTGTCAACAATTCTCAAATTTGGTGATTTCACGTCGTTGTTGTCCAGTGTATCGCACGATTTTGTGCTAAATGCGTGCCGCACGTGCAGCACGATTATTTTTCCTCTTTTAACCAATGATATTGTTTCGTGGCGTTCTCGTTGACGACCGCGTTGTAAATCGTAAAGTCCCTACTTTAAGATCTACGACGCGGTCATCAACGAAAACGCCACAAAACAACAATACCGTTGGTTAAGAGAGGAAAGATAATCGTGCGGCAAGTACTTTTTGCAGTACTCTGCACAACGACGTGGTAAAGTCACCAAATTTGAGGTTAGGGAACTTAAGCAACGACAACGGCGACGGCAAGGAGAACGTCACAAATTTGCATATTTAGTGGGCAAAAACAATAGCCTTGCACGCCCTGCACGTGCATGTTTCATTTTTGTCCATTTCTTTGCCGTCGTCTGGCCCCAGTTGTTCAAACGATGGATAGCGCTATCCACCCAATAAATCACTATACACTGGATGACTCAAATGGTTTTGCTGGTGTTTATCCGCTGCATAGTGATTTATCCGGTGGATAGCGCTATCCATCGTTTGAACAACTGGCCCCTGGAAAACAGCAGAAGAACGTCAGCACTTGAGGATAAATTTTCATTTTCTCCTGTAAATTAAGCGCCGTTCCCACCACTGTCATTTTTGAGGAACTACCACGCCCTTGTAAAAAGGTTGAAATAGTCACGAGGTGATTACAATAACGCGAATTTATATTGTGAGATGACGTTCTCGTTGCCGTCGCCGTCGTCGTTGATTAAGGGGCTGTTTACATGGAGGTAGGAAGATCCTAGCACTAGGAAGATCCCAGAAGCTGGCGGATCATCCTAGTGCCATATGTTTTCTGTATTCAGTTTACATGCAAGAGGTCGTACTTGGCCCTAGTGCTATTATCTTCCTAGCTATCAACGAAATTTTCGCCCCGGTGCAGCAACCGGGGTGAACGGTGTGAACGGTGTGAGTCGCCCCAGCATGACTTTTTTCGGTGATACCATATAAACAAATACAGAGCTAAGAGAGGGAACCGGAGTGAACTCGCGCCAGTGCGAAAGTCGCCCCGGTATCATGTAAACACGCCCTAAGAAATCTACTACGGCTACGTCGACGAAAACGTCATCTCAATAACTTTGCACCGCGGTAAGGTTTTCGCGATTAGTCCATCTCGTTCACGTTATACAATGTGGGCGAAGTATCCTAAAAATAAATTGATATGTGCGGTTTCGCAATGCAAGGGGTGCATTATGATTTACTTTCTTTCTTGATTTTTAGGGTCAGTTATCCGCACAAGTACATCTCAAACTACTTAAGAAAATAAAGTCGGCTGCCCCTAGTAAGTAATAAACAGTTAGTGGCTTTGCCTCAGGAGACGTTGAGATTCTCCTGAACCAAAATCGACTGGTTTCTGCCGGGCCCTATTAGTAGGTAATTTTTATGTGGCACAACAAAGACTGGACAAGATGAAATGTGAGAAACAGTGTTCTGCTTTAGGTTACCCTTTTTGTTAATTTTGAGGTTGTAGCATTAAGTGCTGCTGTGCTTTTGGAATCTTTTTTTCTCCCACAAGGCCAGTAGATTCTACAAAAGGCATTTCTGGACGGGAAAATAAAACAAAGCTTACAGCAGTTGCCATTGTAATTAGTTGTCGTAAAGCCAGTATTGATGAGATCCCATCTCAGTCATCCAGTTCTATGATGTCCTAGCAAGTTTGCTCCGTCAAGCAAACAAAACGATAAGGAAGTCAGCATCTTGCAAACAAACGACAGACTTTCTGTGTTCATGTGAGGTCACTAAAGCCCGGTTTACACTACAGAAAAGTTTGGACACGGCTCGTGTGAAATTCGCACGGGTGCCTAAAAAGAGCTCGGCAAACTTTGTTTACACTACACCATTTTTACCGTATCAAAAATACAGTGCCAAAATTTTTGGGCCCGGGTAAGTTCTCTTGTAGACGTGCGCAGTTCAATTATAATCAAGGACGTCCGCGTGATTTGGGTAGAGAATGAGCAGCCATCTTGAAATATACGCAGAAAAACCGCTAGCCTATATGAATTAAGGTTCAAGTTTGGCCCATTAAAGTGTTTACACTACCTGTTCTATCCGAACCGTGCCTATTTTTTCAGCACCCGTACCATTTTTACCCGTGCTCGGACTACCTCGCCGAAGGTCCCAGCACGGGTAAGAATTAAGGTTCGGCACGGATAAAATTTGGTACTGACAGGTTGTTTACACTGCAAATTATTTCCGAGCCGAACCTTTTTTTTTTGGGACCCGTGCCAATTTCACCCGAGTCGTGCCAAAACTTTCTGTAGTGTAAACCGGGCTTTAGTGTTCAGTCTACAAATGAGATTGTGATTTCATCCTGACACAACCCTCATCGCAAAATCTATGCGTTTTCCCACTCCCCACGGCGGCTTCCTTTTTCTGTTTGTGAACTAAAGGGGGCTTTTTCTTCGGGAAGAAGAGCACAGAACGCGTCATCAAAATGGAATTAGTTTTGTGGCATAATTAAACACAAGCTACTTCATAGTTTTGTAGTTTTGAATAATTTTGTATGTTAGTAGACCGCCTTTGTAGTCCGGCAGTGTGGAAGTCCGGCAGTGTGGAAGTTTCGCAGTGTGGAAGTGTGGAAGTTTGGCAGTGTGGAAGTGTGGAAGTCTGGCAGTGTGGAAGTTTGGCAGTGTGGAAGTGTGGAAGTCTGGAAGTGTGGAAGTTTGGCAATGTGGAAGTTTGGCGGTGTGGTAGTGACCCTAACCCGAAGACAAACCCTAACGCACACTGCCAAACTTCCACACTTCCACACTGATGAACTTCCATACTTCCACACTGCCAGACTTCCACACTTCAACACTGCCAAACTTCCACACTGCCAAACTTCCATGTACTAATTATTTGTGAGTAAATTTCTCGCATTTGCATTCTTTTCTGATGACGCGTTCTATGCTCCTCTACCCGAAGTAAAAGCCCTAAAGGGCCTTAATCTTTCGGTAGTCACGTTGAGTCCCGAGGGATTGAAAACGTTTGTTTTTCCCACCGAAGCTCATTCCCAAACATTTCAACTTGAGGCTCGGGGTACGAAATCTGTTGTCTATGGCCAATATGGCCGCCACGCGAATTAGGCCCATTGGTTCAGTAATGTTGTGACCAGTAAAAGGAATTACTGTGGTTGTAATCTAGAATCCACCCATAAATGCCGGGTGGAGTAGTGTTTGAGCAAAGTACATTCGTTCTTTTCTGTTAGGTCTGGACTACAAAAAACTGAGCTCAGATGACTCACCTCTGAAAGTTTTACAGCCAGTACTGACAAGCGCTAATGTACATGTTCTGGCTAAGTTAGCCAATAAGATCCCAACAAAGGTTAGTTTAAGTGACCAGGTGATCAAAAAAATCACTTTCTTTTTTCCTTCAGATTTTGAAAGTGTGTTTGGTTAACACCTGACTGGCAAAATCTTGAGCTTTGACTTTTATCCAAAGCCCGTTTATTTTTAGTGTAAGTTTTGCATTTCACGGTCGGCCATCGGTCAGTTTGGTACTATTGGTTTGGTACTATTGAAATGTGGTTGGATCCAGGGAAAAGCGACGTCCAAGGCTCACCAACTTAAAATTTCAGCGTGTGAATGCAACTTGTTATATATTCAAAACGCGGGTTTAAAAGTCTGAAAGCCCAAAACTCCCGTGCTGCATATTAATTCTGCGGCGTACAAACGCATTGCATTCTTAAACTAGTGAGCCTTTGACGTATTTTCTCCTCGAATCAGCTCTCTCAAGATCTTAAAGTTAGTAATGGCGGACCTTTAAATAGGAAAATTCCAGTTCCAGGTGTCTTTTTTTTAAATCAAGGCTTAAAACTTTGGTCGCTTAGTGTTTAGTTAACATAGTTTTGAAATCCAAAGAAAAATAAGAATTGAATGTTTGGTATCAGTGGCACTTTAAGTGCTGTCAATCACAACTGTAAAGGGCAAGACCGCGCGATTTATGTTCTGTAAAGCCTCGTTTTCATGTACACGCAAAAACGTCGCAAACATTCGAAAGTAGTTTGCGATCGCTTGATTGCAAACACAGTCACATTTTTCAATTGTGTTTGCGATTCTGTTTTCCACATGCGTGCTTGCTTTACGCACCTCGTAAAAAGGACGCGAAAATAAAAGACGGCGCTGGTGAACAGAAGGTCTGCGCGTCGTGCTAACTTCTTCTTGTGTTGGGGTTGTTGCAACGAACAAGGCAGAAAAGAACATAGGGAGCTTCAACAACCACAACGCCGACGGCAACGAGAACGTGAGCAATAGGTTTGCACGCTCTACGCTTGCATCTTTTCATTTTTGTCTATTTCTTTGCCGTTGTCAGCAAACCAACAACGTGAAATGGCCAGATTTGAGGTTTTAGGGAGAACGTCAGCGCTTGAGGATAAATTGTCATTTTATCCTCTAAATTGAGCGGCGTTCATACTAGTTAAGTTCTTGAGGGTTTGCCACACCTTTGTAGTCGCGAAGCGATTACAATAACACGAATTCACATTTAACAACGGCGTTCTCGTTGCCGTTGCCGTGAACTGATCAAACTATCGGAAGGTGTTTGCATTTGTCTGCGACGGAGTTTCGCGCGTATGGAAACTAGTCATTAAACTCTCGCTCATTTTTCTCTCGAGGTGTCATTGCCTTTTATCACTTAAATTTTAAAATTGCCTGTAACCTTAGTTGTCTCAGTGAGTGGCCAGAAATTTTCACCGAATTCTGTCCATGAATTCGGGCCAAATCAATGCGTGAGAGTCGCAGGTTGCATGATCATTACTTCTGTTGCACTTTTTTCTGGTTTGGTAGTATTGAAATGTTTTTTTCTATTAATTTAAAAAAGGTTTGTTTTTTTATAAGGCAGATGGCTTTTTGTTTGAACAGTTAATAATTTTAATGTGGAAGCAGGCCAGTTGTCATTTCTGGTCATCAGGCCGTACTAAAATCTCATGCAATATTTTCAATATGCATTCCACACAACCCGAGAAGATTGTTTGTAATCTCGCACAATGGTTCAGGCCTGTTCATCAGATAACAGTGAATCCTTGCTCAATTCTCTTTCAGGATGGTATTTGCATTGAACCTGCTAGTGTTTTTGAAGCTTATACTGAGAAATTGTTTTGGAAAGGGCAACAGAGGAACAAAGATGGAGAAGACGAGAATCCAGTAAGTGCATGATGTGCCCATTGTTCGTCTTATTTATCACTCAACTTTGTGACATCCTTTTTTCACATTTCGTTTACATTATTTCACCTGTTGACGGACCATTCTGTAGGACAGTTTAGATGATGTCGGGATAACGAACATTAGACCTTGGCGTTGAATGTCAGGTTGAGCATGATAGCGATAATTATCAAGACCAAAGTTTGTATTATCTGCCGAGCCCGAAGGCTGAGGCGGATAACACAAACTGAGGTCTTGATAATTATCGCTATCATGCAAAAACCGAATCTGATAATTGTTAACTTAATATGCATATTCCTGAGCTGCACTTGTAAAGACAAGAGGACTTTGGATGAGCGGCAAATCAAAGAATGTTTCTGCGGTTGGCAAAGTCTTCTTTCCTCTTCTCTGCTTGTTAGCGTCACTTCTGCATGCATAAAACTATTGTCTGTAGGTATGACATCAAGTCTACATATACAGCGTGTTTCAAAAACTCGTTCCGATATTTTGTTCGCTTATATTTCAGTAATTACTGTAACTACCTTTTGTAAAACTTAAGTATGTTATTCCTTATTGATTTTACAGCGAATAACGTAAATATTAATTTTAATTCTTTTTTTTTATTCCCCACAATTCATGGAGTGGCAGGGGAAAGGAACAGAACTTTCGTCCCAATTCGCCCTTGTCACACGGCGGCCATATTGTCCTAGGAGACCAAAAAAGCTTTGTTTTACCAAGCCAAGCCTCACCCCCATGGTTTCCACTGCGAGGCTTGGCGTGGTAACACAACGCTCTTTTGGTCTCCCGGGACAATATGGCCGCCGTATGACGAGGGCGAATTGACACCTAACCCTTATATCCATAGATCAGACCACAACACCGGGAACTTCATGCCCTACTCTTCTCTAATAGTGTGTGGGTTCTTTAACGTCCCACAGAATTTATACCCAAGGGTTATGAGACGGGACCTTTGGCTTATAGTCCTTATCTGAGAAGACTTGAAAGTCTAACCATTCGCAGATGTCGTTGCAAAGGCAGCACGTTTTCCCCAGTTATTTAAAGACCCTGAGTGTCGGTCCGGCCGGAGTTGAACCCACGACCTCCCGCGTAACATCCCGGTGCTCAACCAACTGAGCCACCAGAATGGCCTCCATTTTTTAACTGATATTTTCTTAGTGGCGGGGCATAATATCGCGCGAGCTCCTGAAGGGTGTCAAGAGTTGGCATTATTCCGCCCGAACCGTAGTCGCCTTCTCAGCTTGTCCAGTGTTTCAGGGGCTGGATCTTTGTACGTTGTCTCGTCAGCGATGTTCAGATCAGGTGATTTGCCAGCAAGTCATCCATGGGTATAAACGTTTGGCAAGTTCTTCTGATACCATGTCTAACCCGCATTTGAAGTGTGCGCCGGCGTCGTCCTGCACAAAGGTCATTGCCTTTTTTGAGCTAAACAGCTTTCTTTTCGTGGGTCCGTCTGTAACCTGCTACCTTGAGGTTAACGGTTTCACTTATGCTTTCTAGAATTTCTTTGATTTGGTACTTGGAGGTTAAGGTCTGGCCACTTGATAAGATGTGTAACTTTGTCAGACCACGACCCGTTATACCTCCACACACCATCACCTTCGCACTTTGTTTCACCTGGTATGCCAGGGAAATGTCAAACTCCTGAGAGCCCAATACGATGTGGTTTTCTGGATTCGGGTAGTGAACTAGATACTTACGACTCTCATCTGAGAATAAGAAGTTCTCCCAATCCTCTGCCATGAGCTTGGAGTATTTCCTGGCAAATTTCAAACGAGGCCTTCTTTGCTTCTCACTTAACAGTGGTATCCTCTTTCGCTTGAAAGCTTTCCACCCTTTGTTGGTCAACCGTTGCGCTCGAAACGTTGATATTGTGATGTTGAAGTCTTTTAGCAATCTCTTTTGTTGACTTATTACGCTTATACTTAGCTTTCTTGCTTACATTTCTTGTATAGTTTGTCAAATTTGGACGGCCGTCCACTCCTTGGTTTGTCCTCAAAGGACTTCCTTTTTTACTTCTTGTTCACCCATCAATCGATCTTTTTAAACAATTTGGCAATTTCTTTGACTGAATGGCCAAATGACTGTAAAATAGCTGCCCGAACTCCAGCACAAACAGTGAGTGCGTGACAGTGACTTCCGTGAAAGAACAGGGAAAATGCAAAACGAAAGCAATAAATACGAAAATAGACAATGAAAAATATGGCGGAACAAAGCACGCTCGCTTGCACATTGGGCGCGAAAATTCAAAAGCATCACAATAATAATGTCACAATAATTGTTATTCGCTTTTTGTCACAGGTTGATTGGAGTAAACGTTATGATGCTTGCCACAAAATGCTCCCTCGTCTTTCTCCCGGAGGAATTCGAGAGTTCATTGATTCTGCAACATTCAGTGAACCAGCAGTAAACAATATAAGTGCGGAGAGCAGACTGGCAATTGTAAAAAGAGCTTTGAAGTTTGCGCGGCAACAGGATGCAGCTTTAACCAAAAAGGGAATCAGCGACACTCAGGAAAACAGGTTGTGGTCACTGTGTGTGTTCTTTGGCTCGCAGCTTTATCAAAACCACGCGATAACTTTGCATTCTATTTCCTCCTAGTGCAATTTTCTTTTAAAGGCATCTAAGCATTTGTCATGGCAAATTGAACTTACCAGTTAGCGGTTCTTTGTTAAAGTTCCTGTCATTCATGGAGTTAGTGGAACAACATTTTTCAGTTTGTAACCTCTTTTGGCTTATGCCACTCTTGCAAATGCGAATGTCTGGTATGAATTGCATAACAATGTGGACAACAACTGGAACATATCTTATTACAACAGTATGAAAAATAGAGATAACCGAGCTAGAGCTGACCTACCCTGCTCATTCCACCCTGCAGCTGCCTTAGGGACCGTTCATTTTTTTATGAGAAAGGGGGGGCTGGTGGGATTTGGGGGGGGGGGGGGGGCACTAAAAAAAAATTGGCTTGAAAGGGGGGGCCAGCCGAAAAAAAATAAAGGAAAGGGGGGGGGGGGGTTGACGAAATAATTAGATTAAAAATAGGATAAGAGATTTTACAGATTGAGGAAAAAATTGACCTCTTTTATTTATAACAAATATACTAAAACATTTCCAGGGTATCCATATTTTGTAATAACAGTGAACGTACCATAATAACAGTCTTGAATAGTAACAACTTTCTTTTCATGCATAAAATGTTGTTATCAAGCGCATATTAAACAAAGACCAATAATTTGAGTCCTGTAATTGGAACTGACCTCGTTACCAAGGCTTTTTCTGAGAGTAAAGGTAGGACAAGTTTGTTCTTTTTGTTGTGAATGGACTGGACCACCTATAGGGAGATGCCCCAAACCATTTCCTGATCATGCTTGCCTTCCAAAGTACCACTACCTTCCTTATCAGCAGACCCCAAATGAGGGGCGTGATCCAGACGATTGGCAACCAAGAGTCCAGTTGAAAGAGGCGCATGCCAGTTTTGTCTGACCCAGAGAGCGTAGCTAGATTTGGAGACAAATTCATTGTGCAACCAAAGTTTGTGGTTGACTATCTCCAGCATCTTGAGGTCATGGAGTTCAAAAAAAGAAGAGACTGGAGGAAAGGGCAAGGGAAAGTAGGGAGGCAAGAGAAAAGTCCTATGAAGATTATCATTGGGCTAATTTGTGTGAAGATGCCACCAAGCTAAAAAAGCTCCGTGTGCCAGAATTGAACAAATACTTAAAACATCATGGGCTATTAAAACAGCATCAGAAGAGCAACAAGAATGACAAAGTGAAGACAATTATGGGACACTTCTTGCGAATGAATACTCTCAGAACTGGACAAGCCGAAGTGGGAGGCAGGAATGAATCAGGTCAACTAAACAGCAGTGATGAAAGCAGTGAGGGAGAGGAAACTGATGATGACTACAAGAGTGATGCCCCTGACTCTGAAGACGACTCAAATGATGTTGTTTTTGCTTTTATTGCCTCAGATGAGGAATACGCAGACGAGTGGCCAGCTACAACACGCTCAGGACGAGCTGTAACAAGAAGAGCAGAAATTGACTTTTCATTCTTTTGAGTGATTTGTTAAAAGCAGCTTTCTAGCTTTCAGGTTTCTTTCAATAAATTATGTGAAATGTAACAAAACGAAATTTTAATGCTGCGGTAACTTTTAACACCATATGTATTTTTTATTCAAGGGGGGGGCCTTCCAAAAAATTACTCAGATGAGGGGGGGCTAGGAGAAAAAAAAATCGGAAATTGGGTGGGGGGGGGGGGTCATACAATTTTCAAATTACACGCCGCCAAATTCCACCAGCCCCCCCTACCCCATAAAAAATGAACGGTCCCTTATTTATGTCTTCAACATAATTCGGTGTTTTTTTTGCACAGCACCTCAATAGAGATTGAGAGTTTTGAGCAACTGACAAAGCATTTGGAGCAGTCGTACAGACACTTAGAATCTCTTGCTGATACTCTTATTGATGAATTGGCTGAACACGATAAGGTATACCAGTATGTGATAGCAAGAAAATATTCTGTCGCGAATTCTGATAGGTTAACCGGATTGTATTTTTCATATTCATAGTTACAATTTTTTCTTGCGCTGAAGGAGAGTGTTTTGTTCTGGATATATTTTATTTTTTTAAATAAGTGAGGATTTTTTGTTCAACGTTTGACCGAATAGCTTGATGCAGGGTTATCGGCTTTAAAAAGAAATTTGTCTTGTAGTTTGGCAACTTGTATCTGAATTTGGATCACACTTCGCGCTAATCTTGCATCGTACAACTCATCCTTGGATAAAATGAAATCTGTTTCCACCTGAACTGCCGGATGAGCGACTCATTCCAAATTCCTTCTTTGCAGGACATGAGTACAGCGCATGCTCGGGCCTATGATCTGTCCCGTTCAGAGCCTGATGAGATTTGCAAGCTAGCTTCCCAATTAATAATTGGTGGGTTATCTTTAGAGACAGTCAATGAACTTTTCCTGCTTGCTGCGAGACAGAAACCTCAAAAGGGAAGAGTGGACAAAATAGTTCAGGAAACCTTTACACAAGTCTTAAAATGCCTCAGGTTTGTTTCGTATTTTGTATTTGGAAACATTACGCTTCACTTAGAGAGAAATTTGCATCGGAGACAGTAAAAAGCCTTGAGGATAATTATTTTCGTTCACTTGATTGCTCATGAATAAAGTTTTTTCAACCCGGGTCTGAGGTGAAATCGGTGTTATATACAGCAAGCCGCAACAATTTACTTCTAGTTTGTCGTCTTTACCAGCATTTGTGTGTTTCGATGCATTAGGAACAAAACTGAAAAAAGTCGCCTTTTATTCTCCGTTCGATGTTTACGAAAACCAATTCTTTGGATCATGTTCAGGTATTCTTGCAAAGGTGTGATAGTTGAAGAATTACTTTGGACCGTTCCAATTCTTGTCTACGTGGCTGCGAGGAAGACCATCCGATTCCCTGAGTAGGGAAGCAAATTTTACATAAAAATTTTAAGACTGACACAACAGAGCCGTTCCTTTTCACGACTTGGGTGTAAAATATGGAATGAAATCCCAGAAGCACGTCGTAAAAAAATTAAATTTCCTTTTAAAAAGTGTTTCCAGAAAGACTTGAACTCTCTGCACTCAATTCTCATTAACTAGACATCACCCTTAAAGGGGCACTGTCATGAGCTGCGCATGCTCGAGTTTGTTTGCTCTCGAGCCCGCCATCATGGATTCATGCGTGAGTCACGTATATTCGCCGGAGTTTCTCCTTTGTTCACCATGGCCCTCCCTAGTGGACGCCATTTTGAATTTGTCGATTCAACTTGAAAAAAGTAAACCAACTTGATTCAACTTGAAAAAAGTAAACCTAACACTTTACAAGTTATTACAAGACGCTAGCGAATGCGCTTCACGTGACAGTTTAACTTTAAGATTTAATTGTACACTATAACATATACAATCACAATATTTCAAGTTATCATTTCGGATACGTTCTTGTTAAAAAATGCCATTTAATGTAGCTTTAATTAACTTTTTTTTTTGGACATCTGAATATTTTATTCCATAGTGGAAACGTAAACACTACCTGCCTAGATTAGCCTTCTGTATTTGCGAGCAAGTGTATTTCTTTCTTATTATATGAATGTATTTTTAAATAAACTTGAAACCTTTGAAACTTTGAAGTGGCCAAAAATACCCATAGGTAATCAAAATGATCACGGAGAAGCAACTGAGACGGAAAAGATTTTAGTGACCATGATTATGTATACTTTTAATTGACATGTATCTTACATATACAATGGTAATTGCCATTTAGTTTTAGCTCTCTTACACCATAGATTTTTAGTTTAGGCGTATAACAGCATGTAATTTAAGGGAATCTTATCTTATTTGTAAACACACGACCCCATAAGCTTATAGCTTTAAACATTATTGTGTTTAAATAAAGGTATATCTATCTATCTATCTATCTATTGACTCCATCTTATGGATATTTTGTCTAGCCGGACACTGAACCAATTTGGTCCATCCCGGTAGCACTTATTTTTTCCGTATTTGTTTTCTTCCTCGTCCTTGTGCTTTATTTTAAAATGGCGACAAACAGAAAGGAATCCAGCGTAACAGCTACAAAAATATGAATGCGTCAATTGGAGACGTTCCTTTTTTGTTTTCAGTCCGTCAGCGGATTTCATTTTTCCATTGGTTGACGGCAAAGATCCAATAGACGTTTTACATACAATCATAAATACAGTAAGCATTCACGTGCAGAAAGGAGGATCAATGGCAAACCAAGAGACCATAGTTGAGTGTCTGCAACCATTCTGTGCGGATGTTTCTGTGGCAGCTTCTGTAAAGAGTGTCATTCTTCGAGCAATAGAGGAATCATTTGATCTCAGTGGAGAGGACACTTTTCTGTTGTTGTTTTATCAAACTGATGCCCTTGTATCGTCGAATTGGAAGCGACATGTAAGTATTGCTTTCTTTTCTCGGTCTTTTTCGGCTTTGATAAGGGCAAGAGAAGGGGGCCACAACACAAGGCAGATTGGTAACTTGTGAACAAGAAGATTAACTTAAAATCCCTGCAACAGTGTTGAAGTATTGGTTGATTTTCCTGGACTTTGATTTGTGAATTCATACAGCTCGCACCAGAAGACATCGACAATGACACCAAGAGGCACAAACTGTTTGAAGCCCTTCTCAACGAGAGCGTGTCCCTTGAACAGCTTCTTTCTCTTGGTACCCTGCTCCAGATATGGCCAGTGCTTGCAGCTACAGAGCTTAAGTAAGTGGTGATCATTCCTGGTATTTACCAAAATGACAACTAGTGCACAAAGCATGTTACCTTTGCGATAACGTTCTCTTTTCATCCCACCAGAGTTAGTACTGATTCTAATCGCACAAAAAACCGTCGAGAAAGCAATTTAAATTTGCGCTTAAAAAACACTGCTTTTTCTGATAAGGGTAACCTTTCTTCTATCTCCAATTTAACTACAGCGGTACTCATTTAGTGTTAACTCATTCATGCGAAGTATGGATACGTTGTTGCAGAGAGTAGGACCCGTAGACGGACGTCACAATATAAAGATAAAAACAATCGCTGACTGGCTGCAATGGCTCTGTATCGTAGTCAGCTGTCGTGTTCACCAACGAGTAGCTAGTGTACTCTGCCGGTTCTCTGCGCCGTTTAACTGGTAAATTGCCTTGTTCGCCATTATCACATTTGAGTTTAATCGCACGACACATACACTAGAACCAAAGTGACCTAAGACCATACTAGATTTTAGAGCTCAAATTGAGATCAGATTCGACGGTCACTCGTACAAGTTTGTATGCAATTGCCGTACGAGGCCAAAAAACCGAATATGCCAAACAACTACGAATAAACAGTCTGATATCAGGAGGGCATTGCGATGGCATTAAATCTGCTACATCCAGAAGAAGTTTTAACATCTCTTAATGTATGAATACCTAAAATGCCCATACGCAATTCGAGGGAACAAATTAAGGGTGCGTTCGATTGACTGTATTCCGGAATAGGAATACATGGAATACAAGTTGGAAATCCTTCGTTTTTGCGGAGATTCACATTAAAATTGTCAAACATTTTCTAAAATGCTATTTTAAACATATTTTTATCATCCTTGCAGCTTCAAAACGCGCCAAAAATACCGTTTTAATCATCACTCCACGTATTCTTATTCCGGAATAGGGTCAATCGAACGCGCCCTAAGTAAGTTAACCAATTACAGAAAGGTTTCGCTTTGTCCGTTTTTCTTTATTTAAGCCAAAAATGCCCTGAAATTAAGAGGTCGAGGGACTGAACAATATTAAGCAAACAATACAATACGTTTCCTTTTTCTCGACAGTGAGGAACCTTCAGCCAACCCCTGGGTACAACTTATGGACAAACTTATACGTTGTCATGGTGATGGTGAGCACGTAATTGAGCTCCTAAAACAGCTCAGCAGCAGCACAAGTCTCACTGTGGAGGTATGAAATAGATGTATCAAAAATGCTGTCATCAGTTTGTTTTTATTCACTGCCATTATAATTGCTGATGTTATTTTCCTAGTGTTGTTGTCACGTCTACAATTTAATGCTCCTGAATTGTCCATCCTTGCACGCATTAAAGTTTGCCATTTTGTCTAAAATGGAAGCCATGCATCACCTGGCTTTGGAAAACATGAAGAATCTGAAGGTATTACTCGAACTTGCTCATTTTTATGATACAAATTACTTATTAAAGACATTTCACACCACAAGAGGAGGTAAAAGAGCGAATCCCCCATATTAGACCCTCTTATTAACTCTGTGTTTTACTTCGTGGTTATTTCAAGGGCGACACTTTATTGGTCAGTTAGTGTGGTGGTGGACCGCGCGGTCATGGGAATAAGAGATACAAATAAACGTCGCAGCATTGAAGCGATCGGAAAAGAGATTTCAAATAATTATCATAGGGCACTGGGATTCGCTCTCTTCGTCGTACTCTCTTCTTCATACTTTGTGAAGGTACTCAAGTCATGTCACTTTGTCTTTTCTTGCCTGTAACAGAAGTGCGTCTGCTTTTGCAGGTCAATTCAAATTCATGTGACGATGAGTTGATGGAGCTTGTAATATCCCATGGGCTAACTGCAGAGACAGCACAAACTCCTTTCCTCAATCCGCTAATCAACTATGTTCTAAGGTCTCCTGACAAACTCAGTGACACCGAACTGGCTGGAAAAGGAGCACGAGTTAAACTTGTGGCCTCTCAATTACAAACAGCAGGTTTTTGGGCGGAGGCTGGAACACTTTTGCAAAACTACCATGGAACACATCCAGCGTTGAAGACTTTCGACAGTGCTATGGGGGTGTTATCTCGCTGGCTTAAAAGATGAACTTCCATTTTGACTAAACAATATTTAGTAAATCTCAGATGAAAGAAGTTAGTACACTGTATTTGCAATTGGCTTTCGTTCACAACACTTACAATGGGCGTCAAGAATGACGAATAGTACACGAGGATGAAGTGTTCAGCAAGTTGAAACTTAAATCGTTCACAATTCATTTAATAGACAATATTTGACTGTGAAGGCAGAGGTGTGTTGATTTAGCAGCAAGTACCATAAATCTATTTATTGGAAATGAAACCGATATGCGATTACTATTGTCGCCGCTTAGAGAATTAAAGACATTATTATCAAGGTTATTGAATTGCACACACTTATATGAATAGTCTGTAAAATGTGTATTTGGTTTTCAGAATCTGGTCCTTTGGGTCCTTATCTGAAGGTTGCAGTAAAGTGTAAATAATGGTAATTGAACTCCGTGAAGTGCAATTTGGTCAGAAATAATACGTGTGATCTCAATATGCGCGCGAGTTCGTTTGAAATCACATGTATGATTTCAGACCTAAATTGTACGACACGAAGTTTAGGCCTGTTCCAAACGTCGTACTACTGCCGTGCCGAACTTAAATGAAATTGTCATTTCGATTTAAGCACGGCAGTAGCACGCCGTTTGAAACCATTAAGCACGGCTGACTTAGGTTCGGCACGACTACGTAGCACGGCAGGACTTGCCGTGCCGCACGGCAGTAGCACCACTTGGTTTTAAACGGCGTGCTATCGTTGCGCCGAACTCAATTCATAAATTAAGTTAATGTATTTTGCATTATTTGCATACTATTACGCTGGATGGATGGTTTATTTTTTCTTTTGAATTTGGCACGACTGTATTAGGTTCGACGTTTGAAACCGCTGCCGTGCCATCGTCGTGCCACTGCCAAGCCAAATTCACTTGAGTTCGGTACGGCAGTAGCACGACGTTTGGAACAGGCCTTAGTTACCACCTTATTACATCCATTTAAAAATTGCACATTGGATTGGATTGATTTATTTCTTGGTTTGGGAACTAATAGTGGATAGAATAGCTCTTGACAATAGCAATGGGGCTTTTTCCACAAATGCTTGGCCCAAACCGTTTTCAAATCTTTGGAGATTATAGTGACCAGGCTAGATACGGGCATACCATAGCTGAAACAAACCAAAAAGTCTTGTTTCTCATATAAAAAACTCATGAAAAGCAACCTTGCTTGGAGCTTCTCCAAGCTTGGAGCTTGGAGCTTTTAAAAAAGCTCTCCTCCAAACCCCCCTTCTCATGTCCACTCTGCCCCTTTTCTTTGAATTCCCAAACGTTTGTTGTCGAAGTCCACTACTCGTCGCTTTTAAGATTACAGATATTTATTTTTCACCGCTTGTCTTGTTAATACAATTGACTTTCAATTCTTGAGCTCCATAAGTGTATATTTTGTTTAAACGCCATTCGCGTTACAATGACTTTCGACGACATTGCAGATTGCGTAAAATCTACGCATTTCTACTACCCCCTTAAGATACGCGCAGATGATTCAACCCACAAAGATACTACTTTAGCAGAAGAGTGTCAGGAAAGGCTTTTCCCGACACGGAAAAAAAACAGACGCTGCATGAAGAGTACACTGGGTTGCCTGTGGTACGTGTTGCACAAAAACAGAAGGCACTGAATTGGGTGGTATTGAACTGCATTGTTCCAGTTAATTTTATTAAGTGGGGGGTCATTAAGCCCATTTGAGGGGTTACAGAGACGGGCCAGCAGAGGCCCTTTGACTCACACCTTCACACGTTTAATTCTTTTGTCCTGTCCCATTTTGAGGTCTTTTAGGTTTTAAGCTTTGGTAATAAATTCAATTTAAAGATAGCAAAACATGCTCTTGACTAAAATGCACTCGTTTCTTTTTTAACATGGCGGCCAAAACTACTTTTTGCTTATATCTTGTTAAATGTTTGATAGTTGAGTTCAGATGTGCCATAAACGTTACCACATCATCTTTTCAACATTTTCCTTACAGTTCAAGCAATTACAGAAACTATCTTTTTTTCTTTTTAATTTGGTCCGAGATCGTTTAAGACCGGGCCTCGGGCTGTAATGGCCCAAAGCTTAACAAGGCACTACATTGTAGAAAAATACTTGGAGTTTTAATAAACAGAAATTTCAGTTGGAACGACCATATTAAGAAACATGTTAAAAGAGCAGCTCGAAAACTTCCTTTCTCTTTCACATTAATTTTAAAGCGTGCGCAGGTTTCGTTTTGCAAACTTGTAGCCCATTCTCGTCCCTAGAGTCCTTCGGTCAGCGTTACGAACACAGGAACACAAACTTTGGCTACAGCCAAAGAAGGAAGTCTGCGAATCTCGGACTTCCGGCTCTTCTGCCCATTCTCGGGAATTTTAGACAATAATGGTCTTCAACAGTTACGACATTAGGGAGCTTACGAAACGAGGACGGCGACGGCGACGGCAACGAGGACTTCATTTTAAAATACGAGTTCGCGTTATTCATGTCAGTACGAAACTATTTCATGTAGTTTCGCGTTAAAAATGTGTAGTAACTGTCGAGGAATTAAACTGGTATGAGTGAGTTGGAAGCGTAGAGAGAGAACTGAAAATTCATCGTCATGTGCTAACGTCCTTCACAGAACCTTGAATTTGGTCATTTCACGTCGTCATTTACGAGATGACGGCAAAGAAATGTACTAAAATGTAAAACGCACGTGCAAAGCGTGCAGAGCCATTGTTTTTGCTCATTAAACCTATTGTTTTGTAGCGTCGTCGTTGCCGTCGGCGTTGTCGTTTCATAAGCTCCCTATTATACCATTACCGCGACTGCGCGAATTTTTGCCTGCGTTTAGAGACACCGCGGCAAAATGAGTGCGCATGCTCCGCTTCGAAGACATTTGATTCATTTGATTCGAGCTTTTGAGCTCTTTGCTTTTGAGTTTATTCGGCGGTGAAGGAAAAGTTCTATTGGACTTTTTGATGATCAAGATCTCCCGCTCAACATGGACTCGACAGAAAAACTAAACAGTAGTTCCGAGTTGTTTCCAACCACAAAGTCAAAAGAGGTAAGCTTATTTTAGGTGTGAAATATTTATTTGTTTATGTCGTTTCCATGGAAGTTATCTTTGCCAAACCATGTTTGCTCGTGTTTCGTGTTTTCGGTCACACCGTTGAAGACCTAAAAGTTGTAAATTTTAAACTAATAACATTTTTCGTTTACTGTTTTTCGCCTAAGGGCAATTCCTCTAAAAACGCGGAGGGTTTTGACATCTGACATGTGCTACGAGAGCCATGGATTTTTCTGTGACCTGGTTCTCCACAGCAAGAGCAATGGTTTGTATGGTCATGATGGTGATGCTCTTTCTTTTCCAGCTCTGTGTTGCTTTGCACGACACACCAGGTTGTGGTATGGTTAAATTTAATTGATCTCTAGATTTCTGTTGATTTCATTGTCCCAGTCATCTGAGCTGAAGAAATCTTGTGGAAAGTGTTGATATCTGGCTGGCTGTCATTTTGACTGTCATTACTTTCAAGATGTGAGCAACTGTTTTTATCTGCATTGTTAGACAAAAGCTCTTATTAAGGGAGTCAGTTAAGTTGTTTAGTTTTTTTATAAAGGGATCTTTACAAATAGAGCACAGATTTCCATGTTTTTTTCAAGTATCTCAAGTGACATCTGTGCATGAAAATGACCAAGTCATAATAATATTATTGTTTTACTTTGATCAGTTTCCTGTTGTTTCTTAAACATGTCATTTATTCTTATTGCAGTGCTTGAGTCTAAAATTCTTCCTGGTGTGTGTGTGCTGATCTGGTCAAACGATGCATGGCAAGCAACATTCCAGATTGTTTTCAGAGATTGTGATGAGGATTTCAGCGTTGAATATTTTATTGGTTTTATGATGAAAAAAGCCAGGGTTGTTATTCATCTCTCATTTTTTCCTGTATGAGATCCTGCATGATGACAACAGTATTACAGCAAATTAAACATCACAGATGTGAGCATGTCAGTGATTAATTAATACAAGATGGTTTCCAAACAGCTCTTCAAAATTGTCTAGAAAAGGGACGATAATTATTTACTTGCCACACCTTCTAAGTCAATGTTTGAACAAGCAAATATAATTTGGTTAATTCAAGTAATATTTATTAATACAGCTGTATGTTATTCGAGTCTTTCTCTTGCTGAGCATGGGTTTGGATATTAACTTCTAAGAATGCTTCTACTTGTAATAGTCTTAATAATGAATATACGGTACTTACAACAATAAAATTGGAGAGATATTTGAGTTACTGTATATTGTGTTTTGTGGTAACACATACCATAGTAGTTGTTGTTGTTGAAAAGGAATCAGATAGAGTCATTGTGGGTCCAGATAGAGCCATTGTGGGTCTATCACTGGGTAGTGAAACTGGATCAGTTGTGCATAATAAAATGTTAGAGTATGAAGCAGAATGCCTCTAGTCTTGCTGGATGTATGATTACATTCCTCTCTCAGTATCTTTACACACAGTGCAAAAGTTTGGCTGGATTTTTGCTGGTGCAAAGCATGCAAAAGTGAAATGAGTATTTTCCAAACACATGCAGGTGAATGGTTTCTTATTTCATTATCATGATTCTCATGTCTCCCCACCCTCATCCCAGCAAGGCTCTACAAGGTGATTGACAAAGCTGGAGAAAAAAATTACAGTTACCAGCCAGCTGCAGGAAAAATACTGGAAAAATATTTTCAACGATGGACCACTACCAAACTCCAAGTAAAAGGGAAACATCAAGTAGCATTGGAGTCAAATTTATACTTAGTTTCAAAACTTTTTTGCGATCCTCTCTTAAAATTAAGACATATTTTCTTTCTTTTATTGCCTCGCTCTTGTAAAAGTAACTAGTGTTGTAAAATATGAGAATGGAGGGCAGGTAAGTGACTTATCCAAGTTGCCGAATGAGTGGGATGCGGGCATGAAAAGAACTCAAGCTTATTTCTCACTTTCAAATGATTCCAATGAAACAAACAGACGATTTCCTCATTCAACAGGAGCAATATAAGCCATCTTCGCAGAAGGAATTATCATTCTGCCCTTGCAAAGATGTTTACCCGTCGTTTTCCTTCTCAGTGCACAGTTTTTCCCCCCAGAGGTTTACCAACGCAGAGACCATCGCGACTAATAACATTACGAACTTCGTCCTTTTGCTCTAGCGCTCGAATGCAAGGTAAAATTCTCCTGGTTTGAACTAAAGTTTTTTGGTTTGAAAAGACACACGGAAGATTAGTCTTTCAGGAAGCTCTCTTCAAAATTTAAACCTTATCAAAGTAGTGTTGTCCTTATCATCGAAAAATGAAAACAAACACAGAGAATTTAAATTGCCGCCATTTTGCCGCGCTGTTGTTTCTATTGCAAATTTAATTGGTACCAGTCCCTCGCGCGTGGAAAAGATTCGCGCGTGGCTCAAGCCTGCGCACTCATTTTGCCGCGGTGTCGCGTTTAGAGTCTTAATTTAGAGTCCGTGTTCAGTCATGGCGCTGACCAAAACAAAAGCCGACTCAGTCTGGAGAGGTAAAAGAAAATGCTTCTTTCCTTCCTCCACAAGAAAAGGTAATAAAAATATTGGTTACCCGTCTTCAAAACAACAAGCTCCAAAAACAGCTCCAATCTATGATTCCCGAAGTTAAAAACACGCAGAATCTTTGGAGTAAATGTGGCAAATTACTAAGGAGGTTACGACGGTATTCAGGCTAGAAGACACAAGCAGTCAAGAGCAAAATTCAGAAAAGCTGTTGATTCTCGGTATGGAACCCACAGAACACTAAAGCAAGCCAAGTGAGATACTTCTCCCGGCTAACTATCATTGTCATTGTCATTGGCGAATATAAATAAATATTATTTGCATACGCTGCACGAGTTAAGTTTGAGATTGCAAGTTTTCCAAAGAAGTAGTTACCTAAATGCGAGTTGAGCGTGTAGATCACACATTGAAATAGCAGATTCCAGGCAATTACAGTTTTGCCCAACTGGATTCACCGGCATAGAGAATTTTTCAGGTAAAATGTAAGAAATATGACCAGGGCGCATGTGTCTGGAGTATAATTGCGTTCCGTTCCATATCTCATGGTAGAATGAAGTTATATGTCGTTAGTTTTTGAGAGTTTCTTGCCAAATCCAAGAATCTGCCCAATAAAATCAACCGAGTTTTTGTATGACCTTAAAGCCGTTTTCAACCTTCTGTACAAACACGTTCTGTCAAGAGGATTTTTTCAAAGCTCACACTGTTTCCTAGTACAGTTTGCTCCACGAGTAGCACAGCCGCGTG
Organism: Montipora capricornis; assembly: GCF_036669925.1. NCBI lineage: Eukaryota > Metazoa > Cnidaria > Anthozoa > Scleractinia > Acroporidae > Montipora > Montipora capricornis. Next base: position 18,033,867 of record NC_090884.1, on the reverse strand, counting down.
CACGAATTAACAAGATGGAAAGAAATTACTGACCGAGGTAGAGCTTTTTTTTTTCTCAAGCATCCCAGCAGGCCGGAAACCTAAATACTTAAATCTGATTGGCTAATTGCGCGCCCCTGAACCTTCTAGCTATTTGCGATCTTTGCGGTACCGACTAGGGTCCGAAATTTTCCCGCGCTAATCGCGGCAAGTTGAAATTGCTAGGAACGGGTTCAAACAAACTGATACTTACCCATTAATAAACAACTTCCCGAAATGTCAAATATGCAAGAAATATAATTTCCGTACGAAATGGATTCAGATAAGAGTAAACATCATAAAAAATAAATGTACGCGATGCTAAGAAGCTCTTCATTATATGTCCTATTACGCAGTGATTTTGATAAAAAAGTTAATATAGCAGCGTGGTTATCGTATACCCAAATTAACCATGCCATTCTAAAAACTTAAGACCGTCGGTTTCCTATACGGACGGCTCTTTATTCCTTGTCCAAAGTACACGGTAATTTTAATAAAAACGTTGATAGAGCAACATGGTTATCGTATACCCAAATTATGGGCACACATTAGATGTAAACATCTTCAGTTCCCACGGCCTGGTCTCGTCTGACCTTGTAGATCAGTCGATAGAGCAGCGGTGATCTAACCCGAAGGTCGTGGTTCAATTCCCACCCTGGTTAAAGTTTTTCTCTGTCCTTGTGTGGGCCAATTTCCATGAGTAGGGCTAACGCTCACATGGTTCATATTTGTAGAAACCTAGCACTTCACATTACACTCTAATCAGTTAAGTCTGCATGTAAGGATTCATAGCTTAGTTGGTAGAGCATGGCACCGGATCGCTGAGGTTATGGGTTCAGCCATCATCTGCAGCCATCATCTAACAGAGAACTAAGGTCACGCTTACGTACACGGTTTTTAAAACTGGCTAACGAAGTAACTGATCTGTCTGCAGTTGTCAGTTTGCTCCATAATGTGGGTCCTAAATAGCGCAATGAATGTTTGCCATAAGTTACTGTGTTATGCCTGGAAACTGAAAAGTCGGACTATCTTAAATAATACTGAGGAAGAGTTATACTCCTGAAAGATGTTACAAATATTCAAAGGACTTAGGTTGTGTTTGACTTTTATACATCAAAATGCATATGTCTTGTAGACATCTATTTAGAAACGTAGGTAACTTAGTTTCCTGCAGCAAACGTTCATAGGTGGAAGTGTTTGTATTTGTAAACAGCCCTTAGGCCTCTTTCTTGTACCCTCTCCAATCTGCAACTATCACTAGATTTACAAAAATGCCATCTAAGATGGCAGTAAGTTAGATATGGTAGAATGGTTGCTTTATAAAGTTGTAGTTTTGCGTCTGTTGGAATCAAGTTGCGGAGTCTTATAAGCACACCAATCCTTTGACCAGCTTTTTTTTTTTATAAATAATGCTTATGTGATTATTAAAGTTCAATTTTGAGTCTATCGTGTTGATTTTCTCTTTGTTTACGAAGATTGCCCATTCTTCGATGTTATTTTCATGGTTATGATTATTGCCAATGATTAAGGTCTGGTAGTTTTTAAGTTTACAAGCTAGCAGATTTAAGTCGAACCATTTTGTTACTGTTTCCGCACTATCTCTAAGTCTGGATATAGTAGTAGGTAAGTCTCGACCTGTATGGTAAAACTGATGGTCATTGATACATTGATATTCCCCTAACATGATAGAACAGATCGTTTTGGAAGACACTCCACAAAAGAGGGCCCAATGCGGACCCTTGAGGACAACCTCGATTGACAAATCTACTGGAGCTGATATTGCTTCCCATCTTTACACGATTTTTCCCGTTGGATAAATAGCTTTTGAGAAGTTCAACAACATTATCCTGGAAGCCGTAAGCTTTGAGTATGCTCAACACCTTTCACCTTTCGATCGACATATCGGTCGACATTATGCTTACGAAAAGATGTTTATCTCTGGCCTCTCTCCAGCCCTCCACCGAGTTGATTAGGGTGGTTTTGCAGCTGTATTTTTTGCGGTAGGCGGATGAGTTTACACATAAGTGTTTGTCGAAACCAGCCGTAATTTGCTTGCCGACGAGCTGCTCAAAAACCTTACTGACACAGGGTAAGACAGTGATAGGTCTGTAGTTTTCCTTGCAGTGTCTGTCGTTCTTTTTAAATATAGGTGCCCATTCTCCACACTTTTATTCACTTGGCCATGCC
>NC_090884.1:18016662-18026662 GCF_036669925.1 Montipora capricornis | reverse complement strand
CTGGATTTATTGATCTCTATACTAGACGAATTGCAGATGAAATATCCATCAAAGACGAGTTATTCGTCTCTAGTATAAATTTGGCCATTATTTCAGCTTAAAAGTTAAGTTGTGTAAGCTCGTTATTGAAATTGAATTTCAATTTCTCAATAATTTTCAGGAATAAATGTAATATTTGGCTTTGATAGAGAGCTCATGTTGTGAACTACTGAATACATCTGAATATATCATTCCTTGAATAATGGTCCTTTAAGGACGTTCGCGCGAAAATTTTTCAACATTGATTTTTTTCTGAAACGTTTACCATTGTAAGATGATGAGTTAGTTATGTCAGAAATGTAAAAAAAATGGGGGGTCACCGACTTCGTTTTGGAGAGAACATGCCCGGAAAAACACCCAAAATGTGACAAAATCGGGCTTCGTTAGCGAATAAGGCTAGTGTCTGTAAACCCAAATATATTGCAATTAAATGTTTGAAGTGAAATCTTCTCTGCCAAATATTGTTTAAGTGGACTTATTAAGTGAATTTAGTCAACTGGTGAGGTTCCTTAAAGATCAAGTTCGCATTTAGAGACCACAGTTTCACGCGCCTTGCCGCCGCAAGATGGCAGGATTTGATGTCCCGTGAGCAGAAATCTTGAAATTTTTTTAACTTCCCACATTGATTTTTTGTTCATTTTTGGACAACGTGGAGATAATTGTAAATAAAATCCGTTTCTGGAAAGAAAAATTGGGGTCACCGAACGTCCAAGACCGTTAAATCCAGGCAAAGCTATAGCAATGGCCTTTTGCCCTACCATTTCTCATTTTATTACTTAGCGCGCGCGCTCGTGTATGACGTGGCGTGTGCATTTGCGTGCGCAGTAAGGATGCGCAGAAACAATTGGTGCGAACGTCCTTAATTTGTTGAACTGTCGACTTACACATAGCTGATGCTCATAGTCCCTGCCCACTTCTACATAGCTATCCCTTTCACGAAACAACTTGTCCCCTGATGTACCTTCTTCTCTATTGCAAAATCAGTACTGGTCAACTTGATCAATAATACAAATTTTTATGATCAATATTGAAAAGTTATTATGTTCCTTTATGTGGATCCCTTCTATGTGAAGGAGGAGAAGAAGAAATGATTTATTTCCTCTCTGAATTAGTGCAAAATACCTTCAACATGCTCAGGAATTATTAGGAGAAGGCAGTAAAAAATTACCAGAGGTCGAAAATGGAAGGAGCCTGGGCATCCCCATTTTTTCATGTCAGGAAATGTCAGGGAATCTCACTCTGAGTCAGGGAAAATTTAAGTCTTTGAGCTTTGAAATTTTAATAGTACTATATGATTTATTGCCAACTCAACGATTTTTTTGTGTAATCAAGAGTCTGAGCTGTCAATGTCAAGGTGAATGAAACAGAGGGCATGGGACGGATGGGAGGTTGGAGGCTATTACCAGGACTAATTTGTGATTTTTAAAAATTGAGTTGGTCAGGGGAATTTTACATTTGTTAGGAAAATGTCAGGGAAACGTCAGGGAATTTAAAATCCTGTGGCTGTGGCAACCATGTTTCTTCTACTACTGCCCTTCTCTGAATTTATCATGGGCTTCAGACTGCTAAAAGTACTCTTTTCGGTTAGATCTTGGGTTATTGAAATTGTGCAACTGTAGTGAGTCTGATAATCAGAAGCTTGAAAGGCTTAATGTGAGAGCTTTAAAATGTGTTTACAATAACCAGGTTCCCGTTCATGACGAAGATCACTTCTGGCCTTGTCTAATCGTCGCATGTAAGACATTGCCATACGAATGTTAAAGCTGTTAATGGTATATTATACTGGAATAATTTACACATATATGAGTGACTTGTTTGTCCTACGTAATAATGTGAGGAACTTAAGAGGCACAAACAAGCTTGTCCAATGTAAGAAAACTAGAAACTTTTCCTTAAAACCTACATCTTTTACTGGTGGCAATGTGTGGAGGAACTCTTTACCAGATGAATTGCGGTCACCGACAATCGTTAATGAATGAATTTAAGAATGCTTTATGACATCTACATTTGTAATGTGTAGCTTATTAATCTGTTCCAATTGTTACAAAATTTTAAGATTTAGGATTGTTTATTTAATTAATGTTGTTAGAAATGTTAGTTATTTTAATTGATCATTTTTTAATTCCAACTACTCATTTTGTTACTCTTAATTTCTGCAAACTTTCTGCAGAGTTTAAAAAATTCTGTACAGCGATTTCAGAGCCACCTTAAATCTGTGATTTTTTAAAGGTGGCCCTGATTCTGCAGCACAGAATTGGCCTTTTAATCACCTTCCAGCAATAAAAAATGGGGGTCACTGAGTTTGTTTTTGAGATATGAGTAACTAAAGCCATAATATAGGGTGTTCCTGCTAGGCTTTCCAATTGCCAAGGTAACCTACATGTATTACGTCACAATAATGGCCGCATATGGCTCAGCAATTATTGGTGTTTTATTTGGTACCAGTGTGTAGTGCCAATCTTTTCAAAGAGAGTGTCTCATCAAAGTCATGAAACTGGTTAGAGCCACCTTAAATCCAGATTATGTTGATACTCGCTCACAAATAACACATCTTTCATTTATTTTTCATAGATCTTGTGAAAGATATTAGGGTAAGTAAGCTGCTGTGTTTTGTCTTTTGAAAGAAATCTCTCTAAACACCCATGAAACTTAAGGAAATGCTATTTTTAGAGTTTATGTGAGGGTTCATGTCTGATGATAACATACAGTAGTAGTTTTTGAAAGGACCAGAAGCATCTGTATTTCTTTTTCTGTTGCTTTGAATCATGCCCATTGGCTTAATAGTGAACAGCTTTTGACTTGGTGATGCTGCATTATTTTGTTTTGGCAAAAACTTTGATTGCTTTTTTCCATTTATTGCATTCTAGGACCCAGAGTTACCACAGACACTTGAGGAGCTCAATGTTCTTGAGGAAGAATTTATTAAAATTGATAAAACTGGAAATGATGAATACAACATTAAGATAGAATTTACTCCTACTGTCCCTCACTGTTCTCTTGCAACTCTTATAGGTAAGGCATATGACATTAATTTTGGCATTCAGTGGATGAGAAAACAGGAGATTTCCCGAACGCATGATAAAACAAGTACATGTGCATGGCTAGACTTTTCGCGATAATTCCCTTGTATCATCTTTCTGTAAAATATATGTTCATTTAAATGTCCTGACTCTTGATAATAATATATTAATATTATGGTATGAAATCTACCATCTACTTAGTCTTAAAAGACTAATTAGATGTTAGGTTTCCAATCTCTAATCTTGATGCTCTATTAGTGAGCTGTAGGCTACTTAAGTGGGAACCCGGTCATATGATGAGGTTCATATGAAAGTGGTGCTGCCATACTGTAAGACTGAAATGTATGTCTAATATAACTAGGGGTCAGAGGAGTGAATTAATTTTTTCAACTTGGATTTCTTAGACCAACTGTAGCAAGATTACAAGTCTCCAGATCATCAGGGATCATCATCATCTCCCTGCCAGTGGAGTCTCCTTGCCCATTGATATTATTTTTGAGACTCCACTGAGGCTTGCAACATTTCCTTTTGAGGTTGCGCCAGCATTGCCAAGTGACTAAAAAAAAATTGCAGTTGATTATTTTTCAAAGTTCCTGGCTGTAACCTCTTTGGCAAGGATCAAATCAGAAATGTAGTGATCAGTAGCACAAAGTTTTTGTGGTCGTATCAAGGAAGTTGATAAAGTAAATAAGCTACATGTAGATTGTAGGGAGGTTGGAAAGTAAGCTTTCTAAGGTGCCATTATTGATCAATTTACTTTGGACAAGTCGTTTGACACAATCCAATTTCCACACCTCAACCCAGTGCCTCTGTATAGAGATTTCTCTAATAGTTGATACGTGTATATGTTCAATACCTTTTTCCTCAGGATTATGCTTGAGGGTGAAATTAGAGCGTTCATTGCCACATAAGTTTAAGGTATGTCTTTCAAGTTTGCTTCAGTTTAATGATCAGCTCTTTTGGGAGATAATGTTAGTTTTCATATTGTTTTTGTAGCTTGACATTTCCCTCACAAAGGGAACACACTCCACTGAGGATGAAAGTGAGTAAAGAGAAAATAATCTGGTGGCATTAAAGTTAACTAGCAGGAATAGACATTATTTTGTTCTAAGACTCTGCAGTAGAAGTTTGAAAAACTCTGTGACTTTAAAATTAATTACACTGTAGGCCTCCATTTCAGAGGTTATCCATAATTATGAAACTTTCCTTGACTTTTCTTTTGACAAAAGAAATGGTAAAAGGAATTTTGGGCCTAAATCTACCAATTTTTTAAGACCAGTGTGTTAAAAAAATCTGAATATTCAATTTTATCTGCAAATATGCTATCTTTGAGATGATGTTGATTTCAATAGGGGTCAAGAAGTGTCCCCTTACTCTTCTCTCCAGTTTCATTGTTACTCCTTTATATGCATACAGACGAGAAACCTCAAATTAGTGTTCCTTAAAGCAAAGATAAACAGCTGTTGAATTCACCCCCCCCCCCCCCAACCTATAAAAATTACACAAACCCTAAACCTAAGGTTATTGAAAGATAAAAGTGATCCTTACTTTTATCTGAACAATTTGAGCTATTTTCTCTCATAGAATCCGGGCGGCTACAACGGGACTTGAAGCCATGACCTCTGCGATGCCGGTGCAATGCTCTACAAACTGAGTTATGAAGCCACACAGTTGGGAGCAGCCCGGGGAGGGGGGGTGAGCAGCTCAATTTTTGGTCTCATTTGTTCCTGTGAAAGGATTAATGAATGAAAGAAAGGTATATTATTAGACGAAAGATAGAAGTGTTCCTTGGTCTTATCTAGTCATTCATTAATACTTTCACGCAAACACATGAGCCCAACAAATTGACCTGCTCCCAATCGTGTAGCCTCATAGCTCCGTTGTTAGAGCATTACACGGGCCTCGCATCCCATTGTCCACACTCATTCGTTGTTTGGTGTAGACAATATCCGCGTGATTGGCATGTTGATTCTTGATTCTCAAAATGCATTAGAAAATAACCATTACCTGCTTTCGTTATCGCGGTTGAAAGTTTATTGGCTTAATGATCACTTCTTAATCTGGATAACATCTTACTTAAAGAAAGCATAGTGTGCAGCTGAGTAGAGTGTAATCACTACTGCGGCATATGCTATATGGAATACTCCACAGAGGTCAAATTAGGGACGTTACTTTTGGTGATTTTTATAATTTATTTACCACCACATATAAGCATAACTTAAGTTGACCTGGTTTCGCGAAAAATCCGTCTGAAAATAACTTGGTCTTACGTGTATGAACCCAAATTGCCATGGGATGGGCTCTTACCGGGAATTTAAGGATCTCAAAGTCTTAGATTGTCAGCGTCTGACCAATCAGATAATATGTTCTTTCTTCTTGTAGTTAACAAACAGATAAATGACAAAGAGAGAATTGCAGCTGCTATGGAAAATCCAAGTCTGAAGAAGATTGTGGAGGAGTGCATTTCAGATGCAAGTTGACTCTTGACGTCAAACGAAATAATCATAGTAAAAGTTTTAACAGTGAATGCTAAATGCCGTTGGATTGCCACCCATTTTTCTTCTACTGTAGAGCAAGCTCACGGATGATACCTCGGGATTCTCTTACGATACCCATAAACTGAAAGCACGCTTGTAGGCTTAGAGTGAAGAACTTGTCATTAAATTGTAAAATGAACTAAGACAATATACATGTAATGCACTGACTGTTTGTGCTCATTTGAATGTAAGTTAGGTATTCCGTTTACTGTTCATTTTCACTCTGGGTTGAGTTCAACGCGGATTTTTGTCTACCCAATAACTGGCCCCAAATTCAATTCCAGCTTTGATAAGAACTAATTTCCTCGCACCAGCTGAGACCGAAAATGTTCAGTCTTTTAGTTAAACATGACAGAGTATCAATTGTTCACGTTGACGATTAGGGTCAGTTACCATTGGCAGGCGGAAACACACGCAATCACCCTTTCACCGTTTAAAAGCCAGTCCAAAGGGGAAAAAATGACACTTTAACAGCTCATTATTTTTTAACGTAGCCGTGCATTCGTTATAGAGAACGTTCATTATGAGACAAACCGTCTTCTGGGAATTTAAGCCATGCTCTGATTTTAGGGAGCTCGAACTTATATATCAATGGGATTCTTACCAGAAGCACTGACCCTATAGCACTCATCAAGGTGATTCTTCTTGTAAACGCGATAGGTCACCATAGACGCGTGAAAGCAGCCGAAAAGCAGCGCACCCTTTGTCTTAAAATGCTTATTTTTAAAAAAACGAACTTGGTAACAACTATTTTTTATTGGTGGAAACTTAGTAGGAAACCGCAAAAATATAGAAAAAATGCCAGGAGCGGAGTCAGAGCTACCTTCACACTTGGAAGTTAAGGTGGCTCTTAATCCGCTCCAGAGATTTTCCATTACTGTCAGATTTGTAGAGGCAGTCCTTCTACTGAGACGGCCTCTTGAGATAATTTAGACTTGTTTGAGCGACCGTAAAGGGTCCTTGAAGACTAATTATATTCTTTTTCAATCTAAAAAGTTGAAACTGTCTCATTAGTCTTTTAATTGATAACTGACGGAGCAAAGATTAAGCAAGTTCCAACTGTAAAATACCTTGGTGTTACTTTTGACTCAAAGCTAACTTTGGAAGAATCATATTGATTATCTCTGTCTTAAATTGTCAAAAACCGTTGGTATTCTTTCTAAACGAAGATACTATGTTAACATTAATATGCCTACTATGCTTACGTATTATTCGCTAATCTATGCCTTTCTTACGTAATGGTATTCATGTATGGGGTGTAACATATCCAACCTATTTAATGATAGTCTCCTTCGCATCCGAAGTTAATTTAATGCCAGTAACTATTTTCAAAAAACGAATAGTTAGAACTATGACATTTTCAGAACCGGTATCACACTCAGAGCCAATTGCAAAATCTCTTGATTTGTTAAAATTTTGTGATATGATTCACTTTGAAATCCTTTCCTTTGTTTATCAGTGGTTTCACAAAACGACTTTCTGTTTTTCTGAGTATTTGAAGCAAATCTCCTCTGTTCATTCATACGCTACCAGTCAGTCGCTTAAGCAAGATCTCTTTGTTCCTTCTACCCAAACTACTCAATATGGTATTCGTTCTCTTTGTTACACTGGTACTAACCTTTGGAATTCATTACCGACTAATATAAAACAAATTACTCCTTTTTTCAAATTTAGAAAAAATATGAAGAGTCCCATGATCGCTTGTTATAACAGTATAGAGCGTGACGAAACTTTTGTAAAACAAAAAATATATATCTTCATATAGGCGTACAACCAGCCTTGCGTTATTATTCTGTTTTTAGTGAGGAAAAACAACCTGTTTTCACCGGTTTGTCAAGCGGTTTAGATTCATGAGGCTCTTTGTTACGTGGGAAACAGTGACACAAGGTCGGCTGGCTGGGAGTTTCCCTCACTAGCTGGGAGCTGGAATTTTGCTCATAATCATTTTGTGAGTGCGGAACACCTTTTTTCCAGCAAAATTGAAAACCTCAAAAAAATGTTTTATTAGCGTTTTCTTGTAAGTTTTGTGCCTATTACTGAGGGCATTGTGGAAATAAATTTCGTTGGGTGCCCCTGTCATTGATTAAACTGAAGTCCTAAGTCCTGCACTGCACAGCTTTGGCTTTTATCTTTACAGCGGTTACCAGTCATACGCGACCCTAGATATGGCGCGCCTTTTTTTCATTCTTCGAAAGCAGAAGCATATGACCTTGAAGCGTGTAACTTGCAACTCGTTTCCTTGGAACAAAGCTGGGGATTTCTTGAACACCAATTTTATGCCCAAATATGGACAAAAATGAGATCGAAGCTGCACGCGCAGGAAAATGCACGAGCTACGTACGTTACATCCACGGAGCTCTCAAATTTCCAAAGCGTGAGACGCTTGTTGGAGATTGCGCCAAAGGCGCAAGTGCCTTGTGTTTCTTGTGCCGGAGGGGCCAAACAATTCTAGGGAGGTCCAGGGGCATGCTCCCCCGGAAATGTTTTGAAATTTGCACTTTTCAGATCGCTGGAAATGCACTGTCGAGTCCGCCATTTTGTTTCTTTCATGCTGCTTTAGCCCGAGCTAACATATCGGCTATAATAATTCATAATTAACAGGTGAAAGTCCTGAAGAAACAAGAAAATTGGTCGCACACGAACAGATTGAACATCGGCCGAAGTTCAGCGCCAGTGAAAGAATGCCGAATTCGGAATTCATGAGTACTTCTGAAAGCTTAAAAGGTAGAGTTACCTTTGAGAAAAGTGCCAATGCGTGAGAAATGGTCGTGAGAGCGTGAGATTGCATCGAAATGCGTGAGACTCACGCTCAATGCGTGAGACTTGAGAGCTCTGCATCCAAATAAGGAAATTTTTTAACTCAAAAAAACCCATCTGTGAACCAAAGTTAAACGCTTCAAGGTCATGAGCTTCTTTGGTGGACGTCAATCAATGTTTCCATGACAAATTTGACTGCGCGTGACTAAACGCTGTAAATGACACCCGTGGTACTGATCGTTCTAGACTGCAAAACAGTCGTTTTCTTCCATTTTTCGGAAGGCGCGAAGCGCCGTAAGCGTGATCCTTGCGTGTCAAGACGTGTGAAGCTGCAGACCTTGCTTGAATATTTACCGCGTTCGCAAAAAATACGACTGTTTTGCAGTCTATGATCGTTCTGGGTCTGTACGGCTTGTACGGGCGCGATCCATGCATTCAGTCAAATCTCAGTCCAAAACTTAATAGATCGGTTCGGTTCGAGTGGAAATTCACCGGCCAAAGTGGTCCACCTTCAGATGTGGTCCTCTTTGACCGATCTGTCCGACCGAAAATATCCGTTCCATTTGACCTTTTTTTTAGCAGTACCTCTCTGTATAAATCTCCAGCGACATCCTCCAGCGACATCCACCATTTTGAATCTTGGCGCGAAACTGGCCGAAGAGGGAATAGAGCGAGACGAGCGAGACAGGTCCCATTAATTTGCCCCCTGGGCATCCCATAATAACTATACGAAACCATAGAAATCAAAATGGCCGCCGTATCTGCAAAAAACTGCTCCTGCAGTGCTGCAGTCGTGTTGTAATGCTGCGCCTGCAGTCCTACAGCCCCGTAGTCGTCAGTTGTTGAAATGATAATCAGTCATGTTGCAATGCTGCTCTCACAGTCCTGTAGTCACCAAAATGAGTAAGTCTTAATTCGCCAACACTTTGCCGATAATTCACTGAGTATCGATCGACTGTCAGTAGAAAGAAACCCAATACTTAAAAGGAAAGCTGTGTGCAGCTGTTGACCGACTGTCGATCTAAGGGCAATTGGCGAGAATTTGTTACGCTGATGAAGAATAAAGCAGCTGCTTTTCCAAAACGATGGAATTAACAGGTGATAAATAACCTCGTCTAGGAAAGTGATCTTTTGACTTTGCAGACGAAATGGTCAACCTCAAGAGTTTAGGCAATTGTGATCTTTCTGTTGAATTTGCAAATTTCTTGTCAAACTTTCAAACATTTGAAAGAAAAAAAAAACAAACTAACAAAAACAAAAACTTGGTGTCTTGCTATCATTTTGACACAGATTGATCATGGCGGCCGCTGAAATTGATTTTACTTTTGATTTTGTGATTTACTTGTGCAGCCAAAAGTACAATAGAAAAAATTGAACATAGCAAAAAATCTCGCAAAATGTTTTTTGCTGATGGTAACTTTTTATATTCTCGTTTCAAAATTTATGTTGTTTTCATGTAGCAAATATTGGACTTAGATCATTATTGGACTCGGTAATCAAATTATTATTATTTCTTGTTAGTAGTGTCAGTGGATTTGACTGAAAAGCTAATAATTTATTGTTGTCGGAGATTAGATGACAAGAATTTCTGTCGCAATCGGAAATTCAATGACCTGGATTTGTGAAAATCTTGTTCAGCTTCACGAC
>NC_090884.1:18006662-18009162 GCF_036669925.1 Montipora capricornis | reverse complement strand
TGAGTAGCAATACCGAGGGTGCTTCAGCTGGGAAGCGCCAACAAGTGTTTTAATTTGGTTATTGTCATATTAACTTGCCTATTGTGTTATTCCTTTTGTTGTCAGTTTGCAAACCTAAAGACATCGGCTTTATTGCTTTCGCAAAACAACCTTTGGTTATAAAGGCTCTTAAAAACGGTTGTAGCGGCTGCAAACAGTTGCAAAATTGCACAACATACGAGGGCAGCGTTCAATTACAAATTGTGAGGAATGCAGACGAGCAAGTTATGAATGAACTACGCTTTCCTCGGCTCACAGAAATAACTGGCCATCTTTTGATTTCCCTGGTCCACAGCCAGCGAAGCTTAAAAGAGATTTTCCCTAACCTTGCGGTGATTAGGGGACGCGAGTTGTTTCTCGATTATTCGCTTGTTATTTACGAAAATAAGGGACTGGAGGAAATCAATCTTCCCTCTTTGACCACGATTCTTAATGGCGGTGTGCGAATCGAGAAGAACATCGATTTGTGCTACGTAAACACCATCCGGTGGAAATCGATAATGAGGAGAAACAGCGGTAAATTCGCCTTTGTGAGTTCAAATAACAATGACGGGTGTTATGACACCTGCTACGAGGATAAAGATCATAAGCTTAAATGTAAACCACCACCTGGTCACACCGATTCACCAAATGATGCATACTGCTGGGGACCTGGAACATCTCAAGATAATGATGAATGTCAATACTGTAAGTAGCATGTCAAATTGTACTTCAGCATTTTGCAATGACATTAACTCAGGACCAGCACCCCTCTCAACTCAGAAAAAGCCGCCACCCCAGATACAATGAGATACAATGATTTGCTATTAGTCTCTCCCCCACGGGGCTTTTCAGGACTAATTTTACAATACTTTTGTGGGGGACTTTAGCCAGACTGCTCGTTACGCAGTTTGCAATTAATTTTTTTTATGGAAGTGAAAGATGCCCCCGTCCAGCTTAGGTTAGACCACAACACCGGGGACTACGTCCCCTACTCTTATCGAACAGTGAGTGGGTTCTTTGATGTCTCATACTATTTAATTTCCAACAAGGGTTATGAGACGGGACCTCCGCTTTACAGTCCTTACCCGAGAAGACTTGAAAGTCTAACCGTTTGCAGATGTAATTACAAAGGCAGCACATTCTCCTCAGTTATTTTAAGACCCTGAGTGTTGGTCGGGCCAGAGTCGAACTCACGACCTCCCGCATGACAGCCCGATGCTCAACCAACTGAGCCATCGGTGCGCGGTGGTCATTAAAGGCCTGTTTACCCTTTAAGGGGGCCCCCATTGACAAGTAACATCATCTGGCATTAGGGCCTGGCCAAACGCTCCCACAATTTCAATGCAACATCTTGCAACATTGTTGCATGGTGTTGCGACATGTGTTGAATGTGGTGGCCAAACGCACGCAACATTTCCATCATTTTCAACGCAACATGTCAATGTTCATGTGCCCCATTTTAGACAGAGTAAAATCCAAAAGGAGCCATCGGGAGTCCTGAGAGGGGACCCAATGATGAGTAAATTGTCTGGCGTTATTTGTAGTAAAATCCAGTTTTGAAAGTTTGAGTTTTGAAGCAGGTGTAACACTCAAGATTTCACCCGTAACATGTAAATACTTTGCCAAAAGGCATGTAAAGGAAGGCCTGAAGGGTCTGTGGGCATGCCTTTTCCAGCACTCTGAGGAGCAAATTGTATAATTTTTCAATCAAAAAGTGATGAAAAGAAAACAGGGCAAAAAGATAAGCTTCACAATGAATGAAGATATTTACTAACCACGTGGAAATGGTCATACATCACAGAACGGTGAAAAATGGTCAGCGGAATTCCATTTATATCAAGTACAGTGCATTGGTGATTTTGTTGCTGAAAATGGCATCGGAATCCAACAACGATTGATCGGGGGTGTTCTCCAAAGGTTTTTTACGTAAATGTTTGGAAAATGTTTGGATTTTTTCCAAAAACACGTCTTAGAATCAGGAACACAGACAACACAAGGCAGCAATTAAATATTTATACGTAAATTTCAATACACCTTACCCTACCTGCTTGTAAATAGGGCCTGAGAAACACGCCCCAAAATCAAGTTTGCGATGGAAAAATCTCAGCCCAATTAGCTGAAATCCCGGCTAGCCGGGCTGAGAATTTTTCATGTAATCACCTTCACTGGGACAGCTCCACTTTAGAGCAAAATAGTCGTTTTTGTATGTTTAAATTAATACAAGATCTATAAGATAGCAAGCCTTAATTAAGGCTTCTTTTGCTGAATGGTGAATTTAACCCTCCACTTCTCCTTGTTGTTGTCATCCTTTTTCACACGACATATTCCAAATTTGGTGTGGACTGTGTACTCAGACTGTGGACTGGGTTTAAAACGAGGACCAGGTTTGAAAAGTGGACTGTGGACTGGGTATAAAAGGGGGACTAGGCATAAAACATGGACTGCGGATCGGGTATAAAATGCGGACTGAGTATAAAAC
>NC_090884.1:17981662-17999162 GCF_036669925.1 Montipora capricornis | reverse complement strand
GACTTCTGGGTGACCCCTTACATGGTTGTAATGACCTCCCAACTTGAAAAAATTGTCTGGAACGGTTCACGTACCACAGGCAACCCAGTGTACCCTCACGGAGGGTAGACCTAGTTTCCAAATAACTTGCCAAGCGGCGACAGAATTGAAGCTTTTTGAGACACTGAAGAAAAATTCCAAAGTTCGGTATATTCTTTGAATCTCCGCTCATGTTTCTACACTCTCTTTGTTTACACCACTCGATCTGGCTCTTCCACATTCCAGCATTCAAGTATCACTTTGGTCACGCTCGCATGGTAAAGCGTCGTGTTGGAAGAGAAAAATGGTTTTCCGAGGAGAAAGAGAAAGGCTGAGGCTTTCAAACGCAACAATTTTCAGGCTAAACAAGTGAAAAGTGATAAACAATACAGGGCTCGACATTGCGACTCACTGGTCGCCAATGCGACCAAAAATCAAGCGTTGGCGACTAGATTTTTAGAGCTAGTCGCCAGTGGGCGACTAACCTTCACCTTTTTCCTTCATCCTTTTAACCTCAAAGGCAAATCAACCGTAGTTTTGGATAAAATGCACGATTTATGCGCACAGAAATAACAAAACAAACCTACGACTCTTCTGGCTCTTCGATCTCCATCAGGGGCACCCAACGTCAATTTTCGGAAAATATCTGTTCGGAAGACGATTTGAGATCTAGAATTTTCGGAACATTTGTTCTAAAATTTCTGGCTTCCCTGCCTGTCCTAGGATTTTCGAACATCTACAAAATGTATAATTGCCCATTTTTAACGGATTTTTGTCCTAAAAAGGTCACCTAGATTTTTCGGGAGCCTTTTTTCTGGCTGAAATTTTCGAAAAGGTAAGTTTTGATCCCTATATTTTTCGGATCACTACACTTTCAGCTAGGAAATCCGAACAGATGAAAAAATTTTAGGGGATAAAAATATGCCAATATCTACCGTTTAAATACCAAAATACGTTTAACAATGCTATGTTTAAGTGGTTTTGAACTATATTCTCGTTGGGTGTCCGTGATCTCCATGTTTCATAATCGAGCGCCATGTTTGATTCAGCAGCTGGTATTGCGGGCGCACTAAACAACACGTGCAATCATTGAAGCGTGAAGTTCACAACGAAGCCTTGGCTTTTTAGCGCTGAAAATATGGAAAACTGGTGATTGTTTATGTTCAGGTTCGTCTATTTATGTAAGCTATAGACTCGATTTTACATGGAAACTTAACAAAAGCGGAGGAAGCACAGGAAACGTGACTAAAGCTGCTTTCACATTGATTATTTACCTCGTAATGCGTAATGATATGTTTTACGAGCCCTTGCTTCCTTTTAAGTTTTAGTATCTCAGTCTTAGAAGCTTACGTGTACCTAAACTTAGGACTATGAAGAAGATTGCATGTGTACATGATCATCAGAAAAATGAAGAAAAAAATATCAGTGAAAAAAATGGTGACTAAAAGTTAAGATCTGGCGACCAAAATTTTTGGATCAGTCGCCAATTGGCGCCTTACTAAAAATGTTAATTTCGAGCCCTGCAATAACTTTATTATAATTGACATACATGTTAGTCATTTGAAGAAGGAGTCCATAGGCCTTGTGAGGTTAAGGGAAAGCAAAGGCCTGTTGAACTATAGTAGTAAAGTAATGAAAAGACGTCATAGAACGCCAAAAAAAAAAAAATTGCTTTAGCAGTCAAGTATTATCATAAACAAACATCGAAAATAAAAAAAAAAAAACAATTGTGCAATATCCTGAATAAATTCTCCATTTTAAATAACTTTTCTACTTACGCTCCATGATTTTTGCTCTGTTTGAGCCAAAACCAGAACCCTTCTTTCTCTGTTTTCCAACATGACGCGTTACCACGCGAGCGTGACCAAAGTGATACTTGGGACTCATTAGTGGAACCAATTTTGCATGCTGGAATGTGGAAGAGCCAGCTCGAGTGGTGTAAACAAAGAGAGTTTAGAAACGTGAGCGGAGATTCAAAGAATATACCAAACTTTGGAATTTTTTTTCAGTGTCTTAAAAAGCTTCAATTCTGTCGGCGCTTGGCAAGTTATTTGGAAATATGCTTAATTACAGAATACGGGATTTTAAAAAAAATTAATTGACCAGTTTTTCAGCTAGACCGCCAGACGTTCTGGGAACGAAGTTTGATGAAATTCCACAAAATATAATGCTTTCTGTTGAAGTTTGTCAACGGACATCAAAAGCAGTTTATATCATGAAATTTCAAGGAGAGCTAGCTTGATACCTCTAAAAGACTCTTCTATAAGATTCTAAAAGATTCTTCTATATATTAAAAACAGCGCTTCTTTTGAAAGTTATTGTAAGAGTAATGGCAAATTGAGTATTTTAGGCATAAAAACTTCTCTCTCGAATAACTTAAAATTGGCTTTTAAGATTTTCTTCAAACTTCGTCAAACGTTAGACAAACACCTCAGGATTAGTACCGTGCGTGTCATTTCAAAAGTTTAGATCGAATAAAGCATAAAATTGCTGCTAATAAAAAACCATGACGTCACTGTTTCATTGCCATGGTAACCTAGAATGCCATATCAAGTACATTTTTACAAACTTTAAACTTCCTCTAGTACGTGGTTAAAGTTTCAAAGCTGTAGGTGCTTGCATATAAGAACTGTGGCTGTCTAAAGTCTAATGGTATAGGCTAAATTTATTGTAGGAAGCCTCCCTTAGTCAACTAATTGAGATATTGTAGGCAGGTAATAAAATAACGAGCATGTCAAAGTTTTTAGCCACGGCCACACCACCCTTGAACTGGCGACGCAACAGCTGAAAAAATTGCAGAAAAAAAGTCACGAGAAATTGAATAGTAACGATGAAATGATATATATATATGAAATGGATCATATATGAACTGCGGATATGAAATCAAGTAAAGCTACACGCAACTACGTTCACAACTGGGGGATCATAGCTTTAGTTGATTAAACTGAATATTGGTGAACGTAATAACCATGACTAAAAATTATTCAACAACTACAGTTGAAGCTCTCAGTAAGCGACCAGGTCAAGTTATAACTACCAAAGTAAAACCCCGTTAAAAATGTCACTTCAACTCTTTGAAAGCTCTCATAAGCGACCAATCCTGTAAATAAAGAAAAAAGTTTGCAGTTTTTAATAGGTGCATTCCCGAACGTTATCTTTTCTACCATCA
Source organism: Montipora capricornis (assembly GCF_036669925.1). Classification (NCBI taxonomy): domain Eukaryota; kingdom Metazoa; phylum Cnidaria; class Anthozoa; order Scleractinia; family Acroporidae; genus Montipora; species Montipora capricornis. Next base: position 17,995,975 of record NC_090884.1, on the reverse strand, counting down.
ATAATAATTTTCAAATCCCAGAGACTTTCACCGAAAGCTCTCATAAGCGACCACCCTCTATTGTTTATAAGTTTGGTTGCTTATGAGAATCGGCGCTTGCAAATTCCCGGGGTGATCACTTATGAAAGCTTCGACGGGCCTTTTTCAAACGTTAACTTAAATGTAAAAGGCAAATGCTCTTGCGAATTTTCAATAAACACTCAAAATTTCGCTCGAAAATTCGCGTGGCTGTTGCAAAAGTTACATGAATTTTTGCTTTTACTGAAACATCAGGCATCTCAAAACTTCAATGAAGTTCGCACAAAAATTCCTTTCGCCCGAAATTTCGTTATACATGTGAATTTTGCCGAAAAGTAGTAAAGTGGTGAAATAGTAGACAGTACTGTATACTGTAAGTTTGGCGTCGTTACAGTCGATACTCCCCAAGTCCATATGCCATCTGAATAAGCAGTAGTGATTCGAGGCTGGTGGGTTCATATCACTGATACTCTTAATTACATTGCAACTGCTAACAAAATTGTTAGACGGCAACCTGCAGTAATGTTCAGTGAAGCCTCTTTGTATATTGCAGTGACTGAGGCACTTAACAAACACAAACAAAGTTTTTAATTTCATGAAGAAACAAACATTAAGAAATCAGTCGCTGGGTGTTAAATATTCAAGGAAACAATTATTTCAAAATTTGACATTTATTAGAGGTGCTTTTTCTGTTGAATGATTAAAACAAAGCTTATAGACCTTATTCCAAAATGACCGTCATTTAAATATTCTTTTGTTTTTATTCAAATTAGCCCGTGATGCCTTGTTCTTGAGCTGAAAATTGAAAAGAATATTTTGCCTTGAACGAGGCATCAAGGTCTAATTTGAATAAAAACAAAAGAATATCTAAATGGCGGCCATTTTGGAATAAGGTGTATTTCAATAAGGTAAAGTTAAGACTATAAAAGATTCTTTTTACTGCTGTTGTGACTGTCCTTTGCAGCGCTTATTTGCATATACTTTCTGCAAGAAATACCCACCAGTGGCTATAACACATAGTTTCCATTGCACCTCACTATATGGTAGAAAAATTAAAAAAAAATGTAATTTTTCACCCTAACAACAACTTTATTACACTTTTCCTAACAAAACAGGCCATCTCTCTAATTTTACTGTCTCTGAAGCCTCTTTACCTTTTTGCTGCAAACAGGTCCTTAAATCTATCAATTCGTCTGTTGAAAAGACGGCCTGAACTTATTTCAAAGCACATCCCCCGCGGAGCAAATGGAAATGTCAATTCCAATTTCAATTTCACATGTTTTACCCAAAAAAAGTTACGTAGTGTTTTTCAAAGTGCTGACATTTTTGCATATCCAGCTCCTTCCTGGAAAAGTTGTAACCAAAGCACTTGCCAGGAAAAGCATTGACTCCTCAGGTGCCCTAGGATGCCTGGAGGGTTGACAGATAAAATTCTGGCGTTAGCCAGTAAAACTTGTTACAAGTAATTCTCATTCCCAGGAGTCAATGGGTAAACAAACATCAAGGGCTGTTCTATAGGAAGTAGTTAAGAGAATTCTTGTGTTTACAGATGATTTATTTATGTTTTCTAATGGAGAGTGATGTTATCCTCAAATCTACATGACCGAGTCTCAAGCCTCAAAACTTGCAGGCATCAAGTGTTGTGAATCAATTTGACACTCAAGACTTGAGAGAGGGGGTCAAGACTTTTGAGTGGTACTATGTTAGCAGCTACTGTACTTGTACACTGACAATTGGACCAAATATAATGCAAGACCGTTCCAAAATTTCCCTTCTTGTTTAGTGAGTTTATTTGCATTAAGATCAACTCTGTATTGTTCTGGTACATTATGAAATCTGATAAAGTATTTCTAAGTTTTTTAGGACAGCCTTGACTTCTTACTTATTTTATAATTTTGGTTTTCTTTGTAGTGTGCGATCATGTGGAATGTGGTGATAACGGTTGTTTGAGAGGGTCTCCACATCAATGCTGTCACAAGGAATGTCTTGGAGGTTGTTCTATTGAAAACTCTCCCCATCACTGCTATGCTTGCCGTAATTTTCGTCAAACTTCAGATGGTGAATGTGTTCTAAACTGCCCATCCCACATGTTTGAGGTACTTTTAGTATAAAGATTTCATTCCAGATATTAATTTTTTCTTGATATTGTATTTGATATTTAGTGGGTATTACTGTTTACTAGGTGACTTACAACCGTTTTATGTTCAGTGCTGTAAACTGTTTCTCGAATGGTGATTCTCTAAAGGTTGTATCTATATCTTCTCGGAACTGGATCCATTCACTTGAAATCCTGATCTGATCAATTTCAAAATGTGTTGCAAGAGCTTCAGTTTCCTTCTCGCCATGAAAGACGGAATGCTGCCTCAAATAATAATTATTATTGTTCACAGGGTCAAATACTGCAATTGCTGTAAGAACTTGACTCTCAGGTTATAGGTTCTCTAACTGGGAGACCAGGGCACGGATAAATTTTACTTTTATATCTCGCTTGAATAATGATACAGTTTTATTACTGCAGTTCATCCTGTGAGGCAGTAAATGTGTAAGGACTTAACCTTGTGCAAAGTAATTCATCCAAGTGTTGAAGATGCAGACCATCTAGTGTTTCGGAAAGAAGCTCTGGCTACTTTCGATAGACATGCAACATTGTCAATGAGTTCGCTATCATCTCTCAGACAATGAACAGTCAATTTGTATTGGCATGCACGGTGTGCGAACAAGAAAATCAAGATGGCTGACCGAAGCAACATTATTAATACCCAGACCCCTAGGTTCTCTTGCCCCACCAGAAGAAAATATGATTCTGCAATGTAAGTTCATTCATTGTTTATTTCCCATAAAGTTGATCTATAAAGTAGAACTTTAAATGCGCAAAATTATAGAGAAAGCAAGGACTTTTATCAGCGATCTTATGATTAAGTTTAACAACCATAATCGTGCAATGACAAGGATAGAAAACTGGCAAAAAGTGTGCTGCACAATGAGAGTTTATGTTTTGTTTCTTGAACCCATTGCCTTTATTTTATTGTTCCCATCGTGGCGTTTCTTTTACGTCATGATTGCTTGAACTCGCTAGTAGCGTTACCACAAAACAATTCGTCTTACGCGAAAAACCTACCGGTACTATGTGAAGGAAGTGAGCATCTTGATGCTTCAACGGTGGCTTAAGTTATGTTCTGTCCTCGAATTGATGGTAGCCTAGCACGTGACCATTAGTTTTGTTTGAATTTTGTGCCAATTTCTCTTGGATTTCATTGTTTTGGAGTCAAATGAAGTGTTTTTGGGAGGATGTTTGTTTTGTAGTTTGAGTTGGGCATATACATTAAACGAAGAGGCTTGCATTTCAATGTTTTAGCATTTCACAAAGCGTTTGAGCGAGGGTCTTAGTTTTAAGGCAACCATTTCTATGAAACAAAGACTCCTTGGATTTCATTGTCTTAGCATCGAACAAACCGTTTTAGCATAAATTATTTCCTCATGTTGTAGTTTAAACAGTTTAAACAGTTTTAAACAGTTTTAAAATTGGTTGAAAATGAGATTCAAGTCTTCAGTCTTTGATTTTCATTTCGTAGACACCCAACCAAATTCATGGGTTTGGTACCCTGCCTTTTGAAACAGGGACAACCTGGATTTCTGTTTTTATTTCAAGCACTGCCTATTGTTCAGTTCAAACTCAAAAGTCTCTCTGTTAAATTTTACGAAATGAACCCTTTCAAAAGCTACGTGGGCCCACAAAATTGTACTTATAGTAAGCATGTCTAGCAAACTTTCCAGGTACACTCCATGTATATTTTTTTAAAAGCAAACACAATACATGATTAAACAGTAATCTGATGCTTGCACTACTGGATAGGACTGTACAATAACAAGTAATTGCACTCGACGAAGGAGAATGCAAGCCTAATTGTTTGGTTGTTCAGTGGTAGTATTGGTATACCTGTGTGCTTCTAAGCCAGAAAAAGTCGAACAATGTTTCTGTGTAATGAATGGGCACAAATTGTGGACTTTAAATGTGGCTCTTCTCAGAGCATTTTGGCACCATTGTATTCCTTTTATAAATCTTCATTAATCTTCTTAAAGATTTGGCTGAGAGAAGAACTGGAAGTTGGAGGCTAGTTGGTCAGTCAAAACCCAGTCATTGCCGTATTGGCTACCGCCAGGTGAAAATATGATTTAAAAGGATGGATTCGGGCCCTTAGAAAGAAAAGATTTGTATTCTTTCACTTTCTCTCAAACTGTCTGCTAAAAAACACTGACAGTTTTGTCTGAAGTTTGCATTAGAAAAAAGCAACAGACAATTCAATATTGATGCTTGCCTGTTGGGCAACCCACAATAAGAAAGTGCCAGCCTGAAACATTGTTCCACTAGCCCTTGGTTTTTGTTGCATCCTGCATAAGCCGAACAGGGAAGATCACAACACCATGATGGTGTCTGTTGCTCAGAATGTTAGGAACAAGGATTTTGAGGTTAGCCTACAACCTTTTCTGGCAGCACTTTTTCCTCTACGCCAATAAAAGTTAAACACTGCGTTTACTCAAAGATTTAATAATACACCAACTGTAATCAAAGGCAAGCACGTGGAAACAGACACGAAGCGCAAGCGCATGCACAGCATTAACAACTGCTGGGTACAATGTAAATAACTTAGTGGCGTGGTTGCCTCCTAGCTCTCTCTCTGTGGCCTAGCATCCAAGCACAGATCTAAGCTGAATGTGCATGCAAAAATAAATGACTAAATATAGAAACATACAGTGCCTGAACTAGAACAACAAAAGTGAAAAGCAAACGTCATATGCACTACGGGTGCAGTCTCTGGTCCCTTAGGTTGGTCCTTCAAAATGTTACGAGTAAAATAGAAGTACAACCGTAAAGTGATGGCATACAGAGCAATGCTAACAGGAAACCACTAAGGTGTGGTCCCAGTCCTGATTGTGCCAAAATGGGGCATATTGTTGGTGGTCAGACCTCCTGGGAGGAAGGACAGCAGCAGATAGATTCAGGTGGTGCACCAGAAAGAACCAAGCAGTCTGGAGAAGAGGCTGGAGTGCAGGGCGGTGGGACAATGGCTGCAGGTACAGGTGGAAGTTCTGAGACAGGCATAACGTCATGCACAGGTGGTGAAACCTTGGTTTCTTCATAGGCTGGGGGCCAAGTAACCACTTGAGAAGGCTCAGGGACAGTGGAGTGTCTTGGTGGTAGAATAACAGGGTCTGCGTCATCATCGGAGTCTAATGGAGAGGGCTTGTCAAGGCAACGGGCTCACTGTACTGGGCAACTTCTCCCTAAGGATGTTACAAGCCTGCTTCCACTGTTCGGCTTCTTAGATACTCTACATAGACATTTAGGTTTTGCAAAGACACCGGCAGCTTCAAGCTCGTCAAACTTGTCTTGTAATTCCTCAAGGGTGTTCCTGTTGTACTGTGGGATCCTGCCTTTGCACTGAGGAGGAAGAGTAGGGCCAATGTTGACAACAGCATCGATTTTGCAGCTTGCACCATTGTATTTGGAGATGGAGGGGTTGAAGACATCATCGAACTCCAGGTTGACAGCTATGAATTTGTCACAGGTGTCCTGATCTAGGCACCCATCATGGTCAAGGATCACACAGGGTGAACAGGGCTTGCAGGTTGCTGGAGAAGGAGAGGCAGTACAACATGTGGTGGTAGGTGCAGGGGAGGTGGAGGCTTCAACAGGTATAATGTGTCGAACCTGCCAGAGCTGCTCACCACTCTTCAGAAGGATGGGCGAGTCGGGCGTGTTGGAGACGCGAACGGTGTGATCAACGGAGAGAATTTACTGTGGTGGAGGCCATGCATCTTCTGGTTTATGTGGCGTGTTAGAAGGGCCGTCTAGCAGGGGCTCAAGGGCCCACAAGGTGTCGGAGTCAGAGTCAGAAGGGGTACTGAACTGAACATACTCCCCTGGTAGAACAATGGTGCGGTTGGGATTGCACAGGCTGTACATTAGGTTGACATGTGTGTCTGGAGGGTGAGCTGTATTTGAGAATCTCAGTGTCACATACATGTATTGCAATCTGACGTTTGGCAGGTTGCGGACCATGAAGGAGTTACCAGCTAGGATATCAGTGTCTAGCTTACGAACGACAAGGGCATGTAATTCAAAGTTCCACTGTCCGTGGGTTAGGGAGCAGTGGACTTTGCCAATGACATCCATTGGGGGAACTGCATCAGCCTGACGAGCCATTTGGGAGGCGGGGGGTGATAAGGAAATCATACAACTTGGCAGAGGAGACGTGAACCATGTTGGACGTTGCACCAGTGTCCAGGGTCAGCTACACAGGGTGTTCATGATAGAAGGTGTGAAGAACAGGTGATTGGACTATAATGACGCGAAGGGCTGCCGGCTCTTCAACCTGGGCTGGTGGGACTACAAAGTCACTGGCACTCGTCAACACTGCGGTCTTCAGGGTCATTCATCACCATGTGTGACTGAGCCCACAGTCGACGGTCATGGTCTGGTAATTACAATCCATCAGTTTATGAGAGGTATGTGGGTATCCGGCAGTTTTGCAGAGGATGCAGGACAAGAAGGGGCGCCGAGGTGGAAATCTTAGTAAGATTCTTGTCAAGTTCTTATTAAAATCTTATCTTACCTCTTAAGTAAGATTCTTACAAGAACCTTACAAGATCTTGTAAGAAGCTTGTACCAAGGATCTTACAAGATTCTTGTAAGGTTCTTGTAAGAATCTTACTAAAGATCATACAATTTATGGGCATTATCTTACAAGATTCTTGTAAGAATCTTGAGAGATCTTGTCAGCTTACACGATTTTATACAAATCTTACAAGATTCTTACAATATCTTTTAAGGTTCTTTCTGAGATCTTGCAAGGTTCTTATTAAGATCTTTGAAGATTCTTACAAGATTCTTGCAAGGTTCTTGCATAGACCTTATTAGATTCTTGTCTAAACCTTGGGAGATATTCGTACTAAAATCTTAAAAGATCTTGTAAGATTCGTACATGTACCTCACTCAAACAAGATCTTAGTCAAAATTCTTGGTAATCTTCTACACTTAAATTTTAATTCTCCTTTTATTTGCAGGAGTTTGATTTCAGTCTGATTTGGAAAGATAATGTACCTAAAACCTGTCTTTACAAGCTTGTTGACACTCAGTCTCTTAAGTGAAGATTGGGGCTTTGTTAAACCAACATAATCAAAATTGAAAAATTCTCTTTGTGACCACTTTATTATCATGTCTTATTATCATTTATGCTATACAAGTGTTAATCATCTTTGATGATGTCAACAGAAAATACTTATCCACTTTTTAAAGTTTGAAACAAGACTTTCAAGAAGATGTTCAAGAGAGTGGGATGAAACTTGTCTCCTATTTGCATCATTAATTGTTACAGCAAAATTCGAAGTATCATCTTCCAGATGTTGAAAACTTAAAGAGGTGTTTTTTTGGATTCTCTCTTCCATCATTTATCACAGAATGGGGCAGGATTATTCAAATTACAACTTACATGTACTCTGAAGTTAGGTTATCCTGCCCAATTTATCAATGTGTGCGGTAAGAGACAATGAATTTGGCTTTAATGAGTCCTATGATACATGTAACACATGTGGTCTTAATAAAGCTAGTAGAAACAACCTTGAGACATATTTGCCAGTATTTCTCTGAGACAAAAGTACCTACATTGTACAAATCAAAATGTCAGTTGGATATAATAAAAATTATCTGTTGCTTGTAAACCAAAAAGTACTGAAAATATCAGAAATTCAATATTTATTTCATAGTGGTACTCCCCCAAAGATCATGCTTTAAACACTAATAACAAATCAGTATGCCTTTAAGTAATCACTTCTACTTTTTGCTACTTTTCGTTTGGAATCTAGGCACTTGATTCAATGACTGACAGATCATCACCATTTCTTCATAAAGTAATCTTTGCCAAATTTTTCTTTAACTCCTGCCAAAAGAAGAAAAGAAAAATAAAGCAAAATAAAACTTTTAGATATATGTAGTCAACTGAACCAACACTGTGACTTACTTTTGTTCTTCTTTTTTATTATAATATATTCTTACCACACAGAACACAGACATGAAAGCAATGATTTATTTTATTATCTATTATCTAATAAAATTATTAGATGTTTGGATTGTATTGCCAGTCTCACTGTCTCACTCTCTACAGAAAGAAAATCAAATCCTATACATTAATATCAATTATTAAAATTAAACTGATTAAGAGGAATCTGACTGCTACTAAGTATTGTTCTTTGATACTTAAAAAGTTTTTATAAATTTATACACAAGTGGGGTGAGATGTTTGTATAAACAGTGAAAGGTCAACTCTTTCATAATGGTACGTACATGTAAGAATACTTAATGGTTGCATGCAAAATTTAGTTGAATTCAGAAAGATAAAGGACAAATAATAAAAGCATGATCGGGATTTATATCATGCCACAGAGTTAATCCAGTAAGTTGATCAATGTGTGTGTGAAAAGCAGACTTTTTTACAGCAACCGGTATATGGTAACCTTTACCCAATACATTTAGATCAATAAATTATCTCATTCATAACATAGTATATGCATTAAGCCATAGTCTAATAGGTAGCAATAACCAAAAAGGACATTTTGAGAGAGCCATTTGTTTAACCTTTTGTATTATCATGCTGCGGAAATTCTTGTCAAGTGTATTTACAGGATGATTACTACACGCGAGACAAAAATATCTTTACCTTAAACCAAGACTAAAAGCTGTGGACATATTTTAATGTATACCAGTATACCCGGCATCTTATTTGCTGTTATATTTTGTCATAGACGGCATCCCACAAACAATGGAGTCTCATGTTGCGCGTGCACCTCCTCACCCCGAAGATCCCTTGAAATTCTGTGGCATCGTCAATATTCATCGCCGGTTTGCAAAAGGACAACACACAATGAATGTAAAGATGATGAATCATTTGAAAGACTTGCACATTACCTTATCTTTATGACCGATACTGGTTCAATACAAAGGATCACAAATGAAGTGTAGATGGCCAGTCAAAAGTGTGGTGATGAACTACAGAACTTGCAAGGAGCATAGGATAGTTTTGCGTTCCAGACGTTGTTTTTCCTTATTTAAGAGACTTCAACTGAGAATGGAGTGCTGTTTAATAATAAAGTTAAGTCGGATTTAAATTGAAATGTGAGTTTACGTTAAAAAATATGTGTAAACTGGCGTTTGAAGCGAGGACGACACAAAATTATGTGAGATGTTTGCTAGATCTTTTTGTGTCGTTCGAGTAAAGCTTATCCTGCTAAAGTTTATTGTAAATAGTTTTACAAGTAATTCAGTCTTTCAATTGCGATTTGTATTTTAATAAATGCTTCATCTTTCGAGACCAACGCTAATGATTTAATCACTGTAATATGAAGATTCAAAACTTATAATGGTTTGTCACAGTAGCTCGTTAGATTGTGAACATTTTCGTTGTAAGTGGAAGCAGATCGAGAAGCCACCGGGTAGCTATGCATTTGATATTTAAGACCTTGTTTCTGCTTTGTAATTATTACGTATGATGACATCCACATTTCTCAGATTTCTAACGTATTCCTCCTCACGTACGCTACTGAATAAAATGGAACTGTGATAAGCCTGTGTTTGAAACCGATGGTTTTAAAGGACCGTAAACAACGAAGCATTCTAAATGTTTAGCAAATAGCAAAACCTCTGTGGACAAAAGATGTTGGCCGCAGAAGAAGCAAAACTCATCGGAAGATCTGCTAAAGGGAGATTCACAAGAAAAAGGAATAAGCTTCTCAAATCTATCGCTGACAAGAGAAACAGAGAGATTATCGAAATTATTCTCAGCTGGTAGAAGCATGGGGACTCTTAGAAAGCAAACACAATTTATATTATCGAAACAAGGCCAATTACATTGATAAACAAGGCCAAATTGTCGAGTTTGATATTTATGGTATCGACAAGATCACTTCAGACATTCAAAGCATAATTATTGATGGCATAGTTCAATTGTTCAAAAACGTTTCAAAGGAAGAAATTGTGCGCCCTACTGGAGCAATCAATGTCCTCATAGGCTATATGAATACGCTCGATTTCACCAACATTTGTTGCTTCTGAAGAATCGCTTTGACCGATGCATACATGTAGGAGGAACACACCCATTAATCAAGGAAACCAGTGTGAAACCTAATCTCAGTGATGTAAAAGTCCTTCATGTTATGAAAGCGAACATGCAGGATTTCTACAACATCCAAAATCTTGGAAGCAACTGTATTCCCCGCTGTGGAGGATGTAAATGTGGGAAATGTCCCATTGGGATTAAACAGTACAACATTAAAGAAGAAAGAGAACTTGAGCTGATCGACAAAAAATCTTGAATATGATTGTCAGGATGGTCGATGGATGGCAGAATATCCTTGGATTAAAAATCCTTCTACCCTCCCAGATAGAGATGCATGAAGCCATGTGATACAGTCAGAGATCCAATAGTGATTATCTTTAGCGATGGATCCAGCCAAGCCTTTGGTGCATGTGCTTACGCAAGATGGGAACTCAAAAAGTGGCCTGTTTAAAAGTAGCCTGATTCTGTCCAAGAAAATTTAGAAAGACACTGTTCCTATAGATTGGTACTGGGTCGAGAGTGAGTATAACATTGCCGATTGGTTAACGAGAGGCAAGAAGCCGAGAGAGCTTGGTTTTGGTAGTAGTTGGAAGGATGGACCCACATTCCTTAAACAACCCGAGAGTGAATGGTTATTAAGTCGTAATCACACTGAACAACAATTACCGGACATGATGAAAACCGTAAGAATTGCGGCTGCAGTTATGAAGGACTATATAGTAACTAGAATTAACATAAACAATTACTCCAACAGTAAGAGATTGCTACGAGTGACAGCGCGAGTTTTATCGATGTATCACACAGATCCGAAACCTACATTATTTAATGTGACAAGGGAACCCACTGCAGAGGATCTCATCAAGGCTGAAGAGCTGTGGATCAAAGAAGCTCAGAGGAACATGGGTGAAGAATTCAAGACACGAAAATACAAACATCTTTGTCCTCGCCTACGTGAAGATGGAATATATGTCGTTGGAGGTTGTGCCACCAGGTGGATGGAAATTAGCTCCAACAAAAGCGAAGTTATATTATAACCTTACAAGCATTGCTTCTCCTGTCTCTACGCAGCATACAGTGTATGTCCATAACAGGGGACATTACGGAGTGTCAACAACTGCCAGTAAAATTCGCTCCAAATTCTGGATTACAAAGTTACTTAAGATGATGAAATCGATCAAACACAACTGTATAATATACAGAAAGCTTGATAAAAAACTAAGTGAGCAAGTAATGGGTGAACTTCCAGAGGAGAGACTCAAGCCTTCTCCAGCCTGACATTGCACAGCTGTCGACTTGTCTGGTCCCTTCAAGATTCGTTTTTTGTAAGAATATCAAATTTATGGAATGCCTTACCTTCTGATCTAAAATCTGTATCTAATGTTAATGTTTTTAAGAATAAGTTGAAAACATTCTACTTCACTAGATAACTTGTTGTATTCGGTGCTGATGATGCGCATACTTTCAAACTTGTCTGCTGTAAATGTCGTAGGATTAATAATTTAGTTAGATGTTCTTGTTGAATTTTATTTAATTAATTTATTTTTTTACAATGTATTATTATTATTTTTAGAAATTACCAGCGGGGAGGGATTGGTGTAGTTAGTTTTTATGTACATTGTGTGGGTTGGGTTGGGTGGGTGATACATCTTGTAGGGGACTTAATGTTCTATTGTGTTGTCACCTGCCTTTGTTGGCAAATTGATTAAATAAAAATAAGGAAAATAATAAAGATGAAGTAAAGAAACGAACAACAGGAAAAGCGTACGGAGTTATCTTCAACTGCTTAGGAACACAAGCCATGTATCTAGATTTGGCAGTGGATTACAGCACTGGAAAGTTTTTAATGGTGTTGAGAAGAATCGTTTCCTTAAGAGGTTATCCATTCAAACTTTACTCCGATAACGGACCTCAGCTAGTTGCAGCTAATGAAGAACTGAAAAGTGTTACCAAAGGATGAGACTGGGAAGAATTAAAAGCATTGGGAACCATAGAAGGTTTCCAGTGGGAATTCACAACAGCTGATGCTCCCTGGCAAAATGGAGTTTCGGAGGCTCTTGTAAAAACAGTTATAAGAGCTATTACCGCAGCCATTCATGAAAGCATTCTGACCTTTTCAGAGCTACAGACAGTTTTATTTAAGATCGCATATTTGATTGTTAGAGATGTCGTGAAACCATATCAGGGGACAGTGGAAACTTGGTAAAGTGTCAAAAATTTACCCACGGAAAGACTGAAAAGTTGGTAAGGTAGAAGTTCAGTACAAGAATCCCAAGGCAGGTGAACCTGTGACTAAATACGATGAGAGAGGTTATGTCACTGTTGAACGAGCTGTCCACCGACTTGTAGTATTACTACCAGAAGAGGACAGTAGAGACAAATCAAACTGATGGATTGTTGACTCTGATCATTAACTCAACATTTTCTTAACATCTTTTAAGATCTTACAAGGTCGAAAATATCAACAAACGTAATTTTTTCTATCAAAATGTGTTAAGAAAATGTATTAAGATCTTAAACAAGATCTTAGTAAGAATTTCATCTTAAACCCTATCTTACAAGATTCTTACAAGATCTTAATGAGATTTCCACGTGGGCGTTGTCAAGGTTGGCCCTGATCACTACTGGAGTTTCGCCTTGGTGTGGTACTGCCAATGCACATGGCCTTGGTATCTTCAATGCCACGTAACTCATCTAGGAGAGATCCAAGAGCTTGAGAGATCTCTGGTTTTAGTGAAGCCAGGGTCTTATTGCATACTTGAGAACCATACTTTCGTTTCACTAAAAGGGGTAAGTCATGGTGTATCAACTGGAACCAAAGAAAAACTGCTGTGTTCTCTAGGGTAGGAGAGAGGTCTTGAGGTTATCCTCAAAGCCAAAAGACGGTGGAACAAGTCTTCGGGTCTCTCATCTGGTTGTTGGCTGATGCTAGTCAAGTCAAGAAAGTGACCACCTTTAGACTGGAAACCATGATTCTGGCGGATTTTCTGCCGTATGTCGTTGAGGGAGGTTGAGTGTTTAACAAATTCCTTTAGATTACAGGACAGAAGTTGGCTATCTGGCCAATTAGTAAGTCTAGGTAAGCATTCTTTTGGGTGGCAGTGAGTCGCTGGGCTTTGGGAACAGCAGTGCTGTCATAGGTAAGGCCCCTAGGTGGATTGGCGGCTGTTTGTTTCTGCCAAGTTGTTTCAAGGAAGGGAACAAAGTTCTTGTGGAGTGAGAGGACATAGATCAAGTTCTGCCGCCAACTTTCGTACGAAGTAATGGTCTCGATCTTTGTTAATTGCCACTGTTTGGCTGCTCGAGGCAAGGCGGCCATGTTGGAAAGTTCACAATTCGATCATCTCAAATTACGGCTTCGTCACCTTGTTATGGAGAAGATGTCTTAGGAACCACACTTGTTTTAGGGAATTCGAAGCGTGAGTTAACCGCTACCAAAGGTTCAATAATACACCAACTGTAATCAAAGGCGAGCTGGTGGAAACAGACACGATGCGCAAGCGCATGTGCAGCATTAACAGCTGCTAGGTACAATGTAAATAACGTAGTGGCGCTATGATTTTAAGAGTCTGATTGTTGGTCAGGCTCGATTTAAAGATTCTATTGTTGTTTATCTCATCCTGCACTTCTTGCCAAGAAAAATAGTGGTTATTTGGTAAAGCACCAGGAAAGGAAAAAAAAGGGCTCAAGCTGCAGCTTTTTTTCTGCTTGACCACAAAGATTTTTTCCCAATATAATCATTCACATAAAAGCCTCCCCACTCCCCCAAACAATGTTGAGAGTCACTGAACTCCAAACTGTAAAAAGCAGTGGGGTATCAATGTTGCATGGGAGAGGGAAAAAAATTAAATGATAACTAAGTGAAAACTAAAATTTAAAATATTAAAAAAAATTAATAGATTATAATGATTAATGAAATAACTTTACAATGTACTCTACTATGGGAAATGAAATTTTCCATTGTGCAGGAAATCTTTTCTTTATAATATAGTTGGTTTTGCTTCCCAGTTGTTTTTGTTTTAATTTCAGATTGATGGTTTTAAGTGTGAAGAAGACTGCCCAAGTTCTTATCACAAACTTAATATTTCTGGTCAAAGTAAGAAATGTGTTAAGACATGTCCAGCAGGATATAAGTCTCGGTGGGTCTCGTTTGTTGAAAAGGAGTGTGTCAAATGCAGTGGTCGAAAAT
>NC_090884.1:17971662-17974162 GCF_036669925.1 Montipora capricornis | reverse complement strand
ACGGTACACCATGATCATTTCTTGCAAAAGTACTTTAAATAGGTCTTCTTTGCCTGTTTTTGTACTTGAAAATAACCATAGAACACACTTAACTATAGAGAGATTTTCAAGCAATTGGCAGTTTTTTGTCCTCAAAATTTCTATGGTTCACCATGGTGATCAGTTGTCGGTAAATTAATTACAGTCTACTAAAATTATTTAGCAATGAACGGATCACGATGGTGTACCGTTGCAAATAAGCTTAAGGAAGGCGCTGTTATGATATCTATTATTTCTGGTTACAGATAGTAACTACTACAATAGTTAAGTACGATTAAACTTCCTAGTTTTTACCAAACACAACGCTAAAATGAAGGAAAATGATGGTGATCCGTGGTCGGAACACACTCACATGTAACCATAATTTAATTGACAAGGAGCAGATTTTAGGCCTGGGGATAGACAAGTTCAGCAAAAGAGCGTGGACAAGGTGGAACTTGCAGTTGTTCTGCGTCGCTAATCTGTGAGCTGAATGCAAACATTCGCCAATGAACACGCATCATTTCAGTCTCTCTTTTATTTAGCACACCAGTGCGGACAAAGGAAATTTCCTCCTTGGCGGTACAGAAGATGGGCATATCTCCTTTCAAGGAAAAATCATATCTGTAATGGGTCTTGGTTGCTGGCAGGTGAACCTCATGGCCTTCCAATAGCAATAGCAAATCATGCCATGTGATGATGTTGGCGGACCATCTAAAATCATTGAGAAATAAAACTTCCGCCTCGTCTGCACCTACCCATGCGTCTGCACCTACCCATGCGAAGGTTGTACTTGCCGGGTTGCAAAATGTGTTGTAAATGCTTGTAAGAGGATTTAAAAGAAACGTTTTTCCACAATTAGACGGGCCTTTTAAATACAAGTTGCGGTATTTTCCTCTTCCCTTGTCACGAAGATTTCTGATAGCCTCTGAAAATTTGTCCCCGGCTATGTTATTTCGCTTGAAAACATCTCGCGCCATTTGCAACCAACGACGGTCACAACCTACGGCGCATTCCTTTCTGAGCTGACTGTACAAAATCTCCGCTCTACTCTTTTCGCTGCGCTCCATCTTTTCTTCTGCTTCTTCTAATTCCCAACCTACAGTTGAGGGCCTTATCAACTGCCTTTGCTCCCCTATTCACTATAAACTCCACAAGGTCTGTTTTGCCATCCCTCTTTTGATTATTTGCGTAGGAAAGAAGCTGCAGCCGTGTGCGAATACCCTTTTCAACAATAATTTGTGACACATCAAGAATGTCAGGCTTTTCCGCCCTTTTCTACTTTTTCCTTTACCACTGGCATTACCTTCCGAGGAGCTTTTCCATGATAGAGCTCTACTAGCTGCAGACGTACATGGTTCGGAAGAGTTTGACAATTCCAGATGACTTTCAGACTGTATGAAATGTGCATCCTCCTTAGTTGTGTAATGCCAGGCCGAGTAATAGACCTTATTCATAAATGGCGGTCAATTTATAGTTCTTTTGTCGAAGTGCAAATTAGCCTACCAAACCTCCATCCTAAGAAGAAGTTAAATGTCAGTATGTCGACGTTTTTTGACTAGTTCTCTCAGTTGCTTGGTTGTTTGACGGTTTCGTCAGGGAAATTGCTATTACTTGGTGACTTTAACTTCCATGTGGATGAACCTGAGAATGATCCCCAGGCTGCACGTTTTCTGGATCTACTTGATTTACACAACTTATCTCAGCATGTTACTCGTTCTACTCATAGAAGCAACCACACCCTTGATCTCGTCATAACTCGGAAAGATGAAAACATTATTGCTGATTGCAATGTTTACAATCCGTGCCTTTCTGACCACTACTTTGTGATCTGTAATCTGAATCTTGACAGACCGCGTCCCGTGAGAGTTGAGAAGACGTACCGTAAACTTTGTTCTGTTGATATCGAGGCTTTTCGTTCTGACTTATCATCCTCCAAGCTATTCCTGTCACCCGCTGACTCTGTTGGTGAGCTGTGTGATCAGTATCATTCGCAGCTGTCTCAATTGATCGAAACCTATGCACCTCTCCGGACACGGGTGTTGACGTCTCGTCCGTCTGCTCCGTGGTACTCGATCGAGATTGCATCTGAAAAGACCAAGCGACGTAAACTTGAGAGATGTTGGAGAAAATCGCAGCTTCATATCGATCGCCAGTTATTTGAAGATCAATGCGAATTGGTTAGGAATATGGTAAAGAAGGCGAAACAGAGTTATTACTCTTCCATCATTTCAGAAAATGCCTCAGACCAAAAAGCTTTATTTAACACTGTCGATCGACTACTGTACCGTAAGACTGACAGGCAGTATCCATCATGTGAGTCTTCTCTAGAGCTATGCAATAACTTTTCGGATTTCTTTGTGAACAAGATCACTAAAATACGGACAGAGCTTCCAACTTTTTCGACTGATGACATTGTATTGTCCTTCACCGAACAGCTGGACAGCCCTCGGTTCAACACTGCTCTTGATTGCTTCATGCC
>NC_090884.1:17964162-17969162 GCF_036669925.1 Montipora capricornis | reverse complement strand
TTGAACTTGGATATCAATTGAAATGCACTTAGCGTGTTCAGTGAATATAAATCAACTGACAAACCAAATCCCAAGCCTGCCTACAGATCGTTTTCACTGTCATGTCACAGTATTGTGAAATAGGGTTCAAGCCACTACAGAGGTAGCATTGAGGGCATTAGTCGCCTTCCCCCTTCCTTCTACACTCTTGGCAACCAGGTCATCTTGTTCCAGCTCTCCACTCCTGGCATGTATCATAGTGTCTTCTTTCTGGTTACCTGCTACTTCCCGAAGGGTGTTAACTTCCGATTTCACTATGGCCAGCTCTGCTTGTACAGCCTTCAGTGTAGCTAGGACTTTCGAGTCCTTCAGTAACTCTTTCTTTGTGTTTGGTCCTACCACACTTTCAACGGTGAACACCTTTGCAGACTTTCCCTTGTTGGTAAGACTGAACTTATTACTTCGCTCGGCTTCTGCCGATATGGCTAGGCTCATTGCTCCAATGAGGTCTTCATCTGCGAATATGGGTTTTGAGTGAGAGGTCTTATTTTTGTACGGATGGTTTCATCAGCAAGACCAGTTTCCAAGGCATGCAGGAACAAACTTTGCACTGAGGAAGCATCATACTTAACCCCACTGTCAGACTCTTTTTTTAAAGCACTAATTATCTTTTGTCTAATATCTTACGCAGCCTGGGCAGGGTTACATGTAGGTCAGTCTTGTTTTCTAGGTAGCTTCTTAGTTGCAGGCCTGGCTGTATAGCATGGACTACGGCACTAACTACTTCTTCATCCGAGTATCCCTTGGCAAGTCCTGATTCTCTTTGGGATATTAGAGCTTGATAACCCAGCTTATCCTTCTGCCCAGGGTCGTCCACCACTCCTTCACAATCCCTGTGGAATATACTTTGCTCAACCCATTTAACAGGAAACTTGATAGTGCCTTCGTCCTTCACTGAGTCAGTAAGCTCTTCTTTCTGCATTTTGGCCAATTTTTCCACGACTTGTTGCTGTTTATACTCTAATTTACCCAGTTCTTCTTTGAGTTTCTTTAGGTCGCCTATGCTTTCTAATTCTTCTTGGCTGTAATTATCTTCCATTCCTTTGAGTGGTGGTGGGCCCAAATGTACGTCTAACCCATCGGGGTACTCAATTTTATAATCGTCGGGCAAATCGTCAACTGAATCATCAATTTTTTGTCTGACTTGGCCCGAATAACACTTAATTTCCTCTTGCCCTGTACTGCCGACTTGTCAACTTTAGCATGAAGAGCAAATTCACATAACCTACTCAAGTCTAATGAGACAATTTTGTGATCCAGGAGAATCAGTTTCTCCTCCTCCCTTATGCTTTTACTTATGAACAACACGATCAGAAACCTGCATGCATAAAATCCAATAAAACAGCGTTCCTACCTTCCCTGGCCTGGAATCCACGCCCCACTATCTAATGACCAGCTGTCCACACCAAATGTTCCCGTAAACTACAACCCGTTGCATCCTGCTTGACAAAACTTTGTCCATCGATACACAAAATTAAGGTGTAATGGCGGCGATACACTCAAGTCCTCATACACAGTGATCAATCGCCCGTCAAAATAGTTACAACTATCCAGTTTCTTCCACAGTTTCTCCTGGATTGGCCCCCAGAATGTTACACAGGAAATCCACACAATGTTGAATTATTCCACTTGTATTTCCACAGTTTAAACTGAAATTTTTAGCTTTACAACTTTTCTTCGAAAGCAAGTCTCAAACTTCTTTTCTGATATCACATGACATCGCTTACAGTGTCCAGTCCTCTGGCGCATTTCTATATCTAACAGCTTCGTACTGCTCTCCATCTTTCTTTCGAACTTGAAGCAGAGAATTGGCGATTAACACGTCCACATTTCTTCCATCAATATTTTCAATTTCTCTCAGCTTGTTCCTTAAAACAATTTTTTTTTTTGAGCAACAAGACTTCTCTGTGTTTTGTTTAATGTGTTCTTGTTTTCGTCATGCTGTGAAAACTCGTCTGGGGAGCAACCAATAGACACATCTAAAGCTTTCCTCTGCCTTCGTCATTTTCGCAGGAAAAATTTGGAGGAGGTGCCGCTAAAAAAATCCACCAAATCTGAAAAGCTATTTGAATGTAAACAATGCACGATTCAGATTGGTTTGGAGAGGTCTTTACACTGTCGTTGATTGGTTATACTTCCACATGTGAAACATCTGTACGCCATTCTGATTGGCTGTATAGGCCTTTATTCACATGTGAAAATAAAGCGTATAGATTTCTACAAATGAGCTTTATGGACTAAAATTGTCGTGTTACGTGACTGTAATAAACAGAGTTATGGGACAACAACTACTGTATATGAAGCTAATGCATAAAAAGAGCTTTAAGAACAATCTCTCGGTGAAGCTGCAAGAGCTGTCTTCATAAAAAAAAGAACATTTTGTTGATCTGCTTTGTAACAATGCAAAATGATTTAAAGATAGCTTTGTAATAGTATATTGCTTTATTTCATTTATCATGGTTGCATTCCAAACAGGGAGGAGAGTTGCCTATACTGTAGAGCAAAGCGACGGTTTGACCATGTAGTAAATAACAGGTCAATAAAAATGACATGCCGTGGGTGTTTAGGTTTTTTTAGATTTTAAGTGAGTGGCTATATTAACAGTATTAAAATGTGTCTATTGGCAGCAAGATTAACAGGAAAATACATTAACAAGGGTTTTCGTCATGAGAAAATCTAATTTGCCAGTTTTGCAGGGCAAAAATAGCTTTAATAACAATGTAACTACTAACAAGGTGGACAAACCTCCCCAGTGGGGACTCAGTTGCAGCTTACATTGTACAAGAAGTGAAATTGTGTAAAGATGTACAATGCAATGGGAACATCAGTTTTTCCTGATACACCAAATAGCATAATTACATTAAATTTTGTTAAATGAAAAAAAGAGAGGGCTAGCAATGCAACCTAGAATAACTACAAAGGTACAAAGATACACACGATGTAGGCAGCCAGTTTTGTGCAAATATATCAATACAAATGAATACGTGTATTTGAATATCATCCAGAGGATATTCTGGAGAGTCAGGGTGATCTAGCGGTTGACCTGCGTCTCCCACCTCTGTAACCCGGGTTCAACGCTGGCCCTAAGTCGTATGTTGGCTGAGTTTCAGTTGATCTCAATCGTACTCTCTGCGTACTCTGGTTTTCCTCCTCATCAAAATCGACTCTCAGTCAATTACCTCCAGCTGAGGGCCGATACCCTCGATTGGGATAACCTCTGGTATCCCTCCCTTGTAATTGCTACGATTTTAGAGTTGCAAAATACTCCGGTGATCTTCAACAATTACAGGGGTAGCTAACTTAGTGTGAGGCAATAGACAAACCGAACTCCACTAATAGGCAATACGTACACCAGATTTAATCAAAAATCTCAGTGCCTTGGGTTACAAAGTAACAACAACTTGTAGAATCGATGATAACGTTACGATGTAACAGTCGTAGTAGTAGTAGTAGTAGTAGTAGTAGTAGTAGTAGTAGTAGTAGTAGTAGTAGTAGTAGTAGTAGTAGTAGTAGTAGTAGTAGTAGTAGTACAAGTAGATTTGCAGCGATGTGTAATGATTATGGTAGTGGTACATGTAGATGTAGATGTGGCTGTGGTTGTGGGTTCGAACTGAAAAATGATAATTCGGTATACAATTGATTTAGAGAGTATTAAACTAATCTAGTAATTCGACATGCGACATAAACAAAACTTGGTGATAACTAATTGTCAATAGAACCTCAATAAATTGTAACTTATAACTAGCAATAGCAATAGCACAACAATTACTAAACTAAGACTAAAATGGACATAATGCACAGTAAATCATTAAGAATCATTTGGCATGTTACAAACTTCTTGACAATCTCACATCTAGCGCAATGCATTCCAACACTAAACTCTAAAAATCTACCATAATCATGCAATACTAAATAAACTATCAAGTACGAAAGGATGAAAACTTACTTCAGTCGCTAACTCGCACCAAAAGATAGCTTGATAGGATATCCATTGATAGATAGCAAGTAGCAGATTCTACGATCGCTGAACAATAATAGCTGAATATACCTTACGAGTGCGCAATTTATAATAATGCGTATGTGAATAAAACTAAGGCGTTGTCCAAAAACGTGCGCTCTACAATTTTCTTAACTCCCTCGCGGAACGTAGTAGCTATCGATAAGCATGAAACTCCAAATTCCTAAGGAAATTGTAGTATCAAAGCACGTTTACCCTTTAAGATACTATTTATTATTATTTTTTTTTTCGTAGTTTATTAACACAACATCACCCGCAACACTTCCACTACAAAATATAAGGTTACAAAAATTACATTACAAAGATTGAGATTACAACACGTGATACATAATATACATGTAACCAGGCTTGCTTAGGTGCGTACATAAGTTAAACTATGAACCATTTACAGTAAGGAGAGGAGAGGCTTCCAAAGTGAAAGAAATTTGGCCTCTTGGCTTTTGGAATATAAAATCGATCTTTGCACAATTAACTTGTCTTTAACTTAACTTATTCATAATTGACAAATATCGATATCTCAATAATTTTGCAATACAAAAGCCGTCCAAGCCTGGAGAAAACATTGCATTACTTACAACAAAAATACAAAAATTACCTTTTATGAAGCAAATTAAAGGCATTGCCCGTGCCCGTTCTTTTAACTTCAAGAATGGCCGTTTTTATGCTAGAGACGTTAAAGTCGTCAAGACGTATTTGACGTCTGAAACGTTAAAGCCGTCTGGTATAAAAACGGGACGCATAAAAGTAGACAAACTAACGGACAAAAACAAGATTTTTCTAAAAAAATGACTAGGTTCTATTATCGGAAGACACTGGGCACGAGCAAACTCGGCACCAAATAAACGTTAACACACGAATATATGAGCAAATAACGTGGCGGAATTGCAGCATCTCAAATTTATGTCTCGACGTCGCCTGGAAGGGCAGGTGTACATATTTTTTT
>NC_090884.1:17949162-17954162 GCF_036669925.1 Montipora capricornis | reverse complement strand
TTGTCAATGCCCGGAAAGTTGACAGTTAACGACTTGCTCTGCAAACAAAAGTTTCAAGACGTACATGTCCGACTTTTTTGAGATTTCGCAATTCCTACCCAATTACTGCTTTAACTTGAACAGTTTTTTTCTCTATTGGGCTACTTTTAATTACCTTTAAAGAATTTCCGTTATTTATACACATTGAACAACTATGAAATGACGGAATCAGATATTTTGTTGTGAGCTGTTAGTCATAGAAATACAGTACAGTAACTGTATACTGTAAAAGATTAGACAATGTTACGTTTATTATACCGTTAATAAGTTACAAGTTGGCACTGAACTTTGTTTAAAGCTAGTAGATAGCTTGAGAGAGTGTTGATGGTTCTGTTGTTTCCTTGCATGAAGTGTATTTGTATGATACACCATTAAAATTGACATTAGACCACGCCCAGTGAGTATTTTTAGTGATCCTGTATTAAGCGGCCAGTTTCTCAAGTCCCGAGGGTGGCCGTTATGTACAGGTTCGACTGTACATAGATAATGAAAGAAATGCGGGTTATAGACAATCGAAAGATAGCAGTGATCCTCGCACTTATCTGGATAATTTAAGCAACTGTCATGGGTTCAAATCCCTTTAAAGCCGCCTATAAAGTGACAATTACTTAATTATTATACATTGAAGTCACTATGTCTTTTCTGCTTGGCTGAAAGCATACAGTAAATTTTCGAAATCAGGGCCTGTAAGGTCGTCAAGCTGCAGATTATACAATAATCATGTCAAGGACTATCAAGGCCACGAATAATCATGTCGTGTATGGCCGTGGTGCATGATTTCTAAGGGTAATCAGTCAGTGAAGAAGCGGAAACATGACTTCCAGGTTGGTTTTCTTCAGTTAGACTTTTTTGTCAATCGAATTATGTGCCGCTGATTTGTATATTTTTACATGTTCGGAAATAAATTATCAGTTCCACTCGCTGTTGTGACCATGCATTTTTTTTTTCGTTCATTGTATGATAAAACAATAATTAGATTCGGTTTTTGTGATATCCAGAATAATCAAAGTTCTACACAGACCTCAACCTTGATTATTCTGGATATCACAAAAACCTCATGTAAGAATTGTTTATTGTCCCATTAAGTGCGAGGATCACTTCTATCTTTGCGTTGATAATAGAAAACAACCCAGACATTTAGTTTATTCCTTTATTCCTGAGGATCTTCTTTTTTTTTGTATCCGCAGACATTACATGATTTTTCTTGTTTGATGGCCTTTTTGTGGTCAAGTTGTGGACTTTCCACTTGGTCGTGTACTGGGCCATCGTCGTGGGTCAACGTTAAAACAGCTTGCCTAGCATTTCACAGATTTTAAGTTTGATCTCTACTAATTTATGTGGATGACACCTTTTGCTTGTACCTGTTTCATTGTAAATACAACATCATAGCGGCTGTCAGTTGTTCTTAGAATATTATTTGTCACATACACCATGATTGTTTCCCAAAAGAGGTGCTTTTATTATCCAAACTGTATTGTGGGTATCAAGTCATCAGCCTCACGATAAGCATGGACTGTAAATAATGTCCTTTCTCCTCAAATGTTTTTGGTCCAGCCAGAAATAACATGTTACTTTATAATATGATTTTGGTAGTGGTATAACTAGTACCCTTTTTTTTTTTGTGCTCTGGTCACAAAACTAATCCTTGATGGCTTGGATAAAAAGGGGGGAATTGATCCACAGTTTACATTTTATCTGTCATTTTATTCCCTTTTGTATCACAGGTATGCCATTGCTATCCTGGACAATCCTAAACTGGAAGCTCTGTGGCCATTTCAGCAGAATTTCAGCATCAGTGAAGGTGGCATAATGGTTCATTTGAACCCACATTTGTGCCCAAATGAGATCAATCCTCTTGTGGATAATTTCCTTAAGTGGAACAGGAGTGATAACAGCAGGAGCATTGATATATCAGACTCTACGAATGGAAATGCTGTTGCATGTAAGTGGAAAGAACTTGGAACAATGTATGCTCTCCACTGTGTAACTTACGTGATGACCTTTTATCGGTTGCTCCCAGAGTTATATGGCTGGGCAAAAACAGGGCAGTAACATGGCATCAGCTTTAAGCTCATTGTGACATCCATGGAAAATGTGGGGGAAAGTTGAAGGTCTATAGGCTAAAACCTCACTGAGATAAACAACGCTTTCTGTTTTTAGGTCTTAACACAGTTACTCCAGCGAACTGATTTCGGCCAAACAACATGTAAACGTAATGTATAGACCACAAATGCAAAAAAATGGTGAGAGTGAGATAAATCTTACCAAGCGGCGTTGCAAACAAACATCTCTACTTGGTGTTCTTTAGGTTAAACCTTCGGCTGGTAGAACCTTCGAAATGGCGCAGTACCAATCTCATTCTACTTCAGCTGCTTTTGGTTAGATCGTCTGATCCTCTAAGGAATACGTCTTTTCTCTTTGAACCTTTGCAGTGGACCATGCACTGTGTTTTTGTTTTCTTGCAGGCAGCGTTCTTCAAATAAATGTGACTTTGACGGAGATGGAAAAGGGAGCACCTGGAAGAAAACGGTGTGGCACAGTTTGCATAAAAGTGGAATGGGATGAGATCCTTATCAGCGCTGATTACAGGAATGTTTTGTTTTACACTGTTGCCTACAGGGAAACGTAAGTGTCACTCTTTAGACACTATATATTGTAACTGTGTCATCAACAATAAAACACGACATTTCAGCTTCATCCTATTGCCATTTGCAAATGTGATATTTCATGTCTCTATTTCGAATGTACTTGTAGTGGCTAAGGTTTAAGAATGTTGAAAATTGTTAGTGTGTTTTAACATGCAAAAGAAATATAAAAATGATGTTGGCAAATTTTAAAAAGCCATGGCACAGTCCCCAAGTGAGTTCAAGTGAGGTCTTCAGATTTCCTTGCTTTACAACTTTTCATAATGTAATAATTAACAATTCCATTGCATTTCCTCCGGAGGATGATCTGTTACTGTTAGTAGTGTAGCCCTTGAGAATGTATACCATGGTTAATAAAATTGGCAATTCAGTCACATTGATTTGGCTGAAGCTATTCCCCTCATCAAGGAAAAGCTGAAAATGTTTCTTCTTATCATGTATTATGGGATAATATGTAGAATAGTTTTAAAGACCTTCATTATAATCTCACTGGAAATGTTATATATTCTGTGCTAAATACGGTTTCCAAATAGTGCAAAATGAAGTGGTAGCATCAGTGCTGCTGCTCTTCAAGCAGCTCTTACTTTTCTCCCCTGCATCAATATGAGATGTAAATTATGGCCATTAAAGCATGGACCTAATCAAACATTCCTTTATCCCAATTTATTCATTAGCTGCTCAAAAATTTCTTACATGAACTTTTACAAATAAGTTTTGGGTACCTTTACAAAGTTTTTTTTTTGTGGGGAGGAGAGAGGGAGGGGTAGTGATGTTTTGCAGTTGAGTTTTAATCACAAGCAAAATCTTATCCTTAGCTTCAACAGGCAGATTACAGAATATGATGACCAGGATGCTTGTAGCAAGGAGAGTGAAAATGTGTAAGTTTTCTATGGCTGGACGTTTTTCAATAAGTGTCAATCATAGATGCCTGCAGATGAATTTCATTGTACATTTAACAAATTGATGTCAGTTGTTTATGCGTCTGTCCTGTTGTTGATCATGCATTGCGTCATAACATTGCCAAAGTAGCTGTGGATCCCCGAGGCGATAGCCAAGTGGATCCGCAGACTGCTGACATCAATTTGTTTTTTACAATAACAAAAACGCAGAGGGGTCAAAATTAAGTCAAAACACGAGAAGAAAGCGAGACAAAAATGAGGGAAACTTCAATCAGATGTGAGCAATATTGCATAATTATCGCATAAATCATAAATTTATGTGTCTGTCCGCTCATTGACAAAAAAATTAGCCAATGGTCGCACGAGAATTTTTGCAGTCATTGTAAAATTCTCTTTTTTTTACGAAACTCAAGTTGGAAGCAGCACATCGAATCATAAGATCCTGTGCATGTTTTATAAGTTATGCAAAGCGAATGTAGATAGGTGATGATGATCATCGTCATCATCATGATAATGATAATGATAATGATAATGATAATATTCACTCAAGGATATTTAGCTGAGCACGAGTGCTCTACTAATTGGGAGCGAAAAAAT
Organism: Montipora capricornis; assembly: GCF_036669925.1. NCBI lineage: Eukaryota > Metazoa > Cnidaria > Anthozoa > Scleractinia > Acroporidae > Montipora > Montipora capricornis. The sequence goes on along the minus strand of NC_090884.1, from coordinate 17,949,982 downwards.
ATCAAGCTGAAGAAAAATTATTGCACAAAAAAGTGAACAACCTTCAAGCCAGAGCGGAAAACAATCCGTACAACAGAAACATCAGACTTGAGCTTCAACGTGTTAGATCACGTCTCCAAAAAATCATGTTGACGAAAACCAAAGGTGCAATTGTAAGAAGCAAAGTGAGATGGCATGAAGAAGGAGAACGCAACATAAAGTATTTCTACAGCTTAGAAAAACGTCATCATGATATTAAAACAGTCTCAAAACTCAAAGTTGGGGAAAATTGTTACATAGAAGATCAATTTGAAATCTTAGAGAAGAAAAAAAGTTTTATGAGTCGTTATACCACTCCACCAATATCAATCCCAAAATTTTCAAAAACTCACCATTTTTAAATTCAGAAAAACATAACCGCACTAAGTGAAGAACAGAAGAAATCTTGTGAAGGATTAGTAAACGAAGAAGAATGCACAAATGTGCTCAAGGACTTCAACAATAACAAAACCCCAGGCACTGATGGTCTGCCAGCTGTATTTTACCGATTCTTTTGGCCAGACATCTGTCATGATGTGCGAGCCAGCTACAACTTTGCTTCTCAGCAAGCATGTGATGGTATGCTTTCTATAAGCCAAAGGCGAGGAATAATCTCGCTTATCCCAAAAAAATCCAAGGATAAAACTATAATAGAAAATCGACGGCCCATCTCTCTACGCTGACCGCAAGGTTCTCATTAAAGTTATAGCCAAGAGAATTGAAAAAGTCTTGCCAATGTTAATAAACCCTGATCAAACTGGTTATGTGAAAGGCCGCTACATTGGTGAAAATGTAAGGCTAA
>NC_090884.1:17936662-17939162 GCF_036669925.1 Montipora capricornis | reverse complement strand
TGTCTTAGAATAATAATTAATGCTTTCACATCTCCAAATAATTTGATGCAGACATGTATATGAACAATAACTAAATTTGATTTTGCTTGTCTGTCATCTGTATTCACATGTAACTCTCAACACCACTTTTTACAATAACTGTCAATTTCCCAATATCATAGCACTGTATTGGAATTTCCATTTTTTGTATTTACACTGTTTTTTTTTTTTACTGTAGTTTAAATTATTTCAGTTTTCAAAAGATATGCACTAAAATTGCCATGTACAAAACCACATAATAAGAAATCACACCAGGAGACTAAATTCTAAAGTTATACAATATATTACCATGAGACAAAACTCCAACAATGATTTCAAAGCTACAATGTGTAATGTATGGTCAGCCCTTATCTTGGGTTGAAAACTGTCAAGTCATACACTGTATATCTTGTCCTGGTTTCAATGCTGGCTTAGTGCTACATGTCACAATGACCCCACAAAACTTGGAGAGAAAAACAGTTAATATAATTATTACTTCAAGTTACTACCCAAACTGAAGCAAAAAGGCAAGGCTTATTAGCTTGACTTGAGCCATTCCATTGACACCCGACTGTTAGTAATTTCATCACTGCAACACATTATTGTGAGGGCATTTATGTTTTTCCTGGTTTTACAGTAGCTGAAAGTTTTGCATTTAAATCTCTATGAGCTGCTTATTTGTGAAAATCTGTTTCTGCATCTTGCCAGGAGCTCATGAGCTGGAAGAGGTTCACTTTCAACAATTGTTGGAGAAATGATTCTGGGATCATCAGGTTCCAGACAGACTTATAGTCGTCGTCATCAATGCAGACTTAAAAATTTTGTCCATCAGCATCCAAATATATCCACAATCTTTGGAAACCTTTAATATCCTCACGTCCCAAGATTTTGTTCTCTGGTTGCATTTTCTTGCAATGATGGTGTCAGCATGATCCTCAGTGGTGGAAAATGAAAAGCCATTATGATACCAGTAATTCCAATCAAGGATAGTCAACTTTTTCCTTGCTCTGTAAACTTGTTCCCTAGAAAAAAGGTTATGGGCCAGTAAATATGAAAAGACAGGAAAATTATTAATAATTACTATCAACAGTAATCACTAGTTTAATGCAATATTCCATTAGTGTTACATTCAGCAGATGAACCTAGGCCAGGACAGTGATTGACTGCCCAGGGTCTGTGATTGTTCATTTGAGGTGACCCTCTATGCAATAATTCCTTTTGTAAGCCAAACAGTTCTGCCAGTTGGTACCAATAGTAAACATTGACTAAACAACAACCCATGAGTTACTGATTCAGAACTACTAGTGCCAACCTGCAGTGTCCTTTAAAGTTTTCAACAATGAACATACCCATACTTCATGACAACATATCTCTTCATTTACAGTTTAATAACTATCATCATACTGCTGTGCTCATCGTTGTTGATAATGATGTATAAAACTTGCGTGAAGGGAATTCTCATTGACATGTGTACATCAGAGACATACTGTTTGCACATTCCAAAGGACCAGTATGCCAAAAGTGATCCGTGCTAACACAAATAGTTTTACCAGGTGGTTTCTGTTTGACTAAAATGAACACAACTTACTGTTTATTTATTATTATTTAATTATTATTATTATTATTATTTGTAAAATATATCAACTGCTTGATAGAGTATTAGTTGCATAGTGTATTTCAAAATACTTGATCAAAAATGTTACCTGTACTCTGTGCAGAAAGATAGCTCAATGAATGGCAAATGAATGTACCGGTAAATTGGCTTTCAAATGATGCGAAATAAACTAAGCAGATCGATCTATCATGCTTGACCCTATTCTAATCAGAAAAAAAAAAAAAAAAAAAGGTTCAGCCCTTCTTTTTACCAAACAAAAATTCTCATCTACCGTGGGCTTCAACAGCTAAATCGAGACGCTTCCTGCCACGTTTCAAAGCTGAAGCCAATAATTTGCTCCTTGTGCGTCCCTACACTGAAAGCCATAAGTCCATGATATGGCAACTGAACTGACGGATAAAAAACTCGAATAGCAAAATAAAACGCACACTAAGCTGACGACAAAGGATCATAGTGCTAAAGGGAAACCAATAATCAGTGTAAATACTATAACCCCATTCTTCGTCTCACCTGTGAAGGCCGTGTCAGTGGAATCCACGCACATACACTTTATTTTCTTCCAGCTTTCATGGACATCTTTCGCTATATAAAGCTTTCGATGTGCCTTCTCCCATCTGCTATTACTTGTTTTCTTGTTTGTTTGGATGCAAGGCGACTACGAGGTGTAAGAACCTTTCGACCCGAGCCCCTTCGCCTGATCCGGCTTTCGTGGACATGAATTATATATACGGATCCCAAAAACTAACACAATATGGCATCAAAGTCCTTCGTATATTACCAGACTGAAGTTTAGAAATGTTATTACAACATGGGCACGTCTCAATGTGTCGATTAAACAGGATTTCTGTCATTGATACTGGCTTTGAA
>NC_090884.1:17929162-17931662 GCF_036669925.1 Montipora capricornis | reverse complement strand
ATTTTTGGACTATATCAGTGCTACCTCCAATACGAAAATTGCAGATGGTTGCTTGTAGAAAATTGTACTTGTAGTCATCAAACTAAGTTATTGTATATTTCCACAGCTGGACACACGAAGATTTTTCGCCCAAGAATCCTGTGTAAGATTGATAAGTAACAGAAACATGTTGATAGCGTTTTTTACATGACTTGTCGTTGCACTGTTGTTAATTGATATTTGTACTACTCAAGTCAAGCTATGATCCTCGCAGTTATGAACGCATTTTTAGCAATTGCATAGAAAAGCCAGGACATTTTAGGACTTCAACGGGGTTTGAACCTGTCACCTCGCGATGCTGGTGCGAGGCTCTAACTAAATGGGCCGGTAAAGCCATTGACTTTGAGAGCTGGTCATCTGCGGATTCAAGGGTTCCCATGATGAATGCATCAATGAACGAAATGATATGTGAAATGAATCACACTAAACTGGGGATATGAAATCAATAACAGCGAGGATCATAGCTTTACTTGATTTCATACTCGCAGTTCAGTATTTTATTCATTTCACATATCATGTCATTGATTGATTTCTACTACTGTATTATGAATGAAGACACACCACCAAGTCCATTCTCTTAAAGTAAAAGTAAAGTAACCATATTTAGCGTCAATAACTTGTAACAGTAATTCAACTGACAAACCTGAGGTTGACGGTGCGCTCATTTTACTCCCCCCTCTCCATCAGTGCTCCGTTTTACGGGTATTTAAAGCTACTTAGCTACACGGAAAGGAAAGAAGTCGAAACAAGGATGCAAGATCTGGGAATCGAACTCAGGACCTCTTGAACCAAGGCCGCACACTAACCGATTGTGCCATCCTTGCTCTTTTGTCTCTTGTTTGTCATATGTTAACATGAACAGCTTCTCGGGCTGTGAGACAGCACAACAAATCTGTTAATGGTAGTTGCAAGTCTTTATTTATTTTTCTATTTTTTGCGTGTTTTTATTGTTTGTGAACCAAAAGGTGATTAGCAACCTGTAGATGAACTCTTGCTTTCGTTTCATTCTTTCATGTTGCCAGTGTAAAAATTAATAATGGCAGTGAGTTCTCAAGTACATCATCCAAACCGCGCAAGTTGGTGAAGTACATTGGAGGCGTTAAACACTTTACTCTGTATGCATTTCAAGTGAGGGCGGTAGTTCTAACGAATAAGGGAGCCAAGAGCGACCTTGTATTCATACAGACTAAGGAAAATGGTGAGTATTCTGAAGAATAAGAAAAGCATTTTCGTGTGGGGCTGCACTTATGTCCACAAATGCAAGTAATTAAATATGTGCCCAAGTGTGATATCCAACTCAAAATGCCCCTTAAGTCAAAGCCTTTGCTACCATTTTAGGGATAAAGGTTAGCGTTGTCTTAAGCTTGGGGCAATAAGCAAGGGGACACTTTGCTGTGCTTATTGAAAAACGCATGCATCAAGCGAAAGAAACCTTTAATATTTTTATGACTGTAGATGTACTTTTGAAAATAACGTTTCTGCTAAATAATTTTGCTGCTGCTTCAATTTTTGTTTTTCATTGGTTACAGTTCCTTCTCTGCCAGTTGGTCTTGAGGCAAACTATATCAATTCTTCATCATTACTTGTCAAGTGGCAGCCTCCTCTGTATCCCAATGGGAATATAACAAAGTACATTGTAACTTACGAGTTCAGCACTTACTCACCATGGAAACAGGATCTAAACTGGTGTAACAGACAATTTTCAATCAGAGGAAGCAGTGAAAATAGGCAGGAGGATGAAAAAAATAGCAACAAGACATCCGATGGTAGGAACAGTCAGTTGCAAAATCTTATACTTTGACAACCTATAGGTTTCCCCAGCCTTGTCATTGCTTCATACTGTGTTTCAGAAACGGGAACTACTGCCATGATTATAGGCTTTCCATTCAAAATAAACATTGTCATTGGAATCATTGCATTTTCCCATTACATTGCAGTGGTCTCTAACAAAGCAATGGCAACTATTTTTGTGTGCTAAGATAATCCCCAGGGAACTGAACTCTGTTTTCTTATAGACAGGTTCTTTCGTTTCAGGAAATCAATATGGCTGCTGGTCACATGAGTTAAAACGCTCAAGAGATTCAAATAGTTTCCTCTCTGGCAAAGACAAAAAAATCTCAATAACAAGAAATACCTTCAAAAGAGGGAAATTAGGGTTTGCATGCATCTTGAAAACCCTTGAATTTGAGAGTACGTTTTCAAGGCCTTAAAATCCTTGAAAATGTCTGCTCTTCATTCCTTGGCCTTGAAAGTCCTTGAATTTTTTCTGACCCACATTTTTAATCTTTGAAAACTTCAGTAAAAATGGTCAGCCACTCAAGTCGTGTCATACAAACGTGGTGAGCTGTGGGGTCGAGATTGGTTACCAGTGCCTTTGCATTATTTTTGGGCATGAACTTTATGGAAAATGGGCAAGAATTGTACTGTCAGACTATTTCCATGGGTAAATTGTTCGATGTAA
>NC_090884.1:17909162-17914162 GCF_036669925.1 Montipora capricornis | reverse complement strand
TTTACACGTGTGCAGAAATGTCTGTTGGTTTTACCAACGTAGCGAGCACCACAGGCTGCACAAGTCAATTTTTATACAACACGTGATTTGAGAGAATCCAGAATGAAATCCTTTCTACTAGAAATGTTGCACAGTTTGAATGGAGAGAAAATTACTTTAACATTTAAATCCTTGCAATACTTATACTGATAATAGATGAAATTTTCTTTCTGGTATAAGATGAATAGAAACCGATGTAAGGTAGTTTGTAAAAATGGCAGTTGGATGCATCATGTTTAGGGGCTTCTTTTGTAGTAACATTTTTAAGATAACCTTGAACAGACTTGTCAATTAATCAACTAATCAACTGGGAAACATATTAATTGACAAGTCCGTTGCTGATCTAACGATTCTCCGACACCCTTTTGAAGGCAAACATGTGCTAAGTGTTATGCAGTCATTGTTTACTTCGGAAGGCCAAAATCCGAAGCGAGTTTGCAGCATTTATAATAATCGCTTCATTTTGCATTTACTGATCGCAGTACATTTTATATTCAATTTCACCAGTTAAAAACATTTCCACGTCATTCTTTGTTCTGTAAGCTTTAAAATGATGTATACATTTAGGCACTTTTGTAAAATTACGTACCCGTGAGGATGGTTTTCTGGAACGCGCCCACAAAACTGTTCCGTAACCTTAAAAAAGTCTGTAAGAAAATCTTGGCCAACGTTTAACATGAAGTGTATTTAATACTTTAACTAGTGACTTAGGTATATCCATTGGCAAATTGCACCCAAATTAATGCAAACATGTCTGTTTAGGATTCCTTATGTCAGATGACCACCGTGGCAACTACTGGTAAAACAACAGTGTCCTACAATGTATCAAACACTTCTATGACAACAACACCATTGCCAGTAATACATGTATCAACAACTGCGCCACCTGAATCCAAGTCCAACTTCACTTATTTCGTAAATGGAGCAAAGAACAGTGTGACTCTGACAGATCTCAAACACTTTTCAGATTATACTGTCACTGTAAGTAACTGCTAATTTAAAGTTTATAATATGTTAATTAAAACTGTCCTTGCATTAATTTGGAGTACTTCACATTAGGTTGCTTGAATTACTCTTGTTTCAGTTTTTGCAAAATCAGTCAGTAGGTTGGAGTGGGAAAATTCTAACTGGCTCAGATTCTGCAAACTTCCTCTTGCTTGTAAATGGATAGACCTTCTTTATCTAGATTCCTTCAAGAGCAAATGTGACTCGTTTTTCACGTTGCCCTTACGTTTCCTACAATGTTCTGAAAAAAAGCTGCAATTAACAATAGAAGGCTAAGTTAAACGATTTGATGATTTGCATCTGATCCAATGATAATTCGTTACTTATTTTTTGTCATTTTTTTTTCCAAACAGGTCTGTGCTTGTACAAAGGTTGGCTGTGCTAAGGAAAGTTCTTGTGCTGTTACAAAAGGAACAACGGATAAAAAAAGTAAGGCAAACTATGTTTAAACCAAGGTTTTTTTCAAACTTTTAAAATTATTTTCTTGTCATGTTAAGGTATCTCTAAACTACACTATTCATATGTACAAATTCAGAACGTTTTGATGAAAATTATCTTCGATTATTTCTCACTGTTGGTCTTGATTTTCATTTCCTTTAGAAGGCGCTGATGATGTTGGAGAATTTCTTCGTGTGTATACTAACAAGACTAGAGAAGTAATGAACTTTGATTATCTTTCTTGCTGGAAACGTTCTAACTAATTGTGTAAAAGTAGTAACCTGACAGCTCAGTTAATTTATGGTGGATGCTGTGCAAGCGGGGAAACCAGAAAATAGGCCACTCACCGGCTTTTTTTACATGTTTCAGCGCCCGGCAAATGAGGTCGGTCTCCCGTACACATTCGGTTATTTTTTTCTCTGTTGGTTACCGCCAGGCCAACCACTTTTTGATGGAGACAATAGGACAGTCACAACACCTGAACACTGGGAACTCAGTGCCCTAGTCTTAGCCAGGGAAGAGAGTGTGGGTTCTTTACTGTCCCACAGAGTTTATAAAAAACCTACATTTTTTTAGTCCTTAGCCAAGATTTTGAAAGTCATTAATATTTCATGAGGCTATCCTATCAAAACATCAATAAACGTCCCGTGTATTTAACAATTATTATTCTATGAGAGCACGCTGGATATGAAGTGATGGATAACAGCACCAAGTTGGTTGTAATCATTTTATATCCAGCAAGCCCGAGTAGATTAATTGTTTTATTCAAAACTGCATGATGTTCATGGGGGTAGTATTGTCTACTAATAAGTCTGCAAAAGTGTTTTCAGTTCGCTTACTTGCTGACGTGTTCCTTGACCATATTAGGTACAGCAGGTTTATGATGTGATAGCCTGTGTCCGGCAAGCCAATGGTATTGCTGGAAAAATTTGCTCCAAAATCAACACCATATGTCTTTAAATGGTCTTTTAATATTTATGCACAGTGGCAGTGTGCAAGGCTGAACAAACAAGCAGCTTACTGTTACTGTTAGCATGAGAATGCTCGAGTCTGCGGTAATGTCTGTGTTAGGGCTGTCACTGAATTATAATTGAAATCAATCTTTGTTGACTTGTTCTGTGAAGCGTTGTTTGATGGCCTTCTAACTCTAGCTATTGTTTCTGTTATAGTATTATTTGAAGTGGACTGCCCCGCCTGACCCAAATGGAGTTGTGCTTAAATACGAAATAGAGATAAGAGGGGTAGGTAACCTAATTGTAATGGGGTACATCAATAGAACAGACGTGGTAAAATACTCTTATACTTATAAAAATACTGTTACGTGCTGGAATAACCAAGAGATGTCCGCGAACAAGGCGTAAATGAAGAGAACTCTGAGTACGATATACGGCATGCAACGAAAGTATGACAACGAGCAGATACCCTTTTCACTATTATTTAATTAGTTTTATGCTGTTACAATTACTTCGGCTAACGATTATGTTAAGCCGTTCGTAAAGCACGCTTACTGTCTTTCATGGCCACTCAGGTATTGATCTTCATTAACTTCGAACTCCAAGTTCCACTGACTATAGACAACAATGTTTGACTTTCTTGATTCACTGGATAATCTCCACTCCCTTGATTTTCTGTGTACACAAACTCTTACGAAAGACTTCATAATAAACTCCGAACTGTTTGTCTTCTTCCCTTTTCAGCTATCGTCTCTTTCTTCTCTTTCTTCTCTCCAGATATAGAAAGGTCAAAGGTTATTGCTCCACCATAGGCAGCGTTTCTAAAACAAGGGTGAGGGTAATGGTAACGATACCAATACAAAAAGTATCCTAAACATGCGTAAAAGCTAACCTTAGGCCCAATTTGGCCTAAACAAAGGTTTTTAGGCATGTTTAGGATACTTTCTGTATTCGTATCCTTACCCTTACCCTCACCACTGGATTTTGTGAAAATCGTAACAGCTGAAAAGAGGAAGACAAGTTCCCAACTAGGATGCACGATTTTTGCAAAAATTGCGAATTTTGCGAAAAATCGCAAAAATCGTAAAGCCCAAAAGAGGAAGACAAGTCCCCAAATGGCACTTGCGAAGATTGAGAAAACTGAGACGTGTCATGCAATAAGAAAACCATGGTTATGTTATACTAAATATGCCCTTAAGTATTTGGTTTAATTTACATTTCTTTACCTTTATTTCTTGCTTTCATTTAAAATGCAAACACCAAACCAATCAATCTCCACCTGACGAATGTTCTTAATACGTTCTTATATTTTTGGTTAATCTCAGCATTAACATTTGTATAAAAAAAGGTTCTTGTAGAAAAAAAAAGAGTGTATAGTGTTTATGGAAATAATTATGCTTCTGCATTAAGTACGAAACACTTCTGGGCTGACAGCAGTAAACAAACAAGCCTTGCAAACAATAACCAACAATTTTAATCAACAACTAAAACTGAAATTCCATGCTCAGTAATCTCTTTCACAACATTCATTCAAACGTTCGTTTCAAACGTTACTAGCTCTCTCTTCAGTTCAGAACAACAGCAAAAATATTTACTTATTAAAAAGTCGACCTAAAGCATAGTAAATTCGCTTACTCGACTGCAGTTTCACAGTCAAACAAAGCAGCTCACAACTGGACATCCATTTCACACAAAAAGCCTATAAATGTGATTGTTGAAATATAACAGAATCTCTGTCAACACGGAATTGCAAACATTTTCTTGCCTTCTTCGTTTTTTTAGCTAGTTTTACAAAGGCATCGAGGCACGTATTAAGAAGAAAGACACTACCTGAAAGCTACACTGTAACCATTGTAAATAAGTGCTTTGTCTCTCGCTCTGTTTCTCTCAGCTTTACGTTGATTTTCATTGAAAATTTCCCCTCTTCTCCTTCCTTCTCTCAAGAATTTCTTTGCTCAAATTTTGTCACGTCCACAAATCCAGAACTTTTTTAAATCAAATACACTCTCCAGAGTGGATATTTTTTAATCCGCTATGAATCCTTTTAATCCGCTATGTTTCCTTGAGGAGTCCTGAGTACTAGAGTGAATCGGGATACATTTCAGATGTGTGTGGATGGGCAAAGTCTATTTGAATATGCTACGTGTGGATGGGAATATTTTAATCCGGAAAGAAAAAGTTGCAAATTTAAAAATGTCTGGATATGTATGGACGGCGCCAGACTTAGCCGATTAGGTTTTTTTTGCGTTCTACATTTCAGTGGTACTTTTCTTTTGCATTTTCAGAATGATAGCGTGGTTAAATCAGGATGCACCGAAGGAGAAAATACTTGGTTTACTGGACAATTTTCCGTGTTTAGAGGATATGATAACCAGGTTTATTCAGCCCGTGTACGAGCTATCACTCCAGCGGGAAATGGCTCCTGGAGTAATAGAATTATCATCCCTATGGTAAAAGCAACATCAGGTAGGGACAAAAGACAAGCCTTACAGCAATGTAGTAAATGCGTAGAGGCAGCACTCAGCATGGCAATATTTTAAAGTCAACTTTAAACTTCTTATAGTT
>NC_090884.1:17896662-17904162 GCF_036669925.1 Montipora capricornis | reverse complement strand
ACAGGAAATGAGACAGTGAGCTAAGCCTCCAGAGAAAAAGTGCAAATTTTATCAGAAAAACAAATTCACAGCCACATTGTTCACAGAAGGGTTAGAGGAAAAGCAAGTGAGATACCATAGAAATCTTGTGCTTTTTTTCTTTTCACAAACACAACCCTGCTTCGAATGACTACTAATCTAACCTGCAAAAAGTGCCAAGCCAAGAAAAGTGGATCATTTTAGGGTGCCAGTGATTAAGAGTAGCATGGAATCCTTCCAAGCAACTGGTTTGGGTGTGCGGGGAAAGCTGTCATTAAGAAGTTGTTTACTGGAAAGGATTGATGTCAGCTTGTTATGTGCAACTGTACCTGAAATGCCAATAACATTATCAATGATAAATAAACATTGGATGTCATTTTTGTGATATCCAAGAAACTCAAGTTTCGGTTACCAATTTTGATCCATTTTCTTGTGCATCATGTGCACACTCTTTGAATAGTGAATCAGGATGGTCCTTGTGTTTATTGCTAACATGGCCCATAAGTGACTTACACTTGGCAAGTATGAGGTTCTCAAAACCATTAACAATTGATGTCACACACCAGTACAGATGGTTCCTTATACCCTTCATCCATTCCTTTATCCTCTTGCATCCCTTTTCTTGACTAGCTTTCAACAACTTCTTATTTATAGACCTAGCCACATGCCAGATGTCAAAGAAATGGGAAGTGTAGGGCTGGAATTGTTTAATCCACTTTGCAATTCCCCTGTGGCGATGTGATTTAAAGGTGGACACAGACAAACCCACGTTTTTTAGGAAGTTAAATGACCGTTTTTCTCCTTCCAATTACATGGCATTACTGCTTAATGTTTCATTTGCCTGTGATGCAACAAATAGGAAAACAAAACAAACTCCAATATCAACATTCAAATTCATCTCACACTGTACGAGAGACCTCACAACAGTCATGCTTCTGTCCCTGAACAAAGAAAGGTCAGCAGTATTTGTGTTCCTAACTGAGGGAATTGTTTGCTATTTGTATGCAAATGTTTTCTTTTGTTTTTGTTTAAAATATGGTCACTGATCACTAGAAAACTAGCAATACTGTACACCTGAAGTCTTAGTAACAGGCGATGAAAGAAATTCATTTTGGGGGATGATCACCTGAGGAAGTTCACTTGCATAAATTTTATTATGTGCCTAAAAATATAAGTTATATTTATGTTACATTATTGTAATAATAGAAGATAGTGAAAATAGTTTTATAATATGACTTTAATGAGAGTGAACTCTTTACCAAATGCTTTACCTTCAAAAGCTCAAAATCGACAATTTTCATAATCATTGAGCAAAACATGGTGTAAGCCCCATACTTTGCATTATGACCTATAGAATCGAACCGGCCATCACCACTCCAGACCACATTTTCTGTAATTTTAAGTTGCTCAATGAGGGATGTCTTAATGACATAATATTGAAGGAAACACAAACTTCTTCTGGTGTGTGAAGTAGGTGCGTATGTTGTATGCACAGAGCCCCATGTGCCGCAACACCAACATCACGTTGCTAATAGATGCACTTGCAAGAAGCACGGCAAAGCTGAGCAGAATATTCCCAGCTGGATACCTTCCTAATAGTGGATGATATGGCTGGCTCCTCCAGGTAAAAGGGTTTCCTTCACAATATTTGCAGTGTTGCAACACAGTTACAACTGTACCATGGTACCAGTTTGCTTCATCTCTACTTTTGGCTTCCCAGCCTTACCACGAAAATAGAACATGGAAAAGAGGCCCAAAAGCATGCTATAAAATACCAGGAACTTTGGCTCACTTTCCACTGATGCATTCTTCTCAACTCTTTTGAAAAAGAAATAGTAAGATATATTAAACGTTAACTCCACAAACATTAGTTTCAACCAGAAGAAAAATTATAAAAATATTCAGGCTTCCATTTTATGGGGGACTCATTTGTAATACCCATTACATCAAAATTTTACTTTGAAAGATCATTTTTCTGGTTTCCCACCTAACTTCTGTTTCTTTCACATTATCATCTTTATTACTGGTGGAATCTTCCCCAAGGGAGGCCCAGTTAGGATCACCAAGATCATCTTCATCTTCTGTTCCTGTTGAAAACAAAACTTGTTCCACTTGACTTTTACCATCACTCATTACTTCACACACATCGTCACCTTCGCCATCATCTGAATTCTCAGAGCTATCGTCAACATATGCCTAAACATTGAAAGCATCAGGTGGACACAAATAAACAATTCCTTTACCAGTAGACTGGACAGAAATATGAAAAAATAACAAGGAAAGTCAGCTTAGGAGCCAGGACAATTTCATGGTGAGGACTGGTCAAACAATGAAGGGTAAACACCTTCAGGTGCATGTTTAACAACAGAATAGGTCATAATAATGCAAAGTAAAGTACATACACTGTTTAAAAACAGTGTATGTAATCGACAACTCAAAAATAACCAAAACGATTCAACAAACAAATAGTGAGTGCTCCACATTACCAATTTCACTTGATCTTTGAGCTGGCAGTTTCTTTTCCTCAAGTAACAATTATCCTTCTGTAAACGTCTGAGACTTTCCGTAAATCGTAAACACTTGTCGTAGTTTGGTGGGCTTGGGGGCCTTTCAGCTCCAACTGGCATTTCAACTGTCAGTTGTTCTTGTGGGACATCTCTCACATCTCCCTGTGGGCAAGGTGTCCACTCCACGAGTACATCTTGATCTTCTTCAACAGAATTTTGCTTGGAAAATGCGGCAGGCAAAGGTTCCTCGACAACTGAGGACCGTGTGGAATTTAACAGCTCTCTTACAATCTAAATTGAAGATGGCAATGTTAAGATTCAGCCAAAGATTACTACGATTGTGAATCGGAAACTACACAAAAATATTAAAATTTCAAGTTTCACTCACCATCCTACGCTCCCGATCTGTTACACCGTTCCACCGCTACATCTATCGCAGGAATTGAACCCCTTTCCAGATGGCGATGGCTAGATAAATTCTTGTTTGAGGTCGTGAGATCCAGTCTTCTAGAGAAGCAATCCGGCGTGAAATGTACTGAGCACAGTACCACACTCTTAGTAGGCTTAAAATCAGGTCGCTGTTTGTGAAAAATTTTATCCACTGTGATCTAACAGCCCCATTAGAGGGAAACAGATGCATTTTATTTTATTTTATTAACTTTGCCAGTCAAGCTGGCAGAGTGCCACAACAGCTTGCGCCAATTACTGTGGCCCCTTTTTTACCCTCCCAACCATGATACACAACAGAAGACAGACAGTGTGTGGGTTCTTTTACGTCCCACAGGATTATTAACATTTAAGGATTGTGAGACGGTACCTCCGGCTTATCGTCCTTATCCGAGAAGACTTGAAAGTCTAACCATTTGCAGATGTAGTTACAAAGGCAGCACTTTCTCCTCAGTTATTTAAAGACCCTGAGTGTTGGTCCGGCCGGAGTTGAACTCGCGACCTCTCGCGTGATAGTCCGGTGCTCAACCAACTGAGCCACCGGTGCGCGGTGCATTGAGACACCTTCAGTTGTTTAATTCTTTCAATACAGAAATTCAGAATGCTGACAGTTTTTCTCAATTTAAGTCTAAATCTTTCCTCCTGAACTGACTTCCCGTTATTTTGCTTGTTTGTCTGTGTTCTTGCTTTTTAACCTAAATGAGTTTACAAATTAAATAAGACACGCCTAAAATTATCATTATACATTTGAGGTACCTATAGCCCGAATAAGCCCAAATGGTTTCTATATGGGCATCCCTCGCCTTATGCATTCTTTTATTGATTATTTAATATCTGTCGTACTTAATATATATTTATTTTGTAATTTAACATGACAAAAGTGGCAAAAATAAACTGAACTGAACTGAACAGTTCCATGCGTGTTTGTACAGCTCACTTGCCCGGGTCCGCCAGCTACAAAAAATTTTCCCGGTTTTCGCTTTTTCCCCTTCTCCGCCATATTCTCACACGAGATTGAACACACGAATGACGTTATGGAGATCGTTTTGACCACGCGGGAAATGTCGTAAATTTCAGTCGCCAAGTGGCAATTTTAAATGCTGAAAATTGTTGTGCACTCATGAAATCAAAAGGAAAAACAGCTAAAAATTGCTTTATAGGGATATAAACTGTAAAAATGTGAAAAGAAACATCAGTCCATTTTCACGTCATGTGCACTTTAAAGCGTGAAGTATAGTCCACTATTGGTCATTCATTGCACTCATTCGATGAATAAAAAATTAGTAATTATAATAATGATAGTAATAATAATATAATATAAATATCTTAGCAGACAGGCTGGGGACAAAGTGTGAAACGTTAGTCGCCAGTGAATAAGATGCGGTCGCAACATCAAGCCCTGTAATGTTTGTACCCGCAAGTAGTTAGTTAAATTTGGTCAAGAACGTAAAAATTCACCCAAGCTTAAATATCCTTTTTAACTTCTGCTGGCACGATCACAGGGTACGATTGTTGAGAAATTGCATTACTTCGGTTTCCTTAGAAATTTGGCGCACATGATGTTTATGAAATTAGCCAATCGGTTGAAGTGACGTCCTTGTCTGCCAACAGAGAACAGGAAAATGTTATTTTACGAGATTACATCCATTCGAATATCGATAATTTCCTCACAAACCATGCTAATGCTATGGTCATAGTAACCGGAGATTTCAATCCAACCTCAACTGGTTTAGACCCTAAATCTGTCTGCATCCCAAACCACCTTTCACAGCTTGTTACATTTTATACCAGGGAATACTGGTATACTGGATTGGTTCTGCACCAATAGGCCCCACCTTTTCCATCTCCAGAGGCTTCCCAAAGTGGCAACATCTGATCATTACACAATAGTAGCTCGCCCAATGGTAACACCCACGCCCAAACAAGATTCTATCCATAGGATCAGGATTAGGCAGTGTCGAGCTAGTAACTGGAGAGCAGTGGCAGTTCTGTGCCCCTTCCTGTGCACTAAAGTTCCAGATCTTATCACAAGAGCTTAACTACGCCGACACTTATTTGGATATCTGTTAAGAAACACATAATTGACAAGCCTTGGATTATACGAATAACATCAAACTATTAATCTCTAAACGTCAGGCTGCGTTTATTCGACACGGGAACGACTCTCTTGTTTACAAATTTTGGAGGAACAAGGTCCAACGTGACATCAAACTCGCAAAATCCCTTTATTACAACGATAAAATCAACGACCTTGCTCAAAGCAATGCTAAAAAATGGTCGCTGCAAATCAAGTCACTAACTCCCTTCCAACAAACAAGCATGGTACCATCAATTCCTTAACAATGGCATTTCAGATCTAGCATCCCAAATCAATGACTTTTTGTCAGCATAACTGAGCACTTTGACCCCTTAGTTCCAATTGAATCTTCTCCAAATGTCATTCCTGGTGAATTATTTGTCTCAGAGAGAGAGGTTTGTCTGATCTATCTAAGTTGGCCACAAAGAACGCAATAGGACCAGATGGCATTTTAACAGACTACTCAAGAGTTCGCCCCTGAGTCTACACCCATTATAAAGGATACCTACGACCAATTATTGCGGGAAGGGTTCCTACCTGACTCTCGTAAAAGGTCAATTATTATACCAGTTCCAAAGATCCCTCCCCCTCCAGATATCAAGTCAGACCTCAGACCTATAGCGTTAACCAGCTGCTTAGCTTAAGTCTTGGAAGGCTTCACCCATAAAAGGTTACTCAAACAAGTAAATTGTAATATTGACCCAAGACAATACGCTTGGGAAGGTCACTCAAATACACAAGCGCTGATCTATTTACCCCATACGATACACCAGGCATTTGACACCGGCGTTTCTAAAACGAGGGTAAGGGTAAGACCAAGGGCAAGGGTAAGGATACAAATACGGAAAGTATCCTAAACATGCATAAAAGGGTGATTGCTGAAGACTGGAGAAAGAATCTTTACAATATCTAAAAATTCCTGTGTTTTATATGAGAATTTGACGAAGAGGTAAATGCGACTAAATTTCTTGTGTGTGTTGCGATGTTTATAAGCTTCTTATGCAAATTTTTCATAGAGAATATTAATGATGAAATGGTATATGAAATGAATCATATATGAACTGCGGATATGACATCAAATGAAGCTATGATCTTCGCAGTTATGAACGCAATTTTTACAATAATTGCGTAGAAAAGCCTGAAAAATTCAGGACTTCAACGGAGTTTGAACCTGTGACCTCGCGATTCAGGTGCGACGCTCTAACCAACTGAGCTATGAAGCCACTGACGTTGGGAGCTGGTCATTTGTGGGTTCTAATGGTCCCGTGAGGAATGAATCAATGATGAAATGGTATATGAAATGAATCATATATGAACTGCGGATATGACATCAAGTGAAGCTATGATCTTCGCAGATTGCCTATGGCAACCCAGAAAAAAATTCATGGTTTCCATTAAACCCCATTTACACGTGCAAAAAAATTGGAACAGCAGGCCAGATTTTTGGCACTGTGCCTAAACCATTTCGGCACAGCACTACCTACTTATGCTATCCAAAATAAAAGATTTTATCCAGCTGGGCAGGCATCCAATTTTTAATTGGCACCCCTTCTCTCCATTTGTTTTATTCACTGGAAATGGTGAATAAACAGCTTGCCGTCATCTTGCATCACATCTTAAGAGTAAAATGTGACTTAAATTGAAACAGGAAGAGCCATCTTTGGTTTAAAAAGGAAATTGATTGACATCTGGGTGAAATTAAAAAAAACCTAGTCCTCAACTCACAACTCTAGTAACGCTTCTGTAGCTTCATCCGTCCAATTTATTCCTCAATTTTTCTTAGGCGAGCGTGAACGTGTCTCTTCCATTGCCACTTTTGTGGCAACCATGCATGCCTTATGGTAAAAATCACAACAAAAAGGCCTGGAATGGCACCGGAGAGCTTTTACACAAACGAATTTTTGGCACGGCGCCACATGAACCCGTTCCAAGACTACCTCCGGCAGGTAGTCTCGGCACCCCTAAAATTGTGGGCAATGGTGCCACATTACATTTGGGACTGATACATTTACAAGTCAAAATTGGGCGTGCCGTGCCAATTTTTTAGCGCATGGGGTTTTAGTCATTAGTGTAAATTTTTAAAGAAGACTTTATAGAATATAGTGTTTTCAGAGTACTTTCTCATTAAAGTGATGGTTGTTACTTCAGATCCGCCTCCTACAGAGAAAGAGCCCCTGCTTGGTGCCATTCTTGGCTCCAGTCTTGCTGCTAGTCTTGCTTTTGTGTTGGCGTGCGGTTTTCTTGTGTGGTACATTTCGCGGAAGGTGTACAAGAGGTAATCCTACAAACTTCAACCCTTTTTTTTTAAACAGTACACTTTATAACTTGAGAATTTACTTGTCCTCAAGGACAATTTAGTATGTTAATTAGCGTGCAAGCATCAGCAGGCCAGGCTTTTCCATTGAAAATGGCGTGGGAACGAAATATAGGGGCTTGGTGACTAGTTTCAAA
>NC_090884.1:17886662-17891662 GCF_036669925.1 Montipora capricornis | reverse complement strand
AGAGCAAAAGGTCTTCCAAAGATGTTCCAAAAAGTCCACAAAGACGCCCTTTAAAAAATTGTGCTTTAGTTTGGAAGATTTTTGGTTTCCGTCAGAAAGAAAAATCAAGAAAACGAAACATCAAGCTAAAACGAGTAATAAGAAGATGAAAATGGAGGATGGAAGAAATAAAAAGGATGAGGGGAAGACGGAGGACGTGATTGTTGAGGATGAGAAGATGGAGGATGGCGTGATAGTTGAGGATGAGAAGATGGAGGATGACGTGATTGTTGAGGATGAGAAGATGGAGGACGACGGAAGGAAGGAGAAAAAAACAGAACGAGGATGAGAAGAAGATGAAGGAGGAGACCAACATGTACAGTGAGGAGAAGAAGAAGAATGAAACGATAATAATGGATGAAATGAACACAGAGGATGAAAAGAAGATGGAGGATAACAGAAAGAGGAAGTGTGGAGGAAAGGATGAAACAAACTCTCTTAACAGTTACTGTTATGTGTTCAATCTAAGCTAAGGCTTGCAGTCGTATTGTGTTCTGTTTTCGGCTTCCTGCTCATGTTTAAGAAAGAAATAGAGAAGACAGTAATGTTAGTACATGTAAACGTCATAAAGGAAAACAGGTGTGAAATGTAAATTCGTAATTGTTTGTCCAAGTTGCCATTTGCTACCACTGTTATTTATTTGTCGGGTATATTGAGAAGAAGAAATCCTCTCTGCAAAAGCTGAGGAAGGACTTTGTGCGAGGCAAAAAGCTAGAGGAAGCAATGTTGTTTAATCAACAATTTAAAGATGTTACTAGCCGGGTGTATGCAGGCATGAGAAGAGTGTTGGCTAACGACAAAGAGAGAGAGAGCTTACAAAATATGTGGACCCTGGGAAACGGGATGAGCAAGTAGAGAAGTTGTTTGATAATATCGAGGAAGCAAGTAGCTTTTGGAAGGAATTATGGGAAAGGGAATGGAACTGGAAATGGAAGCGCAGAATGGCTGCATGACTTGAGAGTTATTATTAACAATTGCGTCCTTCCTCCCGTGGAGGAGGCCTGGGACCTAGTTACAAGTGAGGCTGTAAGGGATTTGGCGCAGAAAAGGAACTGGAGCGCACCTGGACCGGATCATATCGCCAATTTTTTGTGGAAACGTGCCCAAGCGTTGCAAGAGGGTGTTATTTTGTCATTCCGAGTGATCTATGAGTATCAGGAAGAGTATCCAGCTTGGTTTTGTGAAGGGAAGACAATGTTAATCCCAAAGCCTGGAGAGTTTACCAGCGACAACCCATCACCTGTCTAAACACGCTTTATAAGTGGTTCACTTCGTGTTTGCTTGTGCTAACAAACCAGCGTTTGGAAGAGAACAATCTAATGGAGGGTGCGCGTGCAGGATTCAGTGGAACAACAGACAACTTGTTGATCGATAAAACAGTTCTGCGGGTTGGTCACAGGAGGATGTGGAATTTGAGTGTGGCATGGATTGATGTAAAAAAAGCATACTATTCTGTAGATCATAGTTGGTTGAATGGGGTGATGACGTTACACAGGTTTCCCACACGGTTGTGTAAAGTCATTGCCAAACTGTGTAAGAGTTGGACAAAGATGATGGTGATCACAAGGAAGGGAGAGAGACCTCCAAAAGGATTACGTTCAACAAAGGGTTATCACAGGGAGACGCATCTTGCCCGAGGCTGTTCACCGTATGCTTGAACCCAGTTGCATGGAAGATCAGAGCTGCTAAAGGGTATCGAATATCCAAGCCTATTAACAGCAAGGTTACAGGTCTCTTGAAGTGTGCGGTGGCCCATGTGAAAAGGGGGGAGAGTGGGAGGAGACGGAGGTGTGGAAGTGCCAAATTGAGAAGTTAGAGGATGAGATCAGAAGCCAACAATGGCAACGGTGTCTAGTGACTACCAGGCTGGAGGATGAGAGTTTGAGTGCGGATGGGTTTTTCTGGTGGCTCACAGAGTGGAAGAACTGCCCATCACACACAATTGCTGAACTCGTTGAACTATACAAGCAGCTCTTACCAACATGAGCATACATGAATCAGAAGTCCCCCACAACCGCGCAAGGTGAGGTAAGACGCAGATTATGCGGCAAGGCCCCAGAGAGCGTGGCTCATATCTTGTCAGGATGTAGTGCATTGGCCCAGAGCAAGTATCTCTCTAGACACGACGCAGTGTTGAAGGTACTGTTTTACAAGCTTTTGTACGATGAGGGACTTATTGACGAGATACCACCCTGGTACACACCCGACATAGCCCAAGCCTGTGTACGAGTCAGAGAACATTAAAGCTACCGTATATACGCCAATCAACAAGAGGTCAGATCGATAGGGTTGATGCACGTATTGTAAATCATAAGAGCGAATTTTTCCACTCACCGCGTGGGATCCGGATTTTGCGGCACAAGTTGAAAAATCGATTTCGCTCATTTTTTGTCCAGTCATGCCCTAATATCAATAAGTAAACAAGGTGGGTTTCATTTATCAAAAAAATTATTCATTCGCCAGAAATAATGCCCCTGTGTTTGGGCTCGAAATTCAGCTAAATTTGAGGGTCAAACTAATGTGCTCCCCTCGCAAGCGCAACGGAGAATCTGTGCAGTTTGAGCTCAAATATAAATTACTAAACTCTTTAACTGTCATCTGGATAAAGCTATTCTATTTTTAGAAGCGTTTCAGAATCTGTGAGCACCCGAGCAAATAAAGCAATTTTTGTAGAGGAGTTTCAGCAGTTATTTTCAGATACCATAAACGTCCATGTATAAGCCGCACCCTGAATTTAGAAGCGCAGATTTTGGAAAAAAATGTAATACAATAAAGTTTGAAGTTCGAGTAACGTTCTATTGCTATAAACCAACAAGGACAAACAATCAAGGTTTCACCATAAAGTTGAAATTCCTTCGATATTGAAACAAAACGAACGAGTGCTTAGGAGCCAAGCTTTAAATGTGGGGAGGAGTCTGGGCCAGGGCCTGGGTATCATGGCCACTTCTATAAAGATGCACCCGCAATAGGCGAAAAAATTCATGCAGAACAGGACAATGAACAGGACAATGAAACAGTCGGCCATTTACCTCGCGAGTACTCGCGAATTTATTTTATCGCACGTGGTGGAAAGATATGCGTGGAAGTGACTGACCGAAGATGTAACTGCAAACAGCTGTGCGGAGGAATGGAGATTCCTTGTAGGTTGGTGTTAACTTGTTCGAGTAAAGCGAAAATTAATCGCTTGAAAGAACTCTTGGAGAGCAAGATTCACAGATAAACACTCGAAGACACAAACGGCTCCTTTAGGAGCCACCACTCATTAAAAAGTCAATGAAAAACAGCAACATGCTCTCATTTTCTTTAGTTTCTTTACTGAGATCTTATGAAGTTGTATGAATATTAATTAGGTTTTTTAAAACTCCAAACACAGATTTATCCATGGATAAGCCGCACCCTTGATTTTTGCCTTCAATTTTGTGAAAAAAAGTGCGGCTTATACATGGACGTTTACGGTAACTAATTTCATGACCGGAAGGAGATCGATTCCCTCCAAAAGTCTTACTGAGAAACAACAAAGGTTATTTTTCAATTGGGGCGCTGAGTTTGCCTGGGCAATAAATCTTATGATTATTTTCAACGCACTTTAATTCTGTCAATTTGTGGCTAAAAACAACAACATGCACGTCTCACATTACAAACTCATTTCCATGATTAACTCTGCGGTCACAGCTGCGAATCCCGCTCCTTAACATACCTTGCATGTAAATCTGCTGTAGAAGCAATTTTTGGCTTCTGAGTACAATTTTCCATCAGAATTTGTAAATCTTAACATGTTAGTCCCGCGAAGTCCCACTGTTGGTGACAGTTCTAAATTACAACTCGTGCCTAGATGTCTGTTTACGGCTGTTGGTGTACATTCCATAGCACAAAACCTTATCAATGTGATATCGTTTCTTTAGCCCATTCCATCTCCTGGTCTGCCAAATTTTATTTTCGCGAGGTTCTAAGAACCGCAGTCAGATGACCTCCCTAGGCAACTTCGGCGTAGCGTGACAGGTGCAGTCACGCTAGGAGACGAAACCTAAACTAGACTATATAGTCTGGTTTTCGCTAGCGACGCTAGCACAAGCACAAGCATAAGCAGCTTATGCTAGTGGAAACGAACGTCGACATAAGGTTCAAAATTAACCACAACAACCCTTATTTTGTTCAAATGTTCAGGCGCAGGGAATATAGAACGAGTGCTTTAATTGGCGAGATGCAACAAATTTCTTTGTGCTTATGCTGCGTTTCGTTTTCACACGATGCAAGCGAATGCAAGCATAAGCGCAAGCATAAGCGCAAGCATAAGCGCAAGCATAAGGAAAAGGAAAATTTTGATCCTTGCGTTTGTGCTTGCATTCACGGTGAACTGAGGGCTCTTGTGCTTGCGCTTGTGCTAGCGTCGCTAGGGAAAACCAGGCTTTAGCACCATATCAAAAATCAAAGAAAGCTACAGAGAATGCACTGAAAATTGCCGAGTGACTTTAAAAAGAAGAAAGAACTCGTCACTTTGTGAACTCTTATTGCAACAGTCGGAATAGCCTTGTCAAACTTTTGGATTTTCTTGTAAGTGCTACTCTTAGGAGTTTTCTAGGCGTGGTCTACCCTAAAATTCTAGACGTAAGGTTCAAAATTAACCACAACAAGCGTTATTTTGTTCAAATGTTCAGACGCAGGGAATCTAGAACGAATGCTTTAATTGGCAAGACGCAACAAATTTCCTTGTGCTTATGCTGCGTTTCGTTTTCACACGACGCAAGCGAATGCAAACATAAGCGCAAGCATAAGCGCAAGCACAAGGAAAAGGAAAACTTTGGGTGAATGGTAATGGTGATGATGATGATAATAATAATAATAATAATAATAATAATAATAATAATAATAATAATAATAATAACATCTACATCCACATCCACATTTTCATCTGCATGTTCCAGCACTCGGCTGGAAGTCCCTTTTTGACTTATGGCAGTTTC
>NC_090884.1:17874162-17881662 GCF_036669925.1 Montipora capricornis | reverse complement strand
GTGTTTTTCAGATAACTGTTTAATTGTTTTATTACTTATTTAATCGATGTATTGATTACTTTTTAGGAAGGTTCGTTGCCTGCTCCAACGCTTCAAGAACTCCTTCAAATGGCTGGTGAAATTGCCGATGGCATGGCCTATCTGGCGAACAGGAAATATGTTCACAGGTATATCAAGTGATACTGCAGTTTTACTTTCAACCTCGTTGGTGAATGTCATAATCTAGAATTTACATCATGTTGGTTTTTATTTGTTTGCAGGGATCTCGCGGCGAGAAACTGTATGGTAAACGCAGATTTCACAGTGAAAATAGGAGGTGAGGTCTATTCGTGGGCGAGGAAAGGCGCGAGAGAAGAAATGAGGTTACTTTCGTTCTCGCGTGCCTTCCTTGCGCTTATCCAATGGTCTACTGCATAAGCTTCTGTTTCCAGTATTTTTGGCTTAGCAATGACTTCGATCTTTTACCTTCTTTCAATAGATTTTGGAATGACACGTGATATTTATGAGACAGACTACTACAGAAAAGGCGGCAAAGGTGAGATGATGTGGTGAACGGTGTTCAAATCTTGGTGGTCGCAATGTAAAAGATATCCACTTCTTTTCAGGTTTGCTTCCTGTGCGGTGGATGGCACCTGAGTCCTTAAAGGATGGCGTTTTTACCAGTAATAGCGATGTTTGGTGAGTTTACCATGAAAAAAATTGATGTCTCGTTTCTTGAACTTCTGTTCTGTTACGTATTGTAAGTGACGTATTACAAACTGCACATGGTAAGTTACATTGGGTCTATCATACTCACTTTAGTAGAGTAAAACTGCACTGCCAGCAAAGGATCAAAATGGGCAAAAGACGGCATTACTCAAAAAAAAAACCTCGCGGAAGTCTTACCATCGTCACCAGATAATGGTTTCTTTAACTTTGGAGTAATTGGTTATGTTCCAAACGAACCGCAGTGGGTTGAGGAATGAATATTGTTCAATAACGCTATAGCATGTAGCAGTAACTCTTAAATCTTTAAGAGGCACACAGAAAGCTTTGATCACAAATTTTTCGAAAGTGTGCATTTACGTTTTCGTTGCTTTGGATGCAATAACTCGCAGCGATATTCAACAAATTTACCAACACTTACTTGCCCTTTGATTAATTCGATGCTAAACCCGAACTCATTTCGAACCTAGGAAATTTTCACTGTTTTGGTCTAAATACCATTCGCACAACTGAAAGAAGACGTTAATGCAACATTTTGAAGTCAGTTACTTTTGTTCAAAATTACTAGAATTGTTTTATCACAAAGACCTCTTGTTTACAAAATCTTCGTTGCTTTTTAAACAGGTCATTTGGTGTGGTTTTGTGGGAGATGGCAACACTGGCCTGCCAACCTTATGCCGGAAAGTCAAACGAGGAAGTTCTTAAATACGTAGTGGATGGCGGCCTCATGGAGAGACCAGAGGAATGTCCTGAAAAACTGTAAGTATGATTAACACAAGTTGACCATTTTCTGTGCTTCCCTCTCTTTCTTCTTACCTTGACTGCCATTTTGGACGGCAAGGAGAATGTTGTCATGATATGTGTATTACGGCATTTGCTCACGTCGTCTTTCATTAAACGTGGCATTGTGTTAGAAGTTTTAGAACTGACTCAAACACAGTTTGAAGGACAAAGGTTTTGCTCAAACTGAGTTTACTCAAGCCGCCCTCAACGCTCAATCTGTTGGGGTATGTTACAGATAATTGTCTAAGTGGAAACGGTGATTTCAACTGTACATGGCAGCTTCAGGCTCAATGAAAAACCTTAGAAGCAACGAATCGCTCTATTTCTTCCTCTTAGCGGATACGAATTACTGGAAATTTACGACAAATTCTCGTTATCGACCGCGGATCAAAAGCTTCACGTCTTACTCCAGAAATTTTTAAAATTATTGCAATCCGAGGCGGAACATCACATTTGAACGTCACAAATTCTTTACTTGTATTCAGGAACCGACAGAGAGCATCGATCAGTACGTAACCGAGCTGCGTGCCAAAGCAAGCACGTGCGAAGTTGGTAAACTGTGTGAGAGCTTAATTCGAGTCAGAATCGTCTGTGGAATATCCTGCCGGCAACACCTTGGGAGAAAAGTTATTGCAAGAAACCGACTTAAGTCTTCAGAAAGCCATTGATATGTGCGAGCGTCGGAATTTTCAAAACGCCAAATGAAGTCGATAAGCGAAGAATCCAAGAGTGTTGATTATGTAAACAGGAATGCCGCCACATCAGATAGTAAATTCCCGCCCAAAGAGGAAATGAAAAGTGATCGCCAGAAGAAGACCAAAAGTGGACAACAAAACAAATGTAAAAGATGTGGAACAGTTCATGCACCGAGCAAATGCCCAGCTTTTGGAAAAACCTGTCACAAATGAAAAAAATCGAAATCACTTTGCATCTGATGGATGTTCATTTAGTGGAAAGTAATCAAGCTGTTCAACCTGTTGTCGATGATGAGCAATTGGAAGAATTATTTATCGGCCACGTCCAAACAGATGACCATGAGCAAGAATGGAAAGTACCTATTCAAGTGACCACCAATAAATGAAGTGGATACTGGATCACAAGCAAATATAATCTCATCAGATGTTTTCAACTCTCTCAAAGGAACGCCACACCTCAAGACAACTAAAGCACAACTCACTGGCGTCAGTGGATCTGAGATACCAGTGAATGGGAGTGGCAAGGATGAGTTGTAAGAACAAAGACAAACAGATTAACTCCTATTTCTTTGTTCAGTGTTGAAGCTGAAGTTCAACTCTCCGCCCCAACTCGGTTTAAGAACATGTCAGGATCTGAGCGTATTTAATTTTCTCAGAACTGTTGACAGGGCTAATGTCAATGCTGAGAAAGAAGGAATTTAACGACCTGTTTGAAGGCCTTGGAGAGCTTGAAGGGGAACGTCATAATTATTGAGATTAACCCAGAAATTAAGCCTGTAATTCACCCTTCTGCCATAGCTAAGGCAAGAGCTAGAGAGAATGGAACAAGTACGTGCCATAGAAAAAGTTGATCAACTAACAGAATGGGTTAAGCTGAAGAAACAAAAGTTTGTAATCAAGATTCCTGAAGTTGTGTACATTGGCGACAAGATTACCAAAGATGGAACCAAGCCTGATGAATCGAAGATTGAGGCAATCCTCAACATGCCACCATCACAACACAAAAAAGATGTAGAGCGTCTGCTAGGCATGATAACCTACCTAAGCAAGTTCATCCCGAACATTAGCACCTTCACTGAGTCACAAAGATTCCTACTTAAGCAAGACATGCAATGGCACTTGGGGGGAGGGGAGGGTAGGGAGGGAGGGAGCCCCAAGAAAAGGTCTTGATGAAATTAAGAATGTCCTTACTTCAAAACCACTACCACGCTACAATGATGTAGAAAAGCCGGAAAAACTATCGGTAGATGCATCCCAATCAGGACTTAGAGCTGTACTACTTCAGGATAAACAACCGGTAGCATATGCATCAAAATCCCTGACCAGGAAGGCTCTCCCCAAATAGAAAGAGAGACACTGGCAATAGTTGGGTGTGAACGTTTTCACCAGTACCTATATGGCAAGGAAATAGAAGTAGAATTTGATCGTAAGCCCCTAGAAGCAATTTTTGCCAAACCAATTGCTAAAGCACCACCCAGAATTCAACGTCTACGGCTTCAATTGCAGCACTACCATCTCAACGTGAAGTACGTCCCAGGAAAGCAAATTTTCATTGCAGATGCATTATCCAGAGAACACCTTGAGACCACTCACATCATTCAAGGGGTACCTCGTGAGGAAACTGAAATACAAGTCCATCTCCTGCTAGCAAACCTACCAATTTCAGGGGAAAAGATGATAGAATTTCAAGAAGCAACAACAGCAGATCCAACTCTTCAGACAGTCGCACTGCTGATTAAACAAGGATGGCCTGACTACAAGAGTAAAGTGCCTGCTGACACAAAGCCATACTAAAGTTTCAAGCAAGAAATCCATGAGACTGATAGAATTCTCTTCAAAAATCACAAGATGATTGTTCCAGAACGACTGAGACCCGAAATGCTTAAAAAAAAGTCATGAAAGCCGCCTTGGAATCGAGAAAAGCAAGCGAAGAGCCCGCGACATCCTGTGCTGGCCAAACGTTTATGCACAGATATCAGATCTGATTAGAAATTGAAGTTCTTGAGCCATTGATCTAGCATGAAGTCCCATATAGACTATGGCAAAAGATTGCATGTGATATATTTACCCTGGGAGCCAAGGACTATCTTCTGACTGTCGATTATTTTTCAAAGTGGGTAAAGATTGGCTTGCTGCGTGATAGCATTGTGAGTTCTGAAGTCATTACCCAACTCAAATCCACCTTTGCACGTTGTGTATGCCACAGAATTAACATGCAGCGCGGGAATTTTGGGCTT
The DNA here is from genome assembly GCF_036669925.1 of Montipora capricornis. NCBI lineage: Eukaryota > Metazoa > Cnidaria > Anthozoa > Scleractinia > Acroporidae > Montipora > Montipora capricornis. Next base: position 17,877,242 of record NC_090884.1, on the reverse strand, counting down.
TCAGACTTTTAAACTTTTCAACGTGAATAATGGCAGACCATGAAATCCAAAACTTATACTCAAAGTAAACGGCCTTTGGTTAAAAATCAAAGCTCAAAATTCTGCTAGTCATGTGTTACACAAACACACTTTCAAAATCTGAAGAAATCAAGGAGGTGATTTTTTTTATCACAGAGGCACTTAAACAGAAGGCTAAAAACCAAACTTCTCACTACTACACATTTATTGGATACAGGAATTCCAACCGATGCCAAGTCCCAGCTCCTGGCTCAACAGAAAACACAGAAGCTATATTTTGATAGGGGGGCCAAGTCACTACCTCCTGTCAAAAGTGGTGACACTGTTCGACTAAAAACAAAGAATGACTGGAAACCTGCCACAGTTACCAAACTTGCTCCCTCCCCTCGCTTAGTAATTCTGACCAGCAAAGGCACTTCCTACAGACGAAACAGGAGAGACATCAAGACCCCTGACAGTAACACAGGCACCATCACGAGTGCAACAAGTGACAAAGGAATCACAAAGTTCCCAGAAAGTGACATCATCCAGCCCCCTGGTATTATCCGCACTAGATCTGGCAGAAGTGTACAACCACCCAGACTAAATGACTTTGTCTATTATTAGTTGATTAAGGGCTGTTAATCATTAAATACATTTCTCAGCCGAGTTGTTGTTATCAACTGAAACGTTAACTTGTGTGACTGTGATAGGGCTTGGTCGATGAACAGTGGACAATGTTGATATTTTTGATTGCATGTTTATTACTCCTTACATTACTTATAGGGGGAATGTTATAATATGTGTATTATGTCATTCGTTTACGGGGTCTTTCATTAAACATGGCAAATGTCATAACACAAAATGTTATCGAGAAAAAGCAAACGAAGTTATTTAATTAACTGTCATTGAAAAATCGCAAATAGCGAGTCTCACTTCAACTCCAGTTTTACAGGCCATGCAGTTTCCAGTTATTTTGTTTACTGAACGAAACACTTGAGTAGTTGCAGTGTTCTCGTTGCAAAAGCATATTCGGTCGTTATGAACATCATGGTCAGCTCAAATCGGTATAATCGTGGTGGTCATTGTTCGTATAATTTTTCCTTCATTTTTTTGCAGGGGATTTGACCCCTTCATGGTAGCAGTGTTTCCTTTCTTTTCCTAAAACATTTTGCTTTTGGTTGAAGCTTAGATTGTGCTACACAGGAGAATCTTTCCTCATCATATTTGTTTTTTTGTTTTTTTTTTTCAGGTACGAGATGATGACCCTTTGTTGGCAATTTAACCCTAAAGCTCGGCCAACATTCGTGTATCTGATAAGTTTGCTGGAAAGAGACTTATCCGATATTTTCCACCAGCTTTCTTTCTTCCACACTTTAACAGAAGATCATTTAAAGGGACTGTTAAGCAGCCATTACAAGCACAAGAACAAATCTGAAACCGACGACCCTTCTTTTGATGTTGATTCAGCAGTTGAAAAAAAGACCGCACCGGAAGATAATTATCACTAGTTTAATCACTGTGTGGTCCACAGTCTGTCATGAATCATTCGCCCTTTTTAATGAAATCACATGCTTGTCTGCGCAAAAATTCATTAGAACGAGTTTTTATGGTAGTGCTTTCGCCAAGCAATGTCTTATACCGCCATCAGTATTTTTTTCGTCTTTTGTAACTTTGGTCAACTGTTGTACTGTCGATGACCTGGGTTTTACTGGTGTGAACGAAATTTCAGTGTCTTCCTAGACTAGCTTAAGCTGAAACGTTAAAACTTCGACGATAAATGGAAGCACATAATTCTGCCTTCGCAATAATAATAAAATAAGTAAATAAATAAATAAATAAATACAGGTAACAAATTTTTATAGCTATCCTTAAGTTTATGAAAAATGCAATTTGTATAACCTTCATTGTAATTGGATTTCTTAAATAAATGCTTCGGCCATGTCGGCGTCCTGTGAAATCAAGAGATTTCTTGTCGGTTTTTCCTCTCTGATGTTTGTCAGGTCTTATTCACGTTGCCATGTCATGTCTTTCATTCAAGGCCCTAGCTGTCTTCTTTCTTTAATTTTCAAGTTCCGCACAGTTTTTTATGTGGAAGGCTACTCATGGATTTTTCAAGAAATCATGAGTCAATCTGAATTTATGAACTCCAGACCGCCTGTACCAGATCATGCAGGAACCTTAGTGGTTCTGTTCAAATGTGGAATAAAACCGTCACACAGGGCTCAAGTTACTACCTGCAGAAATTCTCGAAATCAAAGCAAACTGGCCTCGTAAACAGACAATCTTGTTATATTTAGTGGGAAGCATTTTGCAAGCTTGTCATTATGGCGAATTTTTGATTCAATCTTTCTTAACCGTTATAAGCATCTTCTCTGTGCGCAATAAAGCTTAGTTGACCTATCTTGATAAACGCTCCTTGGCGGATAGCGATAAACTGAAGATGTCTTGTGAATGCCGCGCTAATGATGAGAGAGATGTCCTATGTACTGTGAGATACAATTTTATTTAAAGCGAGGCCGAGATGAGGAGGTTTTTAACTTGGAGCCCTACGTCGTCTTTCCCGGTCTTCCACAAAACTCACTTCAGTCGCATTTGTACAAAGTGCAACTTCCGGTGTCTAGCGCTATTCACCTTTCAAACAACTGGGGCCAGAGCTCTTGTTTTTTTGCACGCAGGAAAAAGACCCAAGATTCTGTTGACGAAAATGGTGCTTCGTGCCTTGCATGATCAACATGATCCTTGTAAACAAAATTAAATGCTAGTCACTAATACTAAAAACGTCGGGGTGTTTGTGTAAAAAGAAATCTTACAAAATAATCTCCAGAACATCCTTTTAACGCAGAATAAGCTTTTTGGGTTTCTTGTCTTCTCAGCTAAACTGGCTTGCAACGCGTGCATTTTACTGAAAGCATCAACTAGCGAGCCTGTCTCAGTAACAACAAGGCAACTACATCTTGATGTCATCCTCGGGAATAATCTTAACTCCACCAACGTTTGGAACTTAAGTTGCATTACGTGATAATTTCCCTTGCTTAGCTGAGGATGAGATTGCATGTTACGGTACCATGGAGAAGAAGAAT
>NC_090884.1:17856662-17859162 GCF_036669925.1 Montipora capricornis | reverse complement strand
TCCGCCGAATAACTTCTCCGTCACGCCAAGACAAGAACAACTTTGCCTAAACAACACGTGATAAATAGGTACGCAATGTGCACAAAACTATTGTGGAAATTTTCACAGCTTATCCATTGGAGCTGAATAGAGTCCATCAGCCAAACAAATGTCTTTTGATGACAGTGCAAATTTTGATAGACCTTGTTGACATTATAAAATCTGTCATTTTACACTTTATTTTGAGCCCAAACAAAAAGAGAGTGTATGTTAATTAACCTATCTAATTAAAAATCGGATTAAACTTTGAATGATAAAGTAAAATAGAGGTCCAAGCATTTCTCTGTTATAATGCTTGGGGCTTATTGTACTCTTTATTTTCCACCGTGAGTTTACTTGCCAGTTTCTGTGGAGTGGATGTATGGAAATTCAAAAGTGCAATTATTCTTCTCTCTAGCCCAACTGCATGTCTCAACTTTAGATGGAGTATTACTTGGACCTTTATATTGCCTTAGCTTCACCATTCAAGTTTCCAAATATCTGATCAGCTATTTGACACTATTTCTCATGTCGTTTGCTTAATTTTCATATAATTGATGACTTAGTTGTGAAATTGTGGCCAAATTTTGAGCACCAAAGGCAGCTTGACTTGACTTTCTCTTCTGTGAAGATGGAAGATCAACATATAAAGCAATTCAGACATTCACTACAATTTGTTTTATCTGAAATCCGACATGAACTGTACTTTTTTTATTTTACCAACGCAGAACACACTGAATTTTCCCCACTAATTGGCTTGTCTTCTGGACTAGACAAATGTACTACACATAGTGATTACTAAGAATATTACGCCTTTGAACTAAATCAAAAATGAAATGAGTTAACAAAACCAATCTTGTTTTGCATAATTTGACTTTCATTTGGTTTGTTTGTACTCCATTTTAGGACAATATTATTGCCCCTAAAAATGTTTTCAGGTGCATTTTTTTAACTTGCCATGCAGTAAAGTAAAGATCAACGCTGACGTCCTTACTGTAGCTGTTTTGGGAAACAAAATTATATTCTTCCTCAGGCAACTAAACTGTGAAGCTTTGCAACCAACCATTTACAACTCAAGGTCACGGATGCCTGCAATTTTTGAAGCTCTTAAGCCACAATAGCCTTTTTCACGGTTAGTTTTTTCATTTGCATTACAATGTAATCTAACGTGGATGCCAGGCAATCTCGGGGTAAAACTACAAAATAGCCCAAAATTGCCTCACATACATGCTAGATTATATTGTAATGCAAATAATAAAAACTAACCGTGAAAAGGGCTATTAGACAAAAGAACAAAAATATGAAAAATAGTCACTTACGTCTGTTATGCTTACTTCCCTTCAGTTGACTTTATTATTAATTTAATAATATGAATAATAATAATATTGCTATGATCTGGAGTGCTTTTTTAGGAGATATCCTTTATAATACATATAATACCAGTGCCAGGGGCCTGGACAGCTTTTCGAATTATTGTAAGTCTGTCTCTTAATTAAGGCCATGAAATGAAAGAGTTTCATTTCAAGGCTTCCAAAAATTACTATTATGAAAGTTAAGTAAACAAAAAAAATGTAGGCCTGGGCTGGCTACGCCCCTGAGTGCCTGCAAATTGATTTATAATTTCCTGCCTAGCCCACAAATGAACCTGTGGGTGATACGTGTCCCAGCTTCTTTTACTCTTACGTTCAATGTCCTTTTCAAATCCAAGTTACTTCCCGGCACATTGCCACCACTTTTAAAGTAACGACAAAATTTCTTTTTTGGGGGGTTCTAATTTTAAGATCACACCGAATCTGTTTTAAAGTTAGAAAGTTTGTCTTATTTTTAAGCTCTAATTTTAAGATGACACTAAACCTTAAATTTGACTTTGAAACTTAGCTAATAGGAACTAAAAACTAGAAAGGTCATTCTTAATTCAAAATTAATCATTTTAGAATGTTCTTTGTCACCGTTTCGCAATTAGTTTTGGCGGTATCATCAAAATCACTCTATGCTCAGTTCTTTTGTGTACTTCTTGGCACCTTTAAATATGGATCTAAATGACTTTGTTCTTTTTTCAGCTCTGGGATGACTTTACGAGTTTGATATGCTGGTCTTTTGAGTTGTTGATGTTGTTGGCTAATCCTTTCCCTTCTTGTTCTGGGTGTAAGTAAAGCAATGGTGTTGATTCATGCTTGTGCTTCCACTACAGTCATTGATATCTTTCCTTGTTAGTCTGTCGAGTTCTTTGAGGTGATTGAGACGCCAGTCGGTGGTCCACATATAGTACTGTAAAACACGTACGGTCTAAACATTAGTGGTACGGACTTTGCCTGGTATTGACTATGGAGAAGTCCAAACTGCCAAAAGTCGATTCTCGTACTCCTTGGTAACTTCTTTATCATCTACATGCTGAGTGTTGTGGTACTTTCCTAGGAATTTGTAATGATCTTCGCTGCCTGAAACTGGGATGGAGCATTCGTTACTTACAGGCATTTCACTG
>NC_090884.1:17804162-17851662 GCF_036669925.1 Montipora capricornis | reverse complement strand
GGTGCATTCGCTCTTTGGTAAGGAGCTTTCTCGTTTTTCTGTCTAAATTCTTGATATCTTCAGGTGTCCAATTTATTATATTAAAGCTGTAAGTTACGACTGTTATGGCTCCGGTGTTTATTGCTTCGATCTTGTTGATAGCATTCAATTCATTTTTAAGGACCATTCTTATTCTTCTGTAATACTCTTTCCGGATCTTTTCTTTCATTTTTGAATGTTGTATACCATCGCCTTCATTTATTCCAAGGTATTTATAAGTTCCTTCTTGGTCCAATTCGACGGCTAAACTGCATTTTCAACTTGTTGATGACAGTTCTGGAATCTGTAGTCTCCAACTTGTCAACTTCAAAAATTGATGAATAATAATCAATGGTTATCAGGTACTGTCGCCGATCAAACTGCAACAGGTCTGTTCCAACCTTCTGCCAGGGCCTTGATGGAATTTCGTGTGGCATCAGTGGCTCTCGAGGCTGCTCTGGCTTGTAGGAATTACAGACATCACACTTGAGGATGAAATCTTTCAATTCAGCATTCATCCGTGGCCAATAGAAAACTTCTCTTTCACGGCGACTACAACCTTCAATACCCAGTTGAGACGAGTGAACTTTTTCCATTATCTCCTTTCGTAAGCTAACCGGTACAATGATACGGTCACCCTTGAACAGCAAACCATTTTGAACATTGATTTCTTCTTTAAAAGAGAAATAACGCCTGATTTCTTGGGGTACTTCGGCTTGAGTACTTGGCCAACCTTCCAAGACAGTGGACATCAGGATCTGAAGGTCAGCATCACAGGCAGTGACTTTCCTAAAATCAATAAGGCGTGCATGGGAGATAGGTATATCATCAACCAGAACTATTTCCTCAACCTCATTGCAATTCTCTGCCTGTGAGCAAGGTTCGTCCACATAGGCTCTGGACAGGGGGTCAGACATAACCATATTCTCTCCCTTCTGGTACTTTACATCAGTATTGTATCGCTGAAGGCGTAACAGCATCCGCTGGAGACGCTTGGGGGCAGAAGCGAGGTCTTTCTTGCAGATGGCTTCCAAAGGCTGGTGATCTGTTTAGACATGAACAGTGTCTCGACCATAGAGGTAGGTATCAAACCTCTCGCATGCAAAAACTACTGAGAGAAGTTCTTTTTCGATTTGGGCATAGCGGCCTTCGGCGGGAGTAAGTGCCCTTGAGGCAAAAGCAAGTGGCTGGCCTCCCTGGAGTAGGGTGGCACCAAGTCCAGATAGCGATGCATCACATTCAACTACAACGGCTTGTCTGACATCATAAAACTTGAGCACCGGAGCATCACAAACAAGACTCTTTATTTTCTGGACAGCTGCATCATGAACTGGGATCCAGCACCACTCAGCATCTTTAGCTTCAAGACGACGCAATGGTTCCGATACACTGGACAGGTTTGGAAGGACCTTCGAAAGATAATTAACCATGCCAAGAAATCTTTTCAGTGATGTCACATCTGTTGGGGTAGGCATGTCCTTAATAGCGCAGACCTTGTTTGGATCTGTAACGATACCATTAGCAGTTAGCAAATGACCCATGAAAGGTACTTCGGAAAGGCGCAGCTTGACCTTCTGAGGATTAAGAGTCAGATTCAGCTTGCGGCACCTTTCAAGAAATGCAGTTTAATTCTGATCGTGATCCAGGACTGCATCTGCAACTGTGTCTCCAAAACCACACACCAGAAAGTCGTCAGCTATGACCTCCACTCCCCGAAGACCCTCAATTAACTGCTTCATTCATTTTCCGCTGCCATACCTCAGTCGCAGAAGAAATGCCAAACGGCATTCTTAACCAGCGAAATCTGCCAAATGGAGCATTAAACGTGGTGTAAAAACTGGAACTCTCTGAGAGCTTCACTTGCCAAAAACCACTTTTCGCATCCATGACACTGAAGACCTTTGCCTTGGTGAGTCAGGATGTAACATCATCCACTGTAGGTAGGGGGTAGTGCAACCTCGTTCCCAGGGTCTTCTCGGCTTTCAATATGGCGGCGGGTCTTGAGAAGACCCTGGCACACAGCAGATCACGTGATCAAATTTTGTCCATCGAGGATGGACAAATATGCAAATTTTTTCAAAATGGCGGCAAGGAATAAGGTGAGAGAAATCTGGGTACGACAACTGCCAACAAACAAAATGGAGTACGAAGGGGGAACCCAAAGCTGTAAAATTTGATGTAAGAAACCAAAAATACGGATGGATGAATGCACGAGCAACGAGAATGCGGTAGATGACAGAGAAATCTTGCTTTTCTTTTCATTTCATGTTATTTTAAACCAATTCAATTTTATAGACGGCTATTATTTCTCGGGGCTGTGATTTTTAAACAGTTTGGAAACAGTCATTGCACACAGTTTCACCCGTAACATCACAGACATTTGATTACCGTAAAATCCAGTGAGCTAAGGTTTAATGAAAGCCTTGGTTCTAGCTATTTAGTCACGGAGGTGTGCTCGCTGTCTTTCGTAATGTATAGTTTATATTGCATGTTTATTTTCAATCAATTAAACCTAATTATCATTAATTTTTCATACACTTGAATGATTATCTGATTTCTTATCGGTGTATATGAGCCTTCTGACAACGACTTTCCCCAGTATGCATTGACCCAAAGCTATTGACTGCACGTGCAAGTATTGTCATGTCAGTGTAAAATCAGTATTTTAATTGTCTTCTGATTGCCAACAGCGAACCACAGCATGTTTAGTGCCCACATTCTTCAACTTGTTATTGTAAATATATTTGTGGTAAAGTTGACATAATCAAGCCAATGTACATTGTTGAACATGCTATTCCATAGGATTAGCAATCTGCTTCTTGCACTTTTCAAGCTATGAAAAGAACTTTTCCATGTCTTCTCCTACCAGTGAAGTCAATGTGATGTCTTGGAATGCTGCTCATGAAATCTGTTGAGCCTAATTAAAAAAGGGCACAATTTGTGCAAGTCCTAAACATAAGTGTCTCATCATCTTTAGCAGTTCTTGTCGAATGAGCCCAGGGTTAGGGATGGATCTTTGCTGTTTTATCAAACTGGCTTTTAATCTCCTCTGTTTTGGAGGCAGTGACAATGGCACGGTTTGTTTTATTTGCCTCCATTCCTTAAACTACATTTTTGTTTCGTTTCATTTACTCAGAAACGAATTGTATCTATTTAGACTTCAGGGTGAACTATTTACACAATGAAGTAGAGTGGCCATTCAAAACAGAGTTTGTAATTGAACATCTAAACATCTATGAGACGTAAAAACAAACATGTGAACATGTGAACCTGAAGTATAGCAAATCATAATGCTGACAAGCATGAAAGTGAACGAAATGGGTCATAAATATGAAGTTTTCACTATCTGAATGATTTTCGGTTACATTAAAGGGATATATTGTTGAAAAATCCAAAGCTATCGCTCTTTGTGGTAATAAGTAATGTAAACAATCTTCCCACTGGTAAGTTGTAGTTACTGTAGTAAATTGGGTTTTCCAGGAACCAGTTATTTTAAAGCTAGTACTGGTAACTACCTAGGTTCACATGTACCACAAGTAATGGAAGATTCACAGAAAATGGAATATGAAATTTTATGCTGTGGCATTTGAAGGAAAATTAGGTATTTGTAGACAAGGATCATTATGTTCTTCTCTTTAATGGTTAATATTCCTTGACAGGCTTCTAACCGTTCAGAGAGTTTGCGTCCACATTTTTGTCCTTCTTTGTTGAGAGTTTCAATTGACGAAGCGAAATATAAATGACCGACCAAGTGACCCACAATTTACAGTATTTTATCTTTTCTCCTGCCCTTACCATTCCAGAAACAAAACACTATTTCTTTTTGTGAAATAGTTTCTTGTTGCTGGTGAAGTTGCAAATTTCCTGTGCTTTGTCACCTTCAATTTTATTTCCCAATCCCCCTGTCCAGTCCGCAATCTTCCCCCAAATCACTCGATGTACCACATCTTCAGACAGTAATTAAAATGCCACAACTTGAGCAATGCTAGAGAATATTTTCAAAGCATGTTTTGAAAACGAATAATTCAACTTAAATTATTGGAGTACAAGAAAACTCAAAGGAGTGTGATGCTAAAAAAGTAATGTGTACAAAATTAAAGAATACTGTTTAATATACATATTTATATTTTTAAATCAGAAGAGGCAAAAATTGAAGTCATTAGCGAATTGACAGGTCAATAAGACTATAATGATAAGCCTTACAATTATTTTCAAGAATAATAATTATTGATAAGACTTCACAATCTTAAATAACTCTCTTGGAAAATTACAAGATGACATGCACTTTGTTTGGGGTGAGGAGATTAATATTTTTTATTAATGAAAGTAAAAGGCAATGATGAAAACCGACCGAGCTAGATCTCTCTGTGCACCATGCACTAGCTGAAGAGTGTGGAAGAGATAGGAAAGAATATGGATTACTGCAGCTGCAGGTCTATTGAAATAAAACACAGGTCAATTTCCACAGGTGAGTGTACATGTCACCGTGCTGCAGACAAATAAACAACACCAAAAGTGTCTGCTAGCGCTAATCACTCAACAAAAATATTGATTCAGGTCTCGGGGAAACTTTTGGCTTAGTTGTTGATTATTGGGGCAGCGACCTCTAGTCTTGACCTGTATTTAACAGACCCGCCTTCATTGCAGCTGTCACACGAGTCAACAGAACCACATACAACTGCTAAATCAACCACATCAATAATCTATGAACCCTGTTGCACAATTTTATAATTTGTAACACAATCTGACATGGTGAAAACATTGAACAACAGTAACAATACTCGCGTCACGGAATTACAATTATGAGACGCCAAAATGAACCAAAACGTAAAGGTACGTACGAAATAAAATCACTTAATTACCGTTACGTCTTTCAAACACCATTATATCCTTCTATATTATAGAGCGATCGCTATGCTAGAGGTCGTGAAAAGCCAACGTAGTTTTAATTGGAATCGAGGCCTGATGTAGATCATCTACAACGTGAAAAAACGGTGAATTATTTTTGACTGTTATGCTTGTTAATTTGCAGCTGTTTCTTACGGAACAGTTACAATTTTGAAAATGATTTAAACACGAATTCTGTTCTTCTTCTGGCTCTCCTCACTAGCCGCCATCTTTTTTTCGATATTAAACCAATCAGAGTTCATGTGAGAAAAGCACCAATTACCGATCTTTTTAGTTCACTGTGTGCCAGGGTCTTCTCAAGACCCGCCGCCATATTGAAAGCCGAGAAGACCCTGGGAACGAGGTTGGGGGTAGTGTGAACGCTTAATGGCAGTGTTCAGATCTTTCGGGTCCAGGCATACACGGATTGACCCATCTTTTTTTGGCACGGCCAGAACACTGGATACCCAATTGGTTGGCTCAGTAAAAGGTGCAATAATCTGGTTGCTAACCAAGTTTTCCAACTTTGCCTTTATGGCATCTTTCTTAGGGACAGGCACTCTCCGACGAGGATGCACTACAGGACTAACATTCCTATCCAATGAAATACTGTATTCTCCAGGTAAGCAACCAATACCATGAATACGTCAGCGAAGGGGCTAAGGAAAGGATTTGAAATAATACTCTCCGATACAGCTTTATCTGGAGTAGCAGCAACATTGGTAACAGGGGCATGAACACCAGGGACCATGATTTTAACGAGACCCATACCTTGACAAGACTTTAAACCCAACAAAGGTAAAACCATTTGATTAACAATGACAAAGTTCAGTTCATGTTTGTTGCCATTATGCTCTACTTTCAGCCTTGCAGAACCCAATGCCTTTCGCTTTGAGTGATCATGCATCACTAGTGTGATATCTTTAGGACCAATGCTAGCTCTATTGACATCATTGGTGGGTCTGATGGAATCCTCTAGTGGCAAAACATTTGCTGATGAGTCTGTATCAATCTGGAATGTTATTGAAACATTGTCATTTAGAGTAACTGGAACAAGGGCCTGATCTTTAGCGGCCACCCATGTTATTTATGTAAAAAACTTCCTCGACATCATTAACATTCACATTCTCAGACATATATATACGCCTATAACCCGATGCGAGTAATACACAAAAATTACAGATGAATACAAGATTCTTGTAGTGAAAACTAAGTTCAGTCCCAGGGAGCATTCCAGATTACTATCTGCTCCTCTCCCTATCGTGACGCTTGGCCCTCCTCTCTATATTCCTGTTCCGTTTCTCAATTTCTATTTTATCACAGATGTCAGATGTGAGTCTCCGCCAGGCTAGCCGATCTGTTACGATTTCTCTCCATGTTCCGAGAGCAGCGCCACGCTTGAGGATGTCCTTCAGGGTGTCCTTATATCTGAGAAGGGGGCGCCCGACTCTCCTTTAACCCTCTTCTAATACTCCATAGAGAAGTGCCTTCACGGGCCGCACATTCTGGTATACGTGCAACGTGACCCAACCAACGCAATCTGTTTCTAACGAGAATAATCTCAATATCCGTAGACTTTGCATGATCCAGTACCTCATCGTTCGTGATAAAGTGATCCCACCTGATCTTAAGATTTGATCTCAGGTGCCGCTGCTGGATGGTTCTTCATAGCCAGAAATTCCGAACCGGACAAGGCGAGTGCACGTGACAGCTTGTAAATTAAGAAATTCGACTTTCCTGCATTTGATTGGTTAATCAATTTTCTAAAAATGTGATGCAATATGGCGCCTCGCGATCGTCCCGCCAGTGGTTTTTTCCGTATTTTGAACAAGATTTCTGCAGCAGATACCGGGTTTCTTGAGTCTTGTCCGTTTTCGGTTAAAAGAAGAAGGAGCAGTGGACCATTCTGGGAGGTGGAGAGACTTGTTGACAAGCGTGAGAGGAACGGAACGGTGAGTTGTTCAGCTTAATTTTGCACGTGTTTCGCAGGTTTTGTTAGTCTGTTTGCCAAACGAATACCTGATCGATTAACAGTTGAAGTTGATAAAGAGCTGAGGCGTTAGATACTTAACTTTATTTTTTTAATTGTTAGGTGGAATATCTTGTCATTTGGAAGGGATTTTCGAAGTTTGATTCTTCTTGGGAGCCTGAAGAAAACATCACGCCCGAATGTATTCGCCAATTTCGCCGACCACGACCAGATGTGGCGGTTATTCAAATGGCAGTCGATTCACTTAGGGTGGCCGTGGAGAGGCATCTGAAGTCGAAATGTCGATTGGCGGTGAAAGTTTCCTTTAGATTTGACGTTTTTCGTTTTTTGTTTGGGAATAAGGGGATTTCAAGGGATGGGTGGCTTTTTTTTATGAAGGCTGATTTCCTCCCTCAGTACTTTCCTCCTGGTTGGGACTCCTGGGAAGATTCCCATGGCCAAGGGATTAAGGTTTTCTATCCAATTAGAATGAAAATATTTCTCTCTTGGTCTCCTAAAAAGTACCATGGGGGAAGTCAGGGTTCTTCAGTTTTATGCCCTCGGGCATTTGAGGAAAATTTATCTTTTAATTTTACGAAGGTTGCCCTCAAGGACTCATCAGAGTAAGGAAGCCTTCAATCTTAGTGCCAGGGCATTTTTCCCTGTTACAGGCACAGTGTACTTCTAAAACAGTAAATACTATACTGCAGTAATTATGTGGAGAGAAATGATTGTAAGTTCAAGGCCATGTGTATTTGTATAGACACCCTATTCCCTCATGTATAGGCTCTATTTTATTTCTAAATTAATACATTTTGTGCAACAAATGGACTTAATACCAGCCATGTATTCATATCACACATACAGTACATTGTACAATGCTGCAACGTATTTTTGCACTGCTTAAATACTCTCAGGACAACTCTCTTGTGTGACTTAAAATATCGAATAAAGTACAGTTCTATTCAGTCAGTAATATTACACATTCTGTTGACCAACATCTGAAGAGCTTGCAGTTGGTTGTGGTAAGAGATGTTTTAAGTTGCCTAGATTGACATTGTTGGAAGTATCTAATTGACCAAGTTTCATTCTTTTCAGACAGCAGTTATTTTTTCTTTTTGTTCAGAGAGTTTTTCTGTTTTCTTTTACCAGTAGCTTTTTTAGCCCTTTTTGTTTGAGTGATAGTACCAGGAGACTTGTAACTACATGTGGCTACTGATTCTTGAATGGCTGGTGTTTCCTTCTGGTAGCTGATCCCTCTTTTCTTCCCTCTTTTTGTTTTGATCCTCTCTTCCCAGTACTCAGAGGCCCGCTTCGTGTACTTTCTATGCTGTCTCTCCCTGTGTTGTAAAGCACCAAGGCGGTACTCTGTGCGCAGTATCTCAGCAGGGTCATCACAGTGGTTGCTTTTTCTCTGGATTATTCTCCTTGCATCGTCATTATTCTTTTCCACCCCTGTGAAGGAGAAGTAGAAAACATAATACCTACATATAAAGTGTGCTCATTATTAATAGCAGATTACAACCCCATACTCTTCAAACAGGAATGTACACATTGGAGTCCTAAAGAGAGTTTTAACACATTGTAACTGTCATTGAACAAATTACATAAAGAATGCCTAGTGAAGTTACATGGAAAGCATAGAGTAATTCTGAAAAGAAGTGAAAGCACAAACTACTATGTACAATGATAGTGAACTATATTTGTACCTTGGCCACTGAATTGCTTTATGTTTTGGTGCTTTTCCACCATTTGTGGGATATGATATGCAGCAGCATGCATGTAACAGGTGACTTTTTCTTTCCTGTATCCTATTCTGATGTTTCCGAGATCTGTGAATTTTGTGATCCACACTGTCACCTAAAAAGTGGGATGTGAGGTGATAATAAGTTGATCTCAATTGCAGCTCCTGTGGTTATTTCATGTTATTATTATTATTTTTGTCTGTTTAACGTATTGGCTGTGTCTGGGAGAAGTTCTTGTTTTATTTTAACCAATAGTACTGATGTTTAAAGTTACCTTTCTCCTGTACTCATCTGTGGTATATGGCTGCCATGAAGATATGAAATTAAAGTACAAATCAGCAAAATCCTGTTGGAATAGATGTACATCAAGTGGTAAATTTTGTATTGATAGCTTCTTGTATTATCGGGATTGGGAAACATTATAGTTACATAGATTCCTGTATTACAAATGGTTTGTTCCTTTTTTTGACAAATATTAATCTTTACCTTCCACAGTTGTGCCACCTTCTCGCACGTCTCTGGTTGGATGCAGTCAGTAGGGATGACCAACTTGAGAGGTAGTTCTCTGAGCAATTTCTTGCGGTCATCACCCATCAGGCTGGTCCAGTCCCAAGTGCCACTTCCTTTTCCATCTGCATTTTTTTTCTCCCATAAATGGAAGGTCACACCACAGCTGTTTATTGACTTAACCAGGTTTTTTATGTGCCTGGATTTTTCTGCAAGGTTTTTTTTCCCCCCAGACAAAGAACTCTCCTTATCATCCCACTGCATTGCATCCTCAATCAAGTTCTCAAGAAGAATATCTGTGACCCTTAGCATCAGATGCAATTCATCAGGAATGATGTGGTCTAGTGGGATGTTAAGGAGAGGCTCGTGACAGCAGCAGTAGTTCTCTCCAGTTTTCTTGTTGGCAAATTCCCTCAACTCATCTGTGTTTCTGCGCATGGGTGGTGTGTTGTAAAAACTTTCAGGCTTGGACATATCACCTCTAGTTATTGAGGGATAAAAGTGGTAAGATGAAAACATTTACAATTTTATAGCCTAGGAAATGTTGTAAGTATAGAATTTCACAATTATTAAATTTTAAATTTACCTATTTTTCTTGTGCACTTTACACCACAAGCAGGCATACGTCGAATTTGCTGCACTTAAGCCCATGAGAAGTAAAAGAAACTGTTTAAAAAAAAATCAACAAATCAGCATCAACAGACAAAAAGTCCTAAAGACCTCATCTTTATTATTTTATCCAATATTTGTGTTTTGATTAAAATGTTGACCTTGTAATCTCCTCCAAGGAAGAATTCCACATCAACCTTTTCCTGTTCAACAATGATGCATCCATCGCTGATGACCTCATTTATTTCCCTGAATACCTCAGAGAAGCACTCTTCCAAGGTCTGCCTAGACTCAGGACCATTCACCACTGCTATGGTGTGATTTCCTGTGAAAATCAGAATTATTCATATTATTGACTCAATTACATAATGGTAGTCACTTGTTTTGTTGTGTATGGGATGATGCTGTATTTTGATTATTGAAACATTGCATTTTTACTTGAGTTTTGAACTAACCTTTTGATGACAAAATGGTATCTCCTTGCTGTAGAATCGTGAAACTGACAAGGATGAAATTTGTCAACCTGCTCATTCTAGCCCCATCTCCACTGACTTTCACTTTTGCTTTCTCACCCTTCTTTAAGGTTCCATCATTTATCTGCATATTGTCAGAACATAAACAATTTAAATCACCTAGTTTGAATAATATGTTTTACCCAGTATGTATAGCTCAAAGGTACTTTACATGAAGGTGAATTATTGATCAGGACTGACTTTTTTTGCATTTTATTCTGGTATTTTTAGCACACTTTGAAGGAAACAATCATTGACATAGCTTTATGCCTTGAAACATGTAAGAATTTTTTGTACTAATTAGTAATTATCTGGTAAAAATTAGTACTAACCTCTCAAGGCTATGGGAGATAAAATGTCTTAATAAATACATGTAGTTCAAAGTTTTATTTTAACTGTCTTATATGGTGGTATTGAATCAGATCTACCTTGGGTGTCAAAAGCTTTAGTTTGAGGTTGTGTTATACAACTGTATTCTGCCCTTATTATTTTTTCCCAGCTGTTTGCTATTCACCCAGCTCTTGATCCTCTCATAGGCTGGGTGATTCTAAGACAGTCTATGGCACCAAGTGTAGAACTGGAGTGGTCTTTTTTGCATTGTACGATGGCCCAGGAGGGTCACAGTCCAGTTTTAATTTTTCACAGTCCAGTTTTAATTTTGCACAGTCCAGTTTTAATTTTTCACAGTCCAGTTTTAATTTTATTCACAGTCCAGTTTTAATTTTGTGACTCGTCACCAGCACTCTCACAGGTCACAGGTTACAGGTCATTGTTTACCAATACAGAAAGTATCCTTCATAAAAGCTAACCTTATGCCTAATTAGACCTAAACAAAAGGTTTTAGGCGTAAGGTTAGCTTTTATGAATGTTTAGGATACTTTCTGTATTGGTAAACAATGACCTGTAACCTGTGACCTGTGAGAGTGCTGATGACGAGTCACAAAATTAAAACTGGACTGTGAATAAAATTAAAACTGGACTGTGCAAAATTAAAACTGGACTGTGCAAAATTAAAACTGGACTGTGAAAATTAAAATTGGACTGTGAAAATTAAAACTGGACTGTGACCCTCCTGGGCCATCGTAGCATTGCATTATGATAACATTTTGAATATTTGTGAGGTAACTGACCATTTTTTTTCTGGGTGAGGTACCTACCATGTCTTTGATCCTTTCTTTCAATAACAATTTAAAAGAGTATTGGGCTCCTGGAGCGAGTCCTGGTGTTGTAGTGATCTTCACCTGCCTGTTCAACTCGGCTCTTCGTTGCTTAATGAGATAGGATTTAATGGGGAAATCTGCCACAGACATTGACAATTCATGAACAAATTCGTCACCAACACCGAATTTGTCCATTAAATAAAGAATGCTTTCAACTGTTACTTTGTCGTCATTGCTTAACTTGTCATATTGGGTTATGTTTTGATCACTTCTTGCTTGGGCACTCATGTTATGGCTGTTAAAATCCACCGTGAAAGTATTGCTACTGCCTGGGTCCTTCATTTTTAAGCATTCCAGCTCCAAACCAAATAGCTGTACAAAATGTAATGCTTTTTGGGCTCTTGTTTTCAATTGTTTTAATTTCCTGTTTTGGGATTGGCGGGTTTTCAACTCTGGAATTCTAGCTCCGCGGGGAGGTTCCCCTAGTGATTGTTTTTCAAGGTTTTCAATCTCTTTCAGCAACTTTTCGTTTTCTTTTTCCATTTTTTCTACAATGTTATGTTCATTTACATATTTAGTTGTGACCTCTGCAAGCATTTCATGGTATAGTTCTTCTTTTTCCTTTTCAAGGTTTTGGTATTTTTCTCTCCACTGACCAATTTCTTCTTTTGCCTCTTTTAGTCTTCTTTCCATCATGCTAAGACTTGCTTCCCACTTTTCCACCGAAATGACATCACTCTTAAGAATTGAGACCTTGATAACTTTTTCTTCATCCTCAAACCTTTTGGAAAGGGATCCACTCCTGTTCAAATTTGCTTTTGCACTGGATGCTTGAGAGCAGTGATAAGTCAAACGTTTTTCGACTCTCTTGCTTTCAGGGTCGATTTTAAATGCATTTCCGGGGATGTTCCCATTTACCATGTCAACATACTTAAGACCGGGAGTTTCTTTTTTTAATTGGCACCACCTCCTTAAAACCTTTTTCCTTATCCCCAACCAGAAAACAACCTCAGACCCTCCTTGCCGTTGTTCTTTGACGTAATTAAAGCAATTTTCCGGAGGATCGCATAGAACGATCAGCGGGTCGCGTGCTGGGTAAACCTCTGACATTTGTCACAATTTTTTTATGCTTATTGTGTCATTGTGTGCAAAAAAAAAAAAAAAACACCCGCCTAAAACCCTTAGGTACCAAGCCTCTTAGTTACCAGCTCTTCCGGGCTACAGTGTAGTCTGCAGACATTTGTTTTCGAAATGGCGGCTGTTTTTACAAAGCTCTTTTCCGAAAAGGTGGACTGCGAATTGGATATCCTTCCCCGCGCGATTGGTGTAATTTGCCCTGTCTGTAAGAATATGTATGGATCAATGAATATTTGGCTGGAAATTTAGGACAAATAGGAGCTTATTTCTGGGTCATAAAAGAGCTTAATTCATTGTGATCATGAAGTTTAATTTGGCTGCGCAGATCACGAATGTTATACAGGGAAGGTACGTGCCCACATGGAAGGTCAGTATGATTCTTTCTTTGTGTATTGCATACAATTATCCTTGTGTAAAGTTTTAAAAACTACCGAGAAAAACGCAACGACCACTTCTTGTACGATTCGTGGTGATATGGTAATTTGAAATTGTTTGCATAAACATTCATTTCCACATCCGGATCTCCGCGTACTGGTCGAGATAAAGTCCACACGATAGTTTTAAGCATCGAGATAGTGAAGATTGTCTACCGTTTGTAGTAGCCATTAGGCTAAAAATCTTCCTGGCCAAGCGTTAAAAAACGCAACGAGTATCAGTTTGATCAACATGAATTAATGGGTTAAGTAAAGCTTTGGTGGCCGCCTCTTAGTTCCACATCCGAACGCCTTTCAATTGGTACCAAAAGATGATGGAAAAAAACTTTCTTTTTTCGATGTCATATATTTCTTTGTTGCTCTTTGGGAGGCATCAAATTCTAAGTCTCTACATGTATTGCGCACGCGCGTTCAGAATTCCTGGCCATGTAGAAGCTTGATGTGATGACGATATAGGGTCTAGGTTTCACTTCCATACATCATTAGTGGAATGATGCACTGATTGTATACTTTGAGTTTCGTCTCTACTCAGATCTCTACAGTCAAAAACCTTATCCCTGAGCCTCCCCATCGCACATGATGCAGCCTGAATCCGTGCTGTTATCTCATCATCTATCTTGCAGTCCTTGGTGTCATAGCTACCGAGATATTTGAAGGAGTCTGCTCTCTTCAATTTGTGCCCATCAATGTAGAAATCCAGCTGTTAACCGACACTCATGGTTTCTGTTTTCTTGATGTTGATCGTGAGACCCATTTTCAGTGACAGGTTGCTGTATGCAGATAACAGACACTGTAGCGCAGTGCCATCGTTGGTAAATATGGCAATATCGGCTGCATACTGGGCTTCTCGTATGTATTTGGTGAATATCTTGGTGTTTGATTTCAAACGCCTGAGATCAAATAAGTCGCCGTCGTATCTAAAACGAACCTTGATACTATAACAGGGATTTATGTCCTTGAAAGCAAGGTAGACCATAACGGCGGCATACATCCCAAACAGGGTAGGGGCTAGCTTACACCCTTGCTTGACACCACTGTTGTACTCAATGGAATTAGAAAGTTCTCCATCAATACACAGTCTAGCATGCACTTCAGAGTAACGCGTCCTGATAACTTGGACAAAATTGGCAGGGCATCCAAGCTTTCCCAAGATCTTGAACAGGAGCTCTCGATTTACGCAATCAAGGGCTTTGGTGAAGTCAATGAAGGCGATGTGCAAGTTTTGCCGCTGTTTTCTGCATTTTTCCATCATTTGACGCAAGATGAAGACGCCATCAATTGTGCCTCTGCCGTCCCTGCAGCCTGACTGAGATTCGGGGTGCACTAGCTCTGCTAGACGTTTAAGGCGCTGCAGTACGATATCGGCAAATATCTTGCCTACCACACTGAGGAGGGATATTCCGTGGTAGTTGCCACAGTCACTGCGGTCACCCTTTTTAAAAAAGGGTGCATATGATGGCGTCAATCAGGTCTGATGGCAGCTTAGCTGATCTCCAAAACAAATTGAAGATGGTGAGCAATATATTATATTAACTGCAAAGTGTCCAACTTTTCCACATTTCTTGCATTTTTGTCCGAATGCTGGACATAGCTTTCTGTCAAGTGCATGTTTGCCACCGCAGAAGAGACATTCTTTAAGTTTGCTGTTAGACGAGGGGTTCCGAGTGAAACTTTTCGGGAGCTTTCTTCCCTTTCTCCGATTCCCTCTGTGGCGTAGGTTTGTGTTTCACTGCATTGACATCTTCCTGAGTAACCTGACTAGCTTTGATCATTTCAATGGCCTTATTCAGGTCGAGATCACGCTTTCCAAGCAGCTTTTCCCGAATCCTGTCATCCTTTACTCCAAGAATCAAACGATCGCGAATAAGCTATTCACGAAACCTTCCAAAATCACAGTTCTCAGACAGCTTCATCAAAGCTCTTATGTAACAGTCGAGCGACTCACTCGGCAATTGCTCTCGTTTGAAAAAAACAAACCTTTCGTACGTTTCATTCCGAGCAGGAACGCAGCGCTCTTCAAACGTTTCCAAAACTTTGTCGATTTTAAGAGCATGAGACGCATCCTCCCACTGAAAGGTTTCGTACATGTCCAATCCCTCCTTGCCAACAACGTTTAACAAAGAAGCAACACGAACTTCATCCGCCTTCCTATGAATGCCAGCTGCTAATTCATAGAATTTCCACTCTCGGCGAAACAATTTCCAGTTCTCACCTTGGTGCAGACGATCGGATAAATTCAGCGGAGCGGGAGCTTTGGCAGTCGTGGTGGCCATGTTTGTATAAGAATTGAACGCAGACTATAACTTTGTCTGTAAGCTACCAACCGCGAACAAATCGTCGAAACTTCCAGGAAACGTAGCAGCCACCGTCAACTCCGAAGAAAAAAAAAAATGGGTTAAATTCCCACTTCTGACACCATGTTATGATTGCAGGAACACAGCAAACGGCTCAGGTAAATCAGAACAACAACAGGTTTTAATAGTCCATGAAAAACCGCCCACGAGGGAGCGAACCGGGTCACATGACAATGACGTGTATAACCATGACGTCATAACAATGAGTTCTTGGCCTCAACCTTGGTTTTAATGGGACTTCTCTTGTTTTCCTGATTTTTCTGGACACCGTGGTTGAAAGAAAGGAAAGCAAATCCGTCTTCAGGGGTGGATCCATACCGGTTTCCAACGTTTTACGGACGTCGGTCAGAAGCATGGGAAAGGGGACTTTGGAGAGTTAAAATCTAAAATCTTCCCGGGGGAGCATTATAGACCCTGGACCCCCTAGAAACTATTTTGTTGCTTTTTGAGTCATTATTTTATCCTAGATCCGCCCCTGGTCTTGTCTAATTGTAAATAAGGACCATCACTTCTATCAGTCCTTGCTGAAGTGTTCAGAAGTACGAGGATGTTTCTTTCTACTTTTTTTTGGTGATTCCTTTTTGTATATTTCTACATATTCATGAAGTTTCCACCCTATCATTGTATATGCTTGATTTATTCGAAAGCTGGTTAATATTGTTCATGTTGTTTTGCTAAATGTTAGGTTCTTGTTCAGTACCGTGAACAGCGGAAAGGTTTCGTGTTACACGACAAAAATCCATCAGCTGTTAAAAGGGAATTTGAAATGGACAGTGAAGAATGGACGTAAAGATAGCAGAGTAACAATAACTCTCAGAAAAGAGTATGTTTCGACTTACTCATGTCATCTTCAGTTGCAAATGAGCTTTTTTAACTGTTGTACACTTGAATTTATATTAAGGTACGTTACAAAATTACGTGTCAGAACTTGCGTACAATTTGAATATGAAGTATGAAATGCGCAGGAAACAAAAATAGCGCACATAGCACTAAAATAAAAGACAAAAGTACAGCGAAATTAAAAATAAAGAGACTAATCTAAATGCCTCAACTGCTGATTAAGAATGGGATTTTCCCACTTAATGTGCAATGCCTCTTTGATCTTAATTTGGAATTTTGAGGCGGCAGAATCTAGGATCGTGAAACGTTCTGTATTACAAGAGTCATGACAGGCCCTAGATGACTGCAGGTGTCTGTAAACATGCAAAGACTTGTCCGACAAGAGATGCTCACGAGCACGTGTACAAAGGTGGCGAGTGGTCTCGCCAATGTAGCTGGCATTACAGCCAGCACACGAGAATTTATAAACAACACGCGAACGTAGACCTTGCGGTACTGAATCTTTCACGCTGAACATGTTTCTAAGTTTAAACGTACTAAAGACCAACTTAACATCTAAATCAGCTTTACAATAATGTTTGAGTAGTTGTCTTAACATAGTCTGGGCGATTTCAGAAAACCGGCCAACATAAGGGAGCTTATAGAAGTGCGTAGAAGTTTTCCCGGAGTTGGATGAGGCGTCCCGCCCAGTCAGAGAAGGATTCATTTTCTTAGAAAGATACCTGTGAATAATCTTGTCGATGACCCACGACGGAAAACAATTTTTCCGTAGTAAGAAAATAAGCTTCTTGACGTCCAGATGAAAACCAACCCAGGAATCATTGATCTTATATACTCTATCTAGTAATATTCTGACTAGACCCAGTTTGTAATTCAAAGGGGCGAAGCTGAAATAATTAGTGAGAAGACCAGTAAATGTCTTCTTGCGATATGCACTAGTAATAATAGATGTATGATTTGGTATTCGAAGAATGAGAATCTGATGAAAAAAAAGTTACTCCAGGGTGGGGGAATTTGACAGTCTGTAGGTGCTCAGGGGTGGGAAATTTGACACTAGCTTTCACGAAAATGTCAAATTTACATATCCAGCGATCGCTATTCCACTGAGAGGTCTGAGGTGCCCAATAAGCGTAGGTGAAAAGCCAACGTAGCTTTATTGGAATCGAAGCCTGATGTAGAACACGTGAAAAAAGGGCGAATTATTTTTGACTGTTATGCTTGTTAATTTGCGGCTGCTTCTTACGAAACAGCTACAATTTTGAAAGTGATTAAACACGAATTCTATTCTTCTTCTGGCTATCCTCGGTACCGCTACGTAGAAACATTTGAAGGGCTTTATTTTCTTTAATTGAATTCCCAACACAACGCGCGCCGTGCGCTTCAATGCACACGCATATTTTTTCAAATTTAGCTCTGACAGATGAAAGCAGTGATCGTCGTCATTAAGTAGCCCACCTGAAACGCTCGTGCTATCCTCACCAGCCGCCATCTTTCTTTCGACATTAAACCAATCAGACTTCATGTGAGAAAAGCTATGCCAAGCCAAATGTAGCAATATTCAATAGTTCTATTTTGTAATGGTTTGAACCCAGGAGTCATATCATTAAGTAAAGTACGATTGCGCGAGTGAGTGTAGTCCTGAGATGGACTGTTTGAGATGACATTGACTGACGTTTCGACAACCTGAGCGGAAGTCATCTTGACTCTGAAGATGACTTCCGCTCAGATTGTCGAAACGTCAGTCAGTGTCATCTCAAACAGTCCTTCTCAGGACTACACTTACCCGGACGATCGTACTTTACTTAATAAGTTCTATTTTGATTCAATTTATTTATTCAATTCAGTCCTTATTTATTAAATTCAATCCCTGCATTCATTTAATTGAATTCGTATTTAGTCAATTTAATTTTTAGATTCATTCAATCCAATTTCTATATCCATTCGATTCAATCTGTCTTTATTCAATTTCTATAACCATTCAATTTAATCCGTGTGTATTCAATTTCACCTTCGCATCCATTTAATTCCTTGTCTACATTTGTCCAATTCAATCCGTAAATCCATTCAGTTCAATCCCCATTCGTTCAATTCAATTCTTGCATCCATTCAATGTTCGCCTATATATTCATTCAATTTTGGGGTCTGGATCGAGCGGTAAAATTGATTCAATTTTGGGGTCTGAGGCGGGTTTTTCAAAGAATTCCCGCGCTTTGACACCTCCATTTTGTTTAAGGTGCAATGTAGGAGTGAGGCCCTGTTAGGGGTAAATTCCGACAAGTGACATGGCCTTGAACCGGCGACATGATAGCCACGAACTGGCGACGACCGACAGACTATTACAACGAATTAGCGAAAGCGACACAAATGTCAAGACTGACCGACAGCGAATTTCAGAATTGTGAATGTTCTGCGGCCTGCGGAACATTTGCGCGTACACAATTCGTCGTAATTACTTAATAATGATCATTGTTAACAATAATGGCCAATTATGGCTAACAAGGGTCCAATAAAGGCGAACAGAAATACATCTCATTTTACTGCTGTTTTGATTGTTCATTGCATGTGATTGACGTATTCAGTGCATCACTCCCTTTGAGGACTTTTCCGCTTTGCGTATCATGTTCTCCCTGCATGACCCACGTGCGCACTCCATCAGTCTGTCAGAGAGATACTTTTTTCTCTATTGATCGTGTTCATCTCGGTGTTCCAAATCGTAAGCGAGTTATTGAAATACATCACTATCAGAGTCATAAGCGAGTCGTCGGAGTGCCGAACTTGTGCACGGTCAGAGTCACGTGACGGGTCTATTCAACATCAGAGACCGCGCTATTGTTTAACCCTTTGAAGTTTGCCGAATTTCATAACCAGTCCCCTCTACTCACTATGATTTTTCAGACCTTTTGTAAACGCATGCCTTGCGGATAATGAATGGTCGATAATGTCCTTCCTCCTGGGTTGTTATAGTTACAGAAAAGCACAGTCTGACAACTAAATCAGAGTTGAACTCGGAAGAAACATTAGACTCTTGCACTACCAGAATTGTAGAAACGCTATTATAGATCGATTGCTTTGCCAGATTAGGCCTTTATTCACTTATATAGTTTACTAGATGGAATTTCATTGACTTCGACAACTATTCCAAGTACGCTGAATAGGTATTAAACATTAAAAAAGGTCTCAAAACCCTGGGCTTAAAAGTACTAAAGATAGAAGCCGCATGTTCCGTTGGCGTCGTTCCAGCGAATGGGGATTGTCAGAAGGGCAACGAGCTAAAATTTATTAATGAAATTCCGACAGGCGACACAAGAATGTTCCGAAATTGCGACATAGCTAGCTGTGAAATTCAGACGGAGGACATGGGCACCCCTCCTCCTCCCCCCTAACAGGGCCTCAGGAGTGTGCATCGACCTCTTTCGCCATGAACGAAGATCAAGAAAAGCTTTAAAAAGCGGCTGATCTACTAAAAATTAAAGTGCTTCGGATATGCTCCTAAGCGTGCGATCAGGTTCGGATGCTCCAAACACAACCTGTTCAACCACAACCCGTTCTGGTTCAATCGCTGAAACTCTGGTTCGCGCGAGATCCATGATGCAGACGAGCACAAACACTGGATTTTATCGGAGGTTGAATAGAGACGAACGTGTGAGAGCGGCAGCGGCAGCCACGTCCTCGAAGAGCAAGAAAGAGAAGAAGTCAAAACCTCTGGAGAAGAAACCATTTGAATTTGCTTACTACGGGCAAAATGAGAGGAAAGCGATGAAGAAGACGCTGTAGAAACTTTGAAGAAAGAAAACATCGTCGAACGCGGTATGATAGAACTTCCTGAGGACGATAGTGAGGCAACTGTGCGAGCAAAGGTAGCATCCTCGCTGAAAAGTCACTTTAGTCTATTGGGGCCAAACGACTTTGAATTTGTAAAAGTTACCCAGAAAACAGTTTCAGTTTTAAGGTTGGCCGAGAACACAGAGTACAACTACAATGTTGTACAAAAGCTGGCCGGGCAGGGTCTCCTTTACATTCGCGTGAAACAGGCCTTTGATTTCGTATTGACGGAACAGGTAGACCTAAGAGAAGACCAAAATGAAATAGAGTCTTGTCAGCAAGATACAACTTTCACCAGTGCAGCCTCGTCCACTACCAGTACAATCACAACTAACATAGAAAGGCCTTCCATCAGCACCGCTCCTAGCACTCAAACAGAGGGGGTAACAAGTGCTACCACACCAAGGCATCATACAGAGAGTTCCACCAACACAACACATCAAAGCTGGGAGGAAAATGGAAGTAAAAACTATCAAAATATTGTTTCTGAATTTCCTGCAAGTGTTATAGTAGAGCCCACAGAAATGCTGCGATACTTGCAGTGTAAGATAGTTTATGGTCGTCCTTTGGACAGGACCAATGATGAATCTGTTCTTGAAGGGGAGACCAATTTCATTGCTGTATACCGGGACAATGTATTAGAAACAACATTTGATGAATTGAGAGCAATTCAGGATCCAAGAATAACCTTTCAAGTAGAGTTTTATGGAGAACTGGCTCAGGACAGTGGAGGTCCAAGAAGAGAGTGGATCCGGTTTTGTAACCAGCACATAAAGAGAACATATTTTGAAAATGGTCTTTAGGAACACCTTTCTGAAGATTACTTTTTTGTGGGACAAATGGCTGCCATTGCACTTCTTCAGAATGGACAAGCCCCAAAATATTTTTCTGAAGACCTCCTACAGGACATTTTTGTCAGTGAAGAGAGAGAAGTATCACCATGTGTTTTAAAACTCCGTGAAGGCCTAGACAGTCTGGGGATTCACATGTTTGGCCAGCGCAGAATAAAGCAGCAATAAAAGTCCCAATGCTCATTCACCTTCGTACAGCAAAATTTTCTGAAGAGGGATCCAACAGCCTAATTTATGAGAAAGCTGTGTATGGGAAGTTCGTGAAGTATGTTAGAGAAGTGGCGCGTGGGCTTCGAGTAACGAGCCTTGAAAACATATTGGGATTTGTTACGGGAGCGAGTGAAGAGCCAACCCTTGGATTTGACCAGCAGCCATGCATTGAATTTGTGCTAGCAACAGTAAAAGAAGCAAAGATAGATCGCACTGAAGACAACACTGGCTATAACTCTACTGATGGAGAGGTAAGTCTAAGTTTCTGTGTTTCCCTCACACTGATTTTTAAGACTTACCAAACTTTTCTTTGTTAACAAAAGTATGTAAAAACAGGCATCATTGTACTTGTTCTTTTCAAATACAAAGAGAGGAAAAATATAATAAAGTAATGTATTGGCTACCTGAAACAAACATAGGGGGCTAGTAAAGACAGGAAGATATTCAAGGTCTTGCAGAAATTAAACTTGGTTGACTAAGTGACAAATTAAGTAAATTAGGGCTGACCAAAGACACAGTGCACCTAGCTGTGTGTACCCCATTGCCCTAAAGTGTGCTCTAGATCAGGAGCCCATCTGGAGCGTGCAACTTCCATACAGCGTCTGTGAAACGGTGTTTTCACAAGTAGGTTTATTTTAAGACTAGCCCTTCCCGCGAATTAGGTCAAAAAACAAAGGCAGTTCCGGTTCGGTGACCCTATGACGTCAGCTTAATTTCTTGTGTTTGGTCATCGGGCTCCTGTGGGAGTCTCATTCGCGGGAAATTCAATCTAAAAATAAATCGGTCTGTGAAAACGCCGTTACACGAACACAGTAGAGTTGTAGGCTCCGGGTCATGGATTCCTGTCTAGATCAAATAAACGGACTCGGCGCATTATTGTCCAACGAGATACTCTGAAAACCTAATCTTATCGTTCTTTCCAAAAGATATACATGGGTTAAAACCTCGGAAACATTGCGGTCGTCGCTACCAAATGAACTCCGACTTAGAATTTCCTCAGTCCTTCTTATCACGTGCTCAAAACAATCCTTTATCTCGGACTCTCCTTCCTCATCAATGTGCACTTTCTGTTCCCGCCATCTTTATCATAACGTCGTTCTGTCCCAGCATCGTCCTAGCAGATTTTACCGCTCGATCCAGACCCCAAGATTGAATGAATATAGTCGAACATTGAATGGATGTAAGAATTGAATTGAACGAATGGGGATTGAACTGAATGAATGTACTGATGGAATTGGATAAATGTAGACTAGGAATTAAGTGAATGCGAACTAGTTTGACTCGATACAAGAATTAAGTTAAAAGGCAATTAAAAATGAGATTGAATACACAAGGATTAAATTGAATGAACACAGAAATTGAATTTGAATAAATACAGATTGAATTGAATGGATATAGAAATTGAATTGAATGAATCTAAAAATTAAATTGAATAAATACGAATTCAATTAAACGATTGCAGGGATTGAATTGAATAAATAAGGACTGAATTGAATAAATAAATATTAAATTGAATCAAAATAGAACTATTGAATATAAACCTTATTCCAAAATGGCCGTCATTTAAATATTCTTTTGTTTTTATTCAAATTAGCCCTTGATGCCTCGTTCTTGAGCTGAAAATTCAAAAGAATATTTTGCCTTGAACGAGGCATCAAGGTCTAATTTCAATAAAAACAAAAGAATATCTAAATGGCGGCCATTTTGGAATAAGGTGTATTGCTACATTTGGCTTGGCATAAAAAGCACCAATCAGCGATCTTTTTAGTTCACTGTGAACTAAGGGGTCTTCTCCAGGGTCTTCTCCCGACCCGCCGCCATATTGAAAGCCGAGAAGACTCTGGGAACGAGTTCTCGGAAACGGAGGCCTGGTACCCCAGCATCATAGCTGTGGAGCCAGGCGAAACAACAAGAATAAAAGCAAGATGACACACGCATGCGTGATGTGTTGGCCACACCGGGTTGGTGACATGAACCCAAAATCAATATGGCGGAAAAGCTGGTGGACGTTGTTGCAAAATTAGGACAGCGTGGGAAAAAGAAGGATCAAACACCGAAACTCCTATGCGACATAAAAATGGCTTAAAAGCTTCGTTACCTTTTTTTTTTTTTTTGGAAAATGCTAAAAATTTGGGTCGGTCGGACGACGCTAAACGGAGAAAAAAAAGGGGATGGCCTGAGTGAAAAAATATCTTGCCCAGAGTAACTAAGTAACTAGGAAGTAGCCAAAACGCGGGGCCGGGCTCGGGGTGCCTTTTTTTTGTCCCTTTTTTTTTTTGTTTCAATTTTTGTCGTTATTCTCCTGTACTGTTGTTTTCGAATGACAGGCATCTGTCCTTCATTGATGGTGGAAATTAGTCAAAAACATTAAGGAACTTATGGAAGCTATGAATGTTCTCAAGGGACTTCTTAGTTTTTTTTTTCTCGAAATCGGA
Organism: Montipora capricornis; assembly: GCF_036669925.1. NCBI lineage: Eukaryota > Metazoa > Cnidaria > Anthozoa > Scleractinia > Acroporidae > Montipora > Montipora capricornis. Next base: position 17,828,172 of record NC_090884.1, on the reverse strand, counting down.
CTTTGTATTTTTTGTGTTTTTAAATCGAAGTTGGTTTTTGCGAGCATCTGACAATCGGAATTACGTTAGTTTTTCGAAATTAAGATAATTTCGTCCCCAGGGCGCTTTTGCCTGGCTTTGGGAAAAGCGCCCTGGGGACGAGGTTGAGATAATTTCCGAAAATGCTGAAATTGGAGGCCTACTGCCAGAAACACTGAAGACTCGCTGAGCTCCACACTTTAAAATAACATTCTAATGTTTACTTCTTGAGGGGAAAAAAACAGAATCGCACTTCCCTTCGTCACGCAGTCACGCAACGTTCTCATTTGCTTGTTTGCTCGTGTTGTCTGTCTTTACTACAAACGGGTTTGTAGTAAAGCCAGAGTCTCACGGGAACTTGCTAATCAATTCTATTCGGACGTCAAGGGATCGCATCCAATATCACGAGGGTTGTCTCGGGTAATCGAGACCATATAAACAGGCCTTTAGCGTGGCGTTAGCATTTTTCAGCGTTGGGGACTGCTTAGGCCTCTTAACAGACACTTGGGGTAGAATGTTAAAATCCTTGGCGAATCTTCGGCGTGGTGGTTATGCGGTGGAATATACCCTGGCCTGAGTGTGTGGAGAACCAAAGACCCTTCGGAAATTCACCGAAAATGACTGTAGTCACCTGCAACTGTAAACAACAGTCATTTTGTTTTCCTCGACCCCGTTTTCTTTCTTCTTCACAACGCTATTGCAGTTGACAATCTTTATCGGTCAGGAAGGAAGACTACTTTTCTTTCACTATTCAGTGTTTCAAGTATTCCAGTGGTAATGAACAATAGAGGGAGAACATTGGGGCTTTTCAGAATGCTTTACGTTTTCATTATCCATCACTTTAGGGAAAGATTGATGCTTTTAGCGACTGGACATTATTCAAGCGGGAAACATCCATTTTCATGATTCAAAAAAATAGCGAAGAAAAAGATGTTCAAGGGCTCAGCCAAAGAAAGGTGGTATCCTCAAATCTCCCCAAGTTTTCTTAATATTAGAATTTTCTAAATGTCTCGGAAACTTTTAAATGTCCGGTTATTTGTGGCCCAGCGCAGCTCACACCCACCATGAATCAAAACTCCGCCCTTTTCGATTGATTGATGTGTCTTCACTTATACATATTTAAACCTAAATCAAAGCGATGGTGTGTTCTTGTGTGAGTCCCCCCCAGGATGGGTCCTTGTTCCATTTGAATATTTGTTTGTGTTCCCTTGTTCCCCAAATTACATTCAAACTTGTTCATAGTTTTCTGATCCCTGAAATTGTCGTGTTCCCTTGTTCCCTACGATATTTTGTCATTGTTCCCCAGTTCAAAATAGGCATGTTCCCTTGTTCCCCAAAACCCCTGGGAGGGGGTCTTGTGTGGTCTACAACTTTTCTGTCATATATTCTCCAAAAACAAAATATTGGATATAATCATAAAATTTGTCAGCTTTTTCTTTCCGCGACTTGTTACTCTCGTTTATTTGCTTTAGGTATAACAGAAGTGGCTCATGCCTTAATTAAAGTTATTTCTGCAGTGCGTCTGGTCTTTGGCACACTGATAAACGGAAACGTTTGCATAATAACCTTGAACTTGCGTTTTAAAAGCACGTGATTTGAAGTTCTTTCTTAAACAATACCTGCAGTATGGAAACGCAAACAATATCATGTGACCTTACTCTTTTTATCCGAACCTAGCCTTACTTCTGACATTTTTAGAGAACTTTCACCGCAACCTTCTCTCTAGATCATCATTGTAGTTCGGGTATTCCCCATCCCTCTTCCTAAGTTCAGGCACGCAATGTTTTCCCAATGTTCTTGTTACCGGCGGCAATCACTTTGCGCGTACCGAATTAACTAAAATCGAAAAAGTGTTTCGCTTTCCTATCTTAAAAACTGAAAACGTTGCTGAAATGAAGAAATGCATTTTGAAAAACAGCTTCAAAAACAGCGTTCCGCGAGGAATGAGCAAACAAACCAAATGAACAAAGGATTTGAATAATTCTTGAATTATTTCACACGTTCGCCTGCCTGCTGGTACTTAATTTCTTACGCTGGCATTTAATTTAAATCAACAAGCCGAGAAAGAAGAAAAAGCAGATGATGTATTATGTTGCACTGTTGTTTTTATTGCTGAAGAACAAGGAACAAGTGGTTTCGAAACTGGAAAACAGGTGGTCACGCAACAATACGTACGAAAACAAACACGTACGCCTGTATGACACACGTCCAATTTCCGGTTTATGAATAAATATACAATGCTTTGATTTGCACAACTACAGTTAAGCGTTTTAAAATAACTTAACCAATTTTACATCTCTTATTTTACAGTAGCTGCGTCTAAATATTTATCTACATGCCCTCTTTCAGTTTACAATATACAGCTTGCTATGACCAGCTTTTAACTGGGTTTTTGTTGACATATAATCGCACTTAAATATGTACAAAAGGACTTTCAAAAAATCAAGCAAGAAAACAACTAATCCTGATCATGTTGTGATTTCCTAACATAAAACCGCTCCAAAGAGTTCATCCCATGGGGACAAGTGGAATCTTCCTTCAAAAAGAAAGTTAATCATGGCCGTTTCTCGGCCAATCACATTTCAGCAGTCGACCGTCGCCTTGACATAAAAGTCCAAGGGTACGTGGAAGTAAATTGTATGACAATTTAATCACGCGTTTTCGATGGCTAATAGCAAAAAAATTAGTGATAAATCGACGTTAAGGTTGAACTTATCTTAACTAGTAGCTCACCTGAATCCCAAGTGAGCTTACATACGAGTTAATCCCGCAACAAGGCAAGGTCAGATCTACGAGATGTTCATCTCTCCTTTTACCACTTTCTTATTCCTGCACGTTCATCCACTCTTGCTGATTCTCGGTGGAAATTTGAAGGCATTGTCAAGCTCATCCCCTAAAGCTCGTAGGATTTGACCGACTTGACGCGGACTAACATTGTTATTGTTCAACAAGATATCTTCTAAATTCAACTGCGTCACAACTGGTTGGCCGTTTTCCATATGGTCCGGTGATCGAGCTACAAGCTCATTTTGGCCTCTCCTCAAGTTTTCAGTCCCTCTTTCATCCCCCAGTACTTTGATTCTGCTTAACTGCGACTCCATGATTGATTTTTCAAAGAGCAGTGGTTATTTTTTGTGAGTTCCAGCCGGCGGTTTATAATGATATTGGTAAGCTCTCCTCGAAGAGTATCAGAAGAGGTGAAGGTTATTTCGTAGTTTTTCGAGTTGATCAGCAGTCGATCCACTTTATAAAATCCTTTTTCAGCTGCCAAATGTTATCTTAGTCGAGTGATGTTTTTGTCTTCGAGGAGTAAATTGTTCTTGTTCGCTATCCTCTCAACCGGTTAGCGGCGAAAACCCCTTTTCTCAATAAAACAGCTATGTAACAAACAGTAGTCGTGTTGAATAGTTTTCGTGGAGAAATTGTCCAGGTCAAGTTGAATTGGAAGTGAAATAATGTGACGAATCGAAAATCTGACCTTCGAGTTCTTTCCGTTCTCCACAACAATCAGACACAAATAGAAACAAACAACGTGCCACTGTTCTAAAATTTTCAGCGTTTTCGCCGAGAAATATGCAGTTAAATATAAACCTGACGCAGCAAATGGAGGCAGCGTATTCCATTGTGAATAGTAACCAATCACATTGCAGGAAATGGGGATCTGATTAGACATGTGAAAGAGTATTGGAGAACACGTGTCTGGGTAACGTCACTTTCGCGGGAATTTCAATGTTTTCTTACCGATATTGCCCAGATATGGGAACTTTAGGTTCACAGCATTGGCCCACCTGCACCAATGATGGCTGGTCATGTGTTAAAAATTCCTCTTTGAAGCTCATAAATATTGCGGTTATCACAAGTTCCTATCTAGCTTTTTCGGTTGCAGGAATGGCGGAAGGTAGTTTCGCTTTGTTTACTTTGGAAAACGCAAAATTCTAATTCCTTGCGCTTTTTAGCCCATGGACGCCCTGCTTCATTTTCATACTACAAATTATTTTGCAGGTCGATGGAGCGAAGGAGAACTTCGGAAAGAGACGGCGAGGAAGAATAAATAGGGCTTTGTGCGACAACAGAAAGAGGAACGTGTGTATTCTCCACCGTATAAATTTTAATGCGTAAAAATTTGAAGCCCAATGGAGAGTCGAATAAAACTGCCAAGAACTGAAGATTCGCCGATAGTTCAAGAGGCGAAGGCCCTTGCCAAAGATTTTATATCGTACAGACTCGGGAATGGACCTATCCTCATGTCAACCACTGCTACAACGTTGCGCAAACTTGCCGATCAAATAGAAGAGCAATACCCTTCACTGTTGAGCCATTTGTGCCACAAACTCAACATAACTCGGACCACTGCTTACACAACGTTCGTCGAAATTGCTAGCGAAGTGTTCGTGGATGGAATTAACTGGGGAAGAATAGTTGCGCTGTTTGCGTTTGGGGGTAAACTGGCTGTATATTGCGATCAACACAACATGAAAGACCTTGTGTCGTCGGTCACTGAATGGGTAGGAAGATACGTCGGTGGCTTGAGTGACTGGATTGAGAATCACGGAGGATGGGTACGTTACACGTTCAAGTTTTTACTTTTTCTCTGTATTCACTGTTTGAAAATTAGAAAAATATGAACCGGTTAATAGGACATTTAAAACCTTGATGATGTGTCATTGTCATTGACGTTACAAAAGTTTACTCGTAAAGAATGAAACCTTCGAGTTTTCTGTCGTTTTTTTTCAGGCGCCACAAACTAGTGTTATCAATAATGAAAGCGATTGCCACGGGTCGAATGCCGGGTGAGCAGGAAGGACTGATCAGTTCCCTTTCTGTTCATACAAACTGTTTCTATGATTGTTTGACTTTAATATTTAGCTTTTTCTTTGCTAGAACATATTTGGAATATTTTTGCGTTCGCGCCCTTCGATTAAAAAAACTTAACTCCACAATATATCACGAAATGACCAAGAAACCTTTATTTGAAAACAATAATGCTGGGCAAGTTTCTGTGTTGAGTAAAAAGTTGTTTTATGAGTTTTCTTACCTTCTTTTCAAGATAGATATTTATTTAGTTACTAATATTGATACTGAAGACTAGTAGGCCACTTTCGATATATTAAAATTCAGCTTGAAAGAGAGGTTTAGAGGACAAAGATAAGGGGAAGTGGCCTCATATGTGAATATCTTTCACATTCATTGCAACTTGTTTCTATTGTTTTTGTCCCCTCTGCCTCGCTAGCACTAACAACCTGAACATTAGTATCTAAAAAAATGGCCTATTGTATGGGTCAGCAAAATAATGTTGAAAACCATTGAAAAATTGTGGTAAACTGAGGAAACAGACGTCTTCAAGGTAACTACATGTGGGATAGTAGCGTCAGTGAAAAAGGACCAAGACACACATTGGTTCTGTAACAGAAAGACAGATATGTGCTTGCATCAATGGGAATGGGCCCCTGGTTGATTTTGTTGAGAGTGTAAGGCATTCTTCAGCTCTGCCTTGCTCTAAGGCGCATGTTATGGAATGATTCTATAAGCCTGGTTTTCACTAGCGACGCAAGCACAAACACAAGCACAAGAGCACTTATTTCACCATGAAAAGGGAGCTGATGCAAGCATAAGCTCAAGTTTTAGGATCAAAATTTTCCTTTTCCTTGTGCTTATTCTTGCGTTTGCTTGGACTGTGTAAAAACGGGACTTTACACAAGCACTATGCAAGCTGTGATGCTCATCCAATGAAAAAGACCCTTTCCAGATTCTACTCACAGCGCCACATTGTAAGAGAGAACATGGAACTAGTGAATCTTTGCTTGTGTTATGGTTCATAATTTCTCACTTACCACGAATCTCTTGTGCTTGCGTTTGGGCTTGCATCACAAGTGAAAACCATGCTTTAGTGTCCACTGTGGGACTCACCATCAGACCATTTAGATCTTGTGCAGTAGCTACTTTTAATGCTTCGTCTTGAGTCTCAGATGGTGCCACAGTCAGGGCTGTCAACCCCCAAAGTCTTCAAATATTGGGAATTGATAGGGATGCCATGATAGATGACGTAATAACGCTTGTGAGGTCATTGATGGTGATATCACATTATGTCTTTTACGCAAAAAATACTCCTTGACTCCGTTCGACGTATGATGTTTAAATCGGAATTCTTTACAACTTTTTCGGCTGCATTTGTCTTTACAAGTTGGAAGCAATCTCATCTTTTGATCTTCAATCTCCATGATTTGACACAAGACCTCACACAACCCACAACCACTTGAAAAAGGTGTCATTGGCATTGCAACATTTAATTTGATTGGTTTATTTTGGAAACCCAGAGATAAGGGCTGGCCTGATAGGCCTTTCTAGGCTCATAACAGAGACTGTTATTTTGGACCAATCACATTATTGCTTAAATTACAATCTGTCATTAGCAACAAACGGTTAGCTGGAGTTTATGAAACATTCAAATTTTGTTGTTATCAATGTTAAAATAACTCAAACCACACAAAGTATTTGAAATCTTATTGTTGTGAAAGTTAATTCTCACTAGAAATGACAAAATTTGGTGATTAATCAGGAGATTTCAGACCGTAATCTTGAGACTGGAAGATACGTTCCAAAATCTGGAGTCTCCCGGATTATCTGGGAGAGTTGACAGCCCTGCACAGTATTAGAAAGTTAAGGTTGCATGATTTCTATGTATGACTTTTTGGGGTGGCGAGGTTGAGATGATTTTCAGGTTTCTTTTAAGGAATACAATGTACGTAGATTTAGCCTCAGCAGTGGTTTCACCAATGTGGTTGTCCCACTGAAAAAGATGTGGATGCCAAGACTTGCAAAAAGCTTGGAAAAAAAAACAACACTCCAGAAAAAAAAAGTACTGTGGAAAATGAAAGTCATACAGTTTATTTTTGTAATCTTGTAGCATAACCTTTTCAGAAAAATATATATTTTTATTTTTTCATTGTGATGATTAAACCTTGAACAGTGTTTCCAGCTTTCACCAAGGGAGGGGTGGTTGGTTAATTATTACAGAATATGGTAATTGCACAAAGAGGAGGGTGTTGGTGGCTGGGCAAGGCCTGGCAGCTCTGGTCTTCAGGTAGAAATTGAGGTTACCTCTTCCTTAAACTGGCTGGGCTGGTTGGAAAATTATGCTAGTTGTGCACAAACATTGTCAATTTTTTTAGGATGGCCTAGAAAAACAGTTCACCAACAGAGGAGAGGATGGTGCATGGTGGAGAGGAGTTTTTCTGACTACTCTTGGACTTGGAACCTTGGCAGCTTTCATGTATAGTCGATGAACCACTCATTGCTCTAGTCTAAGTCTCAGCTGACTCAGGGAGAGAGGCCTCTGAAAGGGCAAGTCATGAATGGCATCAATGGCTTGTAATTACATTTGTACATATGCCTTTCTCCCTGATTGACTGGGTGCATGACTGGGTGCAGAGGAGACAAAATAATGATGATCAGGGTGTGTGGAACATAAAGATTGAAGGCCAAATATCAGGAGGAGAAAGAAATATGATAACTCTCCGTCCTGTTGTTTATAGTGAGCATGAGTTATTACTCTAGTCTCGTATGTAACTTATAATTCACTGTGAACAACAGGGAGTGATCTGTTTTGCAAGTCACATTTTGATAACTTTAAAATTCTTCTGGGGTTGTGTGTTTTCTACAAACTGTCCTAGGTGTGTGGAAAATGAAGCTTATCATTTTCACACAAAATGATTTGTTGCACTCTTATGCATTTTTTTGTGGGGGAGGGGGGGCATTGTTTTCCAGGTATTTGGTCTGCGATCTGCTTCTTTGGTCTTTGTTTTTCTGTTCAGACCTAAACATTGAGGCTTTGCTGCAATACACATATTTGCCCAAAGTATTCTACACTTCAATTGGTAAATAGCCAACTGAAGAGTAATGTTGTCTACATTTCTGATGAGATCACAGTTGCAACTAGTTTTTGTGACTAGCAACAACATAAGAAGTTTTATGATAACTTGTTTGATTCTTGATTTTGAAAAAAAATCTGATTTTCTGTCTTAAACACTACTAGCATTGAATTTTTTTTTTTCCCAGATGCAGCATAATTAAAACCTTTATCTTAAACTAAATTAATAATTTAAATTTTATCTATTCAGTCATACATGTATTATTGATCTCTAAGAGTTATTCCATTGTTGGCCATGGTCAAGGCCATATAATATTATATTGCATCAAGATTATTTATGGTAAGAAATATATCTAAGTCTTACTTGTATTTATTGCCGGCAGTGTTGGTCAAGAATTTAAAAAAAGAGCGGGCTGATAAAAAGTATGGTCCTGTTTTAAGAGCTGCAGTAATCTGGATTACATGTTCTTTGGTTTCAAAGCCAGGAGTTCTTGGTACATGTATAAGAAAATAATACGTTGCTATTCAAGCATGGTTTAAGGGCTTCAGCTAGTACTTAGGGTGCACTTTGTTTTATACATGGTATAAAACTAGGAGTAATCAAAGATTAATAAGTGCGTTCGAAGTTGTAGGCCTTTCTTGGTCTGTGATAGAATATCAGTATAATGTTTTCATCTAGTCAGGATGGGAGGATTGTTGGTATAATTATGTACATGAACGTTTGTATCTACCATTGTAGAGGAAATAATCACCTTTATGGCAGTGTAAAAAAATATTATGGAGTGTATGGGGGTCGCTTGTGCAGGTTTGCAGTGTATTTTGTTTGGGAAAAATAGGGTTGGGTATAATTTTATTTAGTAGCAGACTCATATGTATCCTGAAGCTTGAGGGGTTAAATTCCAGTATTGCAGATGGCCAGACATACATGTAAAACCAAAGGAAGACTCTTCTTTAAGAAGAAATGATTTAAAATTTTATACTGTGATTTGCATTTTTGTCATGTAGTCTTTCTTTGTCCCCATGAACAGGTGTTTTTTAAATGTATGAAGTAGCCTAGTTTTGTTTATCAAGTTCAGTTCATGGTTAATCTTGACAAAAGCACGGATAGAAGGCAAATGCAGTACCGGTTGTCAGTTAATCTTTCAAGCTATTAACAGGAGCGACTTATAATGTAAAAAATCAGTTTGTCTGTTTGAATCAAATAATTATAATTAACATGACATACTCGTAATACACAAATGTATATCTTTTAGATACAAAGAGTTTTGGTTACTGTATAGCTTGCCTATGCCAGCCACTTTAGCAGGGCCTTCTACAGAATGATGTGCTTAGTTTCAAACCTTGGTTTCGTTGCTTGATTTAAATATCTAGTAATAAAAGAGCCAGCTAACCTTTTTTTTCGGTTTGAACGTTACAGCTCCTTTTTTTTGTCCCTTCCAATTTCTGCCAAATGTAAATAAAATCAGAAAATGCTGGCTGCAACTTTCAATACAACCCTTAAACTCATTGAGTGAGGTGTATATATTATTATGAACACACTTTTTACTTGAAAAACTGTTTAAATTAAAGGCTGGTCCGTTTTTTCTTTTCTATTTTTGGGAAATTAACAAGTACCTAGGTTATCAAAAGTTTTCAATTTGGCTTCACAGTACTTTCCATATAAAAAAGTAAATCAGACTCCTGGCAACTTTCATATCTTTTGAGGTGCCATTACCCTTTTTCTCCAAAACTGGTTTAAACCTCATATGGAGAACCCAGTGGCAACGATAAAGGATTAATAAAAATCTTCATAATGACACTGTTTCACTACAAGCACTAGAGTCCTTCAGGTTTTGTTTTTCATGCAATCATGTTTTGTAGCTAATAAATTCTATTTAAATCCCACAGGGTTTAATTTAAAAATTTAACTAAAGAAACAATGGATTGTCTACTTTCACCAACACATAACACACATACGTTTTTTTGGAGTTGGGCCAAGGGTTCTTTGCATCAAAACAATAGATATCCAATTCACTCCTGCAAGGAAACAGCTTGTATTGCAGTTATGTAAAGAAACCCACAAAATGTAAAGCATTATCTGTTGGCAGAAGAGTAACAAATATCCGCAGTGAGACAGTGCAATCATGGAACCTGCCTATCAGAGTCTCTGTAATGGACTGGATCCATTTTAAGGACAGTTGTCGTTAATTTTTCCTCTCCAGTTAGAACTATGACTTGTTGTGTATTATCTCTTGAAAGGCGTCTCTAACCTGTGACGTGACTGTTTAGAAACAGTTATTTAGAAACGGTTTCAACTTGTACATTTATTGTAACTGTTATTCAATTCAAACCTGGAGTGAGTTGATGAATTTTATTTATAAAATAATTAGCCTTGTTTTGTTTAGTTTTATCATCTTGTAGACCACTTTCATAAATGGCAACCACTTTTACATTCTTTTGTCTTAATGTTAGACCTGCTGCCATCAATTTAAAACAAATTCTTTTAGAATATGCTCATCATAGTGAGGCTAGAAAGGCTTATAAGCATTAAAACAAAATATTTTATTTGGCTGCCATTATGAAAGAGGTCTGATCTACAGCGAGTAACCAATTTACAAGCAGTGTACTTGTGTCTCCTTCAACGGAGTTTATTGTGGAAGAATAAAAGAAAGACTTCCTGATTTTGAAGATTTTTGATGGGAAAGGGGGTTCACCTGTCTTTAAAATTTCAGATTCTCCCCACCCAAGCACCACGTGGCTTGATATTTCACAGCCAGTGACTTTTTAATTTGTTTTTGAGTGAACGGAGTATGCAATTTACAGAATAGTATATAATTATGTTAATCCTACTGTATTAAAGCAGTAAATGTTTTAAGAGCCTATGAAGTAAAAAACAATAGAATGATGCTTATTTCAAAGTCAGGTCAATGGTGTTGAACACTAGTGCTTCTTGTGGAATATTGGTAAAAATCAAGAAGATCCCTAAGAATTATGGCACATTGTTCTGTGTAGCCTTAGTAACACTTTGAGCCAAGACCCCCAACTGTCACAAAAGCATCAGTTATGTTTTGGTTCATAAGCACATTCCCTCATGAAGTGAAAAAAAAACACTATTTGAGTTTTTGGATTTGCATCGTATGCAAGTAAGTTGATATAATCTCTAAAAAATTGATATCTTGATGATATGTCTCTGAAAATTGCCATTTTATCAACTTTTTTTCTGTCTATTAATAAGTCATCCCTCAATTTTGTGAAGAAATTAATTTTATATTTTAAGTGTGGGCTTATAGACAAAAGATAGCAGTCTCCTTGCAATTATCTGGACAAATGTAAGCCATCATCTCTTTCAGACAGCTCAAAAATTCATGCAGCTTCACCTAAATCTTTCAGGTGTTTATAAGAGACAGGTTTTTAAATTGTCCAGGTAAGTGCAATGATCACTGCTACCTTTACTCGATTTTGTATTGATAATTATCGAACTAGAAACAAAGTAGATCCAGAACTGGCAGAGTTGTAGCTCCATATGACTATAATTCTGAGCTGGACAGCACTTGGTGGACAACATTGTACTGTTAAAGTGCTACTACTATTCTTTTTCTTTGGATTTCAAAACTATGTTAACTTAACACTAAGTGACCCAAGTTTTAAGTTGTGATTTTAAAAAGACACCTGTTTATTTTAACTGGAATTTTGTTATTTATTGGTCCGCCATTACTAAAATCTTGAGAGAGCTGGGTCGAGGAGAAAATGACATCAAAGACTCACTGGTTTAAGAATGCAATGCATGTTTATGCGGCTGAGTTAATATGCAGCACAAGAGTTTCAGGCTTTCAGACTTTTAAACTCGTGTTTTGCATATAAAATAAGTTGTGTTTACACACTGAAATTTTAAGCTAGTGAATAAAGGATGTCACTTTTTGTTTCCAACCCTCTGAGGTCCAATCGGTCAGTTTGGAACGTGAGTAATGGCGGGCCGTGAAATCCAAACCTTACACTCAAAATAAACAGCCTTTGGATAAAAATCAAAGCTCAAAATTTTTCCAGTCAGCTATTAAGCGAACAGGCTTTCAAAATCTGAAGAAAAAAAAGAAAATGATTTTTTGATCATAGTAGCACTTTAAGAGTAGCAATTGACACATCAGTGAATTACACACAGTTGGTTTTTTTTAGTTAAGTTATCAACTGTAGAAAAAAAGGACTTTTGTAAGGTTTAAGCCCCCGTGTTTGTACAATGAAGGGCACAGAAAGACTTTCCAAAATATAACAAAGCTTAAACATGGAGTCTTCAAACATTCCAGCTATTCCAAGACAACTTCTGTATGAAGCATTCAACTCACATGAAGGCTTTCCTGTTTAAGAATAAAGCCTAAAGTTTGGTCACTTTTCATTGTTAGGAAAATATTGCAGAAAATGAATGAAATGTGAATCAAACCTGCAGAGACCAATTTTTCTGGCTATGGACAACATCACTGCTGTTCAAAGCTTCTATTAACTACCTGCATTTATTGTGGTATGTGACTTTGTCAAAATTCACAGCAACTGAAATTAAAGGTTTGAAGTGAAAGTACAGCAGTGTCCCATATGGAGAAACCACTCGTTTCTGGGTACACTACATGTAGTTTAAAGTGTAATAAAAGTCTATAACAATAATAATTTGATAGTTAAAATAATTTATGATCATTAATGAGAGGTCCCAAATTTTTTTACTTTCTACTTAGTTGAAGAATCACTTGACCTGCTTGTGTTACGCTGTAAAAGTGGGGATAGAACTGTTACTGTTGGGCAGCAATGAACCCAAAAATGTGAACTTTGAAGGCACTGGGAAAGATCAAAATGCTTAAAATTGAAGAAACGTTTACATGGCCCAGCTTTCCTCCTTTCTCAAGATTTAAATGTGACAAACGAGTATATTTCACGACAAGAACATAATTATTTCTGTCAAGTGTTAATAAAAAAAAAATAAGGCCATCAATTTTATATTACCAGGAACTACTAAACTGTAAAGAATCATTAAAAAAGACCCTCCATTCATCTCTAAATGCCCTTTGAGATGAAAAGAGAATTTAGAAATTCATTGAATTGCTGTGTTTCATATATCTGTTGGAATACAGGAGATTTGACTCTGGCCTCTTCAATAGTAAACCATGCACATTCTTCGTGTACACTGCCTTGAACATGGGGGGACCTTCCAGAGATCATTTCTTGCTTGCTCTCTGGTGTGGAGGCAGAGTCATGCGAAACTTCAGATGGTCTTGGCAAGTGGCTCTCTTTAAAGAAAACAACATTAAATATGTTAGTGGTAGATATTGAACACTTCCATCAACATTTAATGAACAGTATTATGCCTCACAAACTCCACAACTTATAGTGAGTCAAAAGCATTAAGTAAAAATGGTCAAAGAGACAGCATGGTCAAATTTGTGATAACAGTAACCCCCTTACAAAATGGGCACTTATAACAATTTCCCTGTACTTTTAGACAGCGTTAAGCTACTGTATATAGGAACACGCCCACCTTTTTCAGTAAAAAAAATATAATATTGAATTCGGCTCTAGTCTTTTTAACTTCTTTTTCTTCAGATTGGGATTTTTGTGAGATTTATAATATTACTTTTATTCATAACTGCTCCTGCAGGGCTTTGACCCAGAGGCAAAAACCTGAGGAGACAAGCTAGTGTAAAAGGGACAATATGTAAATTGGTAGATGTTGTGGAACGGAAAGCAATCTTGATTAATTTTGCTCAACTGAGCGCGCAAGGTGGTATCAGTATTGCTCACCGAGTTTGCGAGGTGTTGAGTCACAAAGCAGAAAGTCATAAGAAGCATCGATATCTAGTCGGGTAGGTAAGTGCAAAATTTTGACCAGATCTATACGAGTGAACAAAAGCACCAAACTTTGCACACTGCTTCGTTAGCGTATACCTAAAAACTTAAGGACTGGTGCTCAAGACAATCCTTTTTCTTTCGCATCAGCAGAGGAGGATACCTAAACTTCGAGCCAGGATTCGAGCTAGGATCCGAGCCAGGACTCGAGCTAGGATCCGAGCCAGGATTCCAGCCAGGATTCGAGCTAAGATGAGCTTTCTCCGCTATTTATTCTCGAATCTTTCGGTTAGGTTATGTCTCGAATCGGTTAGGTCAGGTATATTTGCGTTGGTTCTAGTCTAGTTAAGTCTAGTTAGGGTTAGGGTAGGTCTTGGTTAGGTTAGGTTAGGTTAGGTCTTGGTTAAGTCTCGAATCCTGGCTCAGATCCTAGCTCGGATCCTGGCTCGAATCCTGGCTCGGATCCTGGCTCGGATCCTGGCTCGGATCCTGGCTCGGATCCTGGCTCGGATCCTGGCTTTATTCTTAGTTTATCTCCTTCTTCGTCACTTTTAAAGCCATCTAAATCAAAATTGTTGTCTCTAGTATCCCCTCCTCTTTCAGGAAAACCATAAAAGATCTCTTAGATTCCTAGATCCTTCGAATCCGAAAAAAAAAAGCATGAATATCCCCATCGTTTGATGCGTTACGTGACGCATCTGCTGTTGTCTTCGCGTAATTTGATCGCGCGATCGAAAGGGCAAAAAGCCAGCCCTTGTGGGGTCTCTTATCAGCTGTCAAAATATGCTCATAACACGGCAAATGATTGGTCAATTATCCCACTAAATCTCCATAAGAACAAAAAAATTAGATTTCCTAAGGGAGACTGGGTAGAGGCCTAAGATCAACTCTGATCTAGACGCCATTTTGTAGGGCAGGTACAAAACACAGGTCACAGGGCACAGGTCATTGTTTTACTAATACAGAATGTATCCTAAACATTCATAAAAGCTAACCTTAGGCCTAATTAGGCCTAAACAAACGTTTTTAGGCTTAAGGTTAGCTCTTATGAATGTTTAGGATACTTTCTGTATTGGTAAAACAATGCCCTGTGCCCTGTGTTTTGTACCTGCCGCATTTTGTACGGCCGGTTACGGCCGGTTTAGGTATTTCTGGGGTCATCGCGCGCGGCCGGTTACGGCCGGTTTAGGTGTCAATGGGTATAGGCAAAAGAGGTTTCACAGCTTTCATTGCTATTTTCGGTAATCTTGTAAAGAACATCAAGTGATCTTTGCACTTATCTGGACAATTTCAGCATTATTGTCTCATATACGTAGACACCTGAAAAATTCAGGTGGAAACCATGACCCCTGCGATGTGAGGACAGTTG
The DNA here is from genome assembly GCF_036669925.1 of Montipora capricornis. Lineage (NCBI taxonomy): Eukaryota > Metazoa > Cnidaria > Anthozoa > Scleractinia > Acroporidae > Montipora > Montipora capricornis. Next base: position 17,813,116 of record NC_090884.1, on the reverse strand, counting down.
GGAGCAGGTCAATTTGTTGGGTTCGTTTGTTCCAGTGAAGGGCTCGAGGAATGAAATTAATGTATATTTGAAGTGCGGGTTTTTGACAAATCCCTTTGGAGACACCAATTCGAAATAGATGGTATAATTATAGGTGTCTATCTAGGAGACAATTGCTTAAATAAGTAGCCCATAACTATATAAGTGAACAACAGCCCTATATTCCTGTTAAGAATGAGAGCAGGAACCCGGGCCTGGGCCCAATGACAAATCTCGAGAAACTACCTTGATGTTATAACCGGACGTTTTTTCTTTGCGGAAAAGGTAGTCTATTTAGATCGTAGTCTACATAGATGTTAAATGCCGTGACATAGGTGGTAGTCATGGGCTCCTGCTTAAATTGTCCAGATAAGTGTGAGGATTGCTTCCCTCTTTCATCCAAAGATTTCTCTGCTTGTAACTTTACAAAATGAGGGGTGGTCCATGGACGTGGGGTCCATGTTTTGTATACGTCCAAATTACTTATAGTTGCCTAGTTCTACTGTAACTCATTGTTCGACCAGCACTACTCCTCAGCGAGCGAGGGAAGGAATAATATTATCCTGGTTGCTCAGGCCACTAGTGGTCCATATTTGTGCTTCAGTAGGGCATTCTAAATAATGATAACTGCATTTTCATGACCTTTTCATGTACATGTATTGTAGCTGAAAATGCAACTTTCTTATGCTGAATATTGTTAGCCTTGTCCGCTCTGCATTGATGTTATCTGCCTACCTGACTGATCAAAGACTTCCAAGTGCTGTTTAGCATAGCGATTGAAGGTGAGTAATTTTTGGAATATTTACAGCGATCAATTTTTCAGGCACAAATCAGAAACAGGGGTGACAGACTTGGCCCACAAAATGCTAGATGCAACCTCAGAAAGCAAAAGCATAGTCTCAGTACCAACATTTTCAAACTATGTTCGATCTTATTTACCACAGTTATTCACAGATAATATCAATCAGCAATCTGAATAATTATAATATATTATTATATAAACCTAGTTGTGTTCCTATTTTATGGTATTTCAAGGTACTGTGGAAAGAACCACATGGATAAAAAAGATGACGAAATGTTGCCTTCTAATTAATGTTCCTCTTCCTGTTTTACTATAATAATAATCATATTTTCAAGGCATTTTCCATAATGTAAATTGCTTTTTAACTGATAGCGCATCAAATAAACGTTGAAAATTACATATCTACAGTGTACATGTAAGTTGTACTTTTGAAAATGAAGTTTAAACTTCTACCTTTGGTTTCCAGAGGCACAGTATCAGTCTTGTAGTCATGTTCCTCCTTCTCCTTATCATCATCAGTGCATTTGCGTTTGACACCCCTCTTTCCATTTAATGCTACCTCAGTGTGATGAGTTTGGATGTATGGAGACTCTTCTTGATCAGCTTGCATGCTTTGACTTGCTAGACTGGCTTCCATGTTGGTAACAGTGTTTTCTTTAATGGCTTCTATGTCAGAACGATCACAAGTGTCTGCAGCTTTGTAGCACAATTCATCTTGCCCTTTGTTCCCTGTTTCTTCTTCCTGAGCTGGTGACAAATCAAGGCAAGGAAATTAGGAAACTGTGCCTTGCTCTGTCAAGACAGAAATTCATAAATAAATGTAGATGTTAACCCTTTCAGACCTGAGAATGAAACTCAAAGATGGCACTGCATGTGTCTATAGCACAGGATGATTTTGCACTTGTCAATGGGGGCTCGGGGATCTATTGTAGGTACAATCAGAAACTGTCCCCTTAAATTTAAGCCTTTTAGCCCTGAGGGTGAGACTAATAATTACTCTGTCTAGTGCCAGATGACGTATTTGTCAATAGAGGCATCAGGGATGAATGGGTTAAAAGAAAGCTCAACAGTAAACAAGAGGCTTCAGGAAGCCTATAATTTTTCCACATGCTTTATTGTTAACCTCACAACCTGGCATAAACAAAATATATGATATTCACTCTCATTTAAAGATTTCTTACTGCCAGAGTTCATGTACCAGCATAGGAATAAGAATTTAAAATGCCTTTTGAAATCACAATTTAATGACTTAATCAACCTTAAGCCCTGCAAACAAGACTTAAGTGTACTACTGTACATGCAGGACAAATTTCATCTTGTGAAATTCCATGTTCTTACATAAACCAAAACAATAATTTGGTTAATTGAATTAAATAAAATGGCACTTTCATATCTCTAATAAAAGGTATCTCTTAAAACTTGTAAATTAACAACAAGGTAAAGACTTGGTTTTTTTCCAAAAAAGGTAATACCGCCACTTAGATTCTAACTTGGAATCTCCTGATTAAGAGACCATTGCAATGAACTTGATCATGAAGGAGTTAATGTGGTAAAACCAGATAATTTATTGCATACAATATCCATGGGTAATGCATGATCGACTCACAAAGAAATCTAACCCAGTTTCTTTAAAATTAACATTATTTCCCTGACATAGTTCAAAATAAGAAAAAGTTACTGTATTAATTAATCTAAATCTACCTACCTCAGTGACTCTCTTGCACTGTTTTGAGCCATTTGTTTTAGTTTGGTTTACGGAAATCATTTGAATTCACAAAAATTATTAAGAAAACTAAGTATGTATTAAATCGGAATAAGAAAATAATTATAATCATGTATTATGGGTGTAATTAAGCCTTCCTCCTTCCCCATTGGAAGACTGGTTTGGACGTCAACCCTATTTTAAGAACAAGTTAATGTACCCTTCCATAATCTGGTTGCCTCCGCATAACTTCAAAAGTAAATAACATATCTACAGTGTACATGTAAGTTGTACGTTTGAAAATGACGTTTAATTTAAACTTCTACCTTTGGTTTCCAGAGGCACAGTATCAGTCTTGTAGTCATGTTCCTCCTTCTCCTTATCATCATCAGTGCATTTGCGTTTGACACCCCTCTTTCCATTTGATGCTACCTCAGTGTGATGAGTTTGGATGTATGGAGACTCTTCTTGATCAGCTTGCATGCTTTGACTTGCTAGACTGGCCTCCATGTTGGTAACAGTGTTTTCTTTAATGGCTTCTACGTCAGAACGATCACAAGTGTCTGCAGTGTTGTAGTTAATATAGCACAATTCATCTTGCCCTTTGTCCCCCGTTTCTTCCTCCTGAGCTGGTGACAAATCAAGGCAAGGAAATTAGGAAACTGTGCTTTGCTCTGTCAAGACAGAAATTCATTTATTAATTTAAATAAAATAATGTAGATGTTAACCCTTTCAGACCTGAGAATGAAACTTAAAGAATGATGTTACTGCATGTGTCTATTAAATGCCATTGCACTTGTCAGTGGGGGCCTCAGGGATCTATTGTGGGTATAATCAAAAACTGTCCCCTTTAATTTAAGCCTTTCAGCCATGAGGATGAGATTTAATTACTCTGTCTAACGCCAGATGATATTGCTGTATTTTGGTTAACTGAATTAAATAAAATGGCACTTTCATATCTCAAATAAAAGTTATCTCTTAAAACTTGTGAATTAATAACATTCCTTATTATTATAATTATGGCAAAGCCAGTCTAAGGCAAATCTGAGTGCTCTGATTGGTTCTTTCTCTATCTGGATTTTGCAGAAGGGACTGCTTCCATGGAAAGGGTACAAGCCATGTAGTTTTGTTTTTTTGCGACTTGCGTGTACTTGCGAGGGAACTTGCACACAGGAAAAACAGAGACGAATATGAGCCAGCAACAGAAAGCGAGTGTCATGTAATAAACAACTTACTAACTGAACTTGGCTGCTCGAGCCGTACTGGGAATAAATGCATGCCCTCAGTCCTGGCAGTATACACAGACCTTGCCACAACCTCTGGCCAACATCCCCAGTACAACCCTCGCGCTTGGTTAGTAAGTGGTTAATATTTTACATTTTGAGGTGGCCCAAACCAGTTTCAATGCTTTCACGCAATGTTCTTATTAGAAGGATTGGCACTACAAAAAAGTGCTGTATCACGTACTAGCAATGTTATCGTAACATTGAAACACCGATAATTATTATTGCTGAACAAGATGCAGTCAAAATACTATATTGTAACGAAATAAGTCACCGCCACATGGCAACAGGAAGTTCTGTAAAAACACCCCATATTTGTCTTAAGTTTATTCATACCCGTATCTCAAAAGCGAACTCGGTGACCCCCATCTTTTATTGCTGGAAAGTGATCAGAGGGCCAAGATGACCCTTTCTGCAAGGTTAGAAAAATTATGTGCAGGTGGCTGACTCCGCTGCCCAGATTTGTTTTTTAAACTTTGCAAAAAAGTTTCATCTTGGCCTTCTGATCACTTTCCAGCAATAAAAGATGGGAGTCACCAAGTTCGTTTTTGAGCCACTAATGGTAAAATATAGGGTGCTTTCACTGGGCTTTCCCATTGCCACGGTAACTTACTACATCACAACAATGACCACATCTTGTTTGGAAATAACCGGTGTTTCATGTGGTACCATAACATTGCTGTTACATGATACAGCGTTGTAGAGTCAATCATTCTAAAGAGAGTGTCTTTTCAAAGTGTTTAAACTGGTTTGAGCCGCCTTAAAATGCTGCCAAATAATTTAAATGTTAATAAGCAAATGAGCTTTAACATTACCGGGGGGTAATATTTTGGAAAATACACTGCCCGCAGGTTTTTAAAACAGAGCACATTGAAATCAGAGAGCCTTTACTTCATCAATTTAAAGTTCTTTTGACAATATTATACTGGAAATTGCTTTAATTTGTCACTAATCGTCATAACACCATAATACAGAGGGGAAAATTCCTTTCAAAAAGTACTACATGTAACAAAAAATAATGATAAACTGCCATGTTTCTGTTCAGTTACTGGCAAAAACAACAAGGATGGCACATAACCAAATTAAATTTTCATGTTTTACAAGCTCAGAGCAAAATGGAATCTATAAAAGATTGTCCTTGTGAAAAGGGGTAAAATTGAAGTGACACAAAATCATAAGCCTTTTTTCCAAGCGATAAGCTTGAGAAGTGACATAATCAGCGGCTATTATGGAGTTTCATAGTACAACACATGCACACATTGGGATAAAAACAAGAAGTCAGACACTTTTATCGGACTAGTACAGGGTGTAAGAGTTCATTGTTGAATTCTGTCAATTCCCTTATCAGTCATTCTGTATTTCGATACGATAATTACCCTAAGAAAGAAACAAGTCAACTATTTCTTTGTTTAGGGGTACAAATATGGCTACTGTGACCTTATGTAAAAAGTGAGAATACACAGCTGTTTTAAGATTTTACACAACAGTACATGTACATATGACAATCCGAAAACGTGGTTCCTTGACTTCGAAATATACCAGTGAGTTTTGGAATGAAGGCAACAAATGTGGGGTAAACAGTTAACAATGTCATTAAAGTTAGCAATAACATCTTGTACATTACAATATTCAGGCTTCTTGCTTTTACTTTGACATTTTGAAAGTCTTTTGTGCACATTAATGGCTCGGTGCAAACCTACCAAGTGGATTGGGAGTGGAGACCTATCTACTTAACAAATAGATTCCACGTTGCCGTGCATCTGTTCAGAAATAGATCACAGACGACGTCAAAATGTGGTAAGTACAAAAAAGTGGCACACGAGGCAATAGCCAAGTGTGTCACTGCACGATGTTCTTACCACATTTTGACGTCTTCTGTGATCTAATACTGAGAAAACACATGGCAACATGAAGTCTATTTGTTTTACATAATAAAGAATTAAACTTTATTCACAATCGTGCGTCCGTTCTCTAATAGATCATAGGCAAGAACCAATCAAACTGCGAGAACTTGGGTTATTACATAAATAATCATACCAGCCCCCTTGGTAGATCTGACCCTCTACAAACAATCCTGAAAGACTCACTACACTGAAAAATTAGTGAGTCCTTACGTCATTTGAACAATCTACATTGCAAAGAGAAGAGGCATGAAAAGGCATTTCAAACCTCTACATGTACCTGTTTCAAACTCAAGAGATGTATTTATCTGTTCCAGGTCATAAGAAGCATTCAGATCATCCTCTATGTAGTCTGGACTGTACACATACAGAAAGTACTTCACTATGTCACCTGATGATCAAATGTTATTACAAATTATTAATCGCACACATAAGTTTGTAAATTTAAATTTCATGACCTCCTGGAACAATATAAAGATGCATGTGTATGGTGCTGTTTAGCCTATTATTTTAAGCATACATTGTTGAATGATCACAAGCTGTCAGTCATCTTTTGCTGATGATGCTCCCTCTCATAAAACGTCAGTTTGTGATGTTTGAAACAGAACTAACATTTACTAAATACTGAGGCCAAGAAGGCTCAGGCTGTGTTGTTTTCATATTGTGTGCAATATGTAACAACGTATCTTTGCATTCACATTTTCAAGAGAGAAAGGAAAAGAAAGGAGTGTCAAGTCTTCTAGCGCTGAAGCACTAATTTGGGACACTGTAAACTGAAATCAACAAATTAATGCAAATCAAATCAATTGTTGATTTTTGAGGAAAAAAACTTTTTCATTTGTATGGATGGACTTTTCATTTTGACAGGTTGTCACCATCCGTTACAATATATTAGTTTAAGGGCCCTACTTCACATTTTAATCAACCCACTCTATACTTATTACACTTGCTACCTCTAACATTGTTATTCTTTCAAAGTCAACCAACACCTGACGTTCCCGTGTGACACCTGGACTTCTTATTTTGATTGATCATTTCTATTGGGATCGGCTATTCACCGAGTTACGAGTAGAGTTGAGTTTGAGTTTAAGATTGAGTTACAGTTTTTGGCGTTTTTTTGAATTAAAAGTAGTAAATATTCAGTACAAGTCACTTCAAAAAATGTTTTCTCCGCGTTGAAAGATATATTTGCATAAAAGTTTGCAAAATGGCATGGCTTTCCATTGATCAAAACAATCTTATAATTACACCTTTCACGCCATCATTCAAGTCTATCAACGTCAAAACAATGTCTTCTTAGAGGGATACATGGCCTTTATTCGTAAGCCAGTTAAAGCCAGCCCGGCGGCTACGATGAACCGTATTTGTCGTTTCGCATCATGGCCGATCATCACTTTGTCCATATAGCTGTCTAGATAGGGCAACCCTAAAAGCCGGAATCCGGAATCCGGAATCACAGTACAATACAGAGAGTAAACACTATCCTAAACATTCATAAAAGCTAACCTTAGGCCTAATTAGGCCTAAAAACGTTTGTTTAGGCCTAATTAGGCCAAATGTTAGCTTTTATGAATGTCTAGTATAGTGTTTACTCTTTGTGTTGTACTGTGATTCCGGATTCCGGATTCCGCGTTTTAGGGTTGCCCGTCTAGATAGACAACCACTGAATGACAAAATACACCACGTGACACCATGTATATTATTACGCTTTTTGCTCATAACCGCTGAAATTCTAAAAATGAATGCGTCAAGACGATTGTCAGGAATGTTGGCAGTTAAACGACCCGAGCATTTAAATAAGTGAACATGTTTGACCTAGTCACCCAAATCGGAAAACCATTTCACTGCAAAGTTGAAACAGACAAGATGTTGAAAGTCATGCTTGATTGTTTCACATGGCCTTGATGGAAAATTACATTTTCCTTGAAGTGCTATTAAGTGGTAACTTAAAACTGTAAGTTATGAAATTAAATGCATGCTAATCCCTACTTCGGTCCGCTATGACGGCTACAATCCCAAAATACTACCCCTTCCCCCCTTTTCAATGTTGATCGCGCTATAACTTTAAATGAGAAAAGTCAATAGTTTTTTTTCCCAAAAACGTACAAAAAAGGGGGGAAGGAGTGAACTTATGTGTGGCATCAAGTGTCCCAGAAATTTATGACCGAGATTGGGTGGAGTCTAAAACAAAGGTCACTTTCAGTTTGACAAAACTGCTGGAAACACTCGTACTTGCAGGTCATTGTTTTACCTTTTCGAAAGTAACCCAAAACCCTCAATTTGTCTAACCCTAGGCCTAAAACCCAATTTTAGGTCTAGGGTTACCCAAATCAATTAGGGTTTTGGGTTAGTTACTGTTTCCAAAAGGTAAAATAATGACCTGCAACGAGTAACCCGCCAAAAGTGACACGTGTATTAGACCTGCAGCCCGGAGAGTGTCACGCGAGTTGACTTTGTGACTTGAACGGTCACGGGTGCGATTCGCATAGTTTTTCGGAATCTATACTGGCCCCTTTCTAAAATATGACTTGTTACTAATCAGTGAAAACACTATGAAAAGAAGTTTGTTTCACTCACCTTCTGTTTCCAATTTCTACATGGCAAGACTCCGATATGGAATGTTGATAGTGAACCGCAGAGTCGTCGGCAACCGTTGGAAGTGGTGATCTTTAATTGTTAATTTAAAATTGTCTGTCTGGATCCCTACTCAACCGGTTAAAAAAGGTCTACAAACAAGTTTTGAAATCAGAGTATTGAAATTGAAAGAACATCTCTGATCTGAACAAATCACGATAGACATTTCTTTCTGTCCACACTTTCACCATCCTAAAACTTGCAAACTTTAAATCGTGTTGCATAAAGCAGTTTATTGTTATTTCTCATAATTTATTTACTTGTTAATTAATTTTGGTTTTCGTGCACGGTTTCATTTGTTTTTGCAAGTACATAAATGAGAACTGACAAAATCACTTCATAGGCTAGGGTCAGTAAGGGAAAAAACGCGTTCCAGGTTCCGGATTCGATCTTTTACATGAACCCTCATGCGGCTCAACGTTTTATGTGAAAACCGATCATGGAAACCTCGCTGCTGGAGGGCAAACGGTACGTTTCATCGTTCAGCCGCCGGGGCTATAAGCTGGCTAAACAGTAAATCTCATCCTTAGCCTTACAACAAGACATCTTTTCTGCGTCGATAGACTTGATCGCTAGAAGGAACAACCGCGCGCCGGTGGTTCAGTTTGTTATGC
>NC_090884.1:17786662-17794162 GCF_036669925.1 Montipora capricornis | reverse complement strand
GTATGTATGTATGTACAAATTTCAAGATTGTTTTGATCGGTTTAAACCATTTCGCAAATATACACCCGTGCACTTCACCAAAACGGTGTTTCATGGTCTTCTCAGTGACTTCTACTTAATATTTATTAGATTTAAGTACCAAAAATGCCAAAAATCGTAACTCAATATTAACTCAATTTTAACTCAATCTTAACTCAAACTCAACTCAAACTCAACCCGTAACTCGATCAATAGTCTGTCTCATTTTTATTTCACACTATCTTCAGTGTCACCTAGTAACACCTCCATATTCCTCATGATCAGTGACCTCACAACTTAGTAGATATGGACTTCCTGGAACTTCAGATCCTCTTACAACCATGCCCTGACTTCCACCTGTTCCACTAGCTGGGTCATCCTTTTGAGAAAACTAACTTGCGTTTATTAAATAACCCTCAATTTCGGAGAAACGAACAAATTATAGACGGTGCCTACTAATTCTAAGGTATTTTTGCGCAGTTTACTCAATATGCGGGAAAAGCAGATCTTTACAAGTGTTATTGAAATCCAAAAAGAAAACTGGGGTATTAAATGCGCATTCGTCGAAGATAATAATCAACAATATTTGTAAAAAGCTTCAAAATACAAAGCAATGTATGGCATTCTTTTCCAAATTGAAGCTTAATTATCTCTGAAAAATGCATGGTATATCGATAAGCGATAAGCACAACCCATTGGAAATCCGAGTATCTCGAGATGCGCAGAAGGTATGCGCAATAAGAATAGTAGGCACCGTCCTAAAGAAACATTAACTACCAGTAAAAATTCAAACATGGGTAGCAACATACCGGTACATGTAAAATCCAAATTAATCTTAACTTGCATTTTTGTAGAGTACCGGTATTTTAGACTGCATGTAGAGTTGTTCAATAGTTTACCTTTGTGAGGATTGAGATTATCAATTTGAGGCAAATCAATCTGAGCACAGTTCTTTATGTCATCAGCATCAAGCTTTATTCCTGTCTCTTCTTTCAGCTCCCTTACAGCACAGTCAGCTGGTGTTTCAATGAAAAGACCTTGCATGGTCATGATAAAAGAGGAAAGTGTTCTTTTGTTAGCTAAGGACTCACCGTCTATAACCTATAATCAAATGAATATAACTTGCAGAAATAACTAAAACCAGGTAAAGTACAAACGTGAATAATAGCCTATGGCTGCAACCCAGTGATACATACATGTAAAAATATGGTTTCCGTATTATAAAAGAAATAATGATATTAGTGCTTGCTCGTGGGAGTGGAGCTAGAATGCCCCCAATTGTGTGATGTCAATATTGACTTAAACAATAATATTAACAGTGAGTGCAAGTTAGATTTCAACTAAGAGACCAAAGAAACAAAAATAAATGGCCCATCAACTGTAACAAACATTGCCTCACTAAAATGTTTGTACAACAATTTAAAGCTGTAGAAGACGAAAACTGTACATACAATAGTTTATACTCTTAAGAAAAATTTTAAACATGCTAACCTGTTGAGAGCATTCTGTGCTTAAAGTTTCCTTTAGGTAGACTCCATGGATGATAATGATCTTCAGGGAGGTTAACGTCACTGGCTTGACGACGGGCAAGTTCATCTGCTGCCTTAGCCTAAAACAATCCAGTAGTTTTGAAATATTTGCATTCGTGTTTGGATAAAAAGTACCACTTTTTCAAACAGCTCTCATCGGCCATTTGGCCTGATAAATGATACACATGTAAGTTGACAAACACAAAGGGCAGCAATCACTCAGGCACTTTATTAAAATATGCCAGGCGTTTAAGCATTATTCTTTCTCTTCCCTTCTGCCTCTCTGTCTTTCCCCGTATTTGTCAACAGGAAAGGTCTCTTTTTTTGCCTTACATTTGTGTATGGGGGATCATGGCATCTTCACTTATTCATTTATTACACTTCAACTGAGAACAATAATATTTTATAGAACAAAGGATAAAATGGATATTAATGAAGGACATCAGTGAGTGACAATCACAACATAGGAAGCTTCAACTAAGTGAGAGCTCACAACAACAAAATAATTATATAATAATAACAATAACAATGATAATCACTTATTATTATTATTATTATTATTATTATTATTATTATTATTATTATTATTATTATTATTATAAGCCATTGGTGATTTTAAGAACATTGATATTGACATTGAAATCCAAGAAGGAGCCATAATGTAATATTTGGGACACTTTATTGATGTCATTTTGTGGATACAAGCATTTTTTAAAGTATATTAATTTTTCCCATTCTTTATTTGATGCTCTTGGAGTGAACTTTTTGGAATTTTTTAATAGTTATAAGGATTAAGATTGTGAATAATTTTCATTTTTACCATTTTAGTAGATTTTATATTGCAAATTTAAGATTGTTTAAGAATTTGTTAATAAAGTTATTGCATTATTATTACTATTATATAATTCTTAATCTTCTGCGAGCCGCACAACCAGTGGGAGGAGACGGTAATCAAGTTCTGCAGGTGTAAACACTGCTGAACCTTGGCCCCAGATCTGTGACTTAGAGACAAAGGGTGCATTGGATTAACCCTATTCCGGAATAAGACATGGAGTGATAATTTAAAATGTTACATTTGGCATTTTGAAGCAACTTGTAAGGATAATAAAGATACATGTATGTTTAAAATAGCATTTTGGCAAGTGCTTGACAATTTTAATGTGAATCTGTGTAAATAATTTAAAATGAAGGACTAGTAACTTCTATTCCAAGTATTTCTATCCCCAACCACGGTCAATCAAATGCACCCTCAGTCTCTTCTGGAGGATTAGGGTGGTCCCAATGACTGTGGAGGCCTGCATTCCTCCCAACACATCTGGAATCCCCAGATCTTTCAAAAAATCCTCCAGCGACCAGACACCACACCTAAACAACCAACCATTCCTTAGCCAGAGCAGAATATGTTGGTGGTGATTTTTTCATCCCAAGGGACCAAGTCACTTCTGAGCCACTTGATGCACCGCAGTAACGTCTGGACGATTATGACTATCTTCAGTGTTGTCTTGATGTTTCTACCATCTGCCAATACCCTCACCTCATAATAATAATGGAAACTTTATTTGTCTTTAAATACAGTTGTAAATCTCTCTACGTATAGGCAATTAACAACTGGCTACTTGAAATTGAGTGATATACTTGTATACTGTATTTACAAATAAATCAAATAAAATCAAATAAATAAAATAAAAAAAATAAAAAAAAATTAATGTTTTATTAAGTCTGGGCTATCCAAAGTCTTATTTCTACGACAGAAGATAAAATATGTCGCTCTAACGGCTAGATTTATCATTTTTTTGATTATATAGTGTTGTTGCGTTTTGTCAATGCCAATGTCATTCATCATTTCTAAGAACATAGAGCATTCGTTGGAGAAAACACCGAGGGAGCTCATGGAAAGGTTTACAAATTTAACACATCTGCAGTTACTTCTCATGTCTTTGCCCACGTTCATGTATTTTTCTTTTTTGCGTACTGCATTGTTTTTAAGGTTAGATTCGAAACCAACTGTTAGTTCTACAATATATAGGCACGTGGGAGTGTATTAGGACGATAATTGTCACCAGTTATAATTGAAGGACTCTGAAAACCATTGACATCAGTATAGAGTGAAGAGCGATCATTAATTACAGGTTGAAGTGAGTTGGCAATGAAGTTGAGAATTAAGTCGTGTCTCCAGGTAAAGCGATCAAGGTAATGCTGACAACCAGCGACAATATGGAGGAGTGACTCAGGCTTAAGGCAAAAGGAGCAATCAGGACTTTGTGATAATCCCCATCTTGTCATATTCGTACGTGTAGGAAGGGAGTTGTTGATGTAGCGAATGGTAAAATTGTAGCTGTTCTTGGGTAGATGAGACTGGGCAGACGACCAAATAGAGTTAACAGAAACTTGATAACATTTGTAAAAAAGAAACCTTGAGATGTTAAGTGGTGTTGCAGTTTGTCTTCTTGATTAGAACGGAAGTCTTTAAGAACTTCCTTGGTGGATTTGAAGACATCATATTGAATATTGGTGTGACTGCTTGACGACTTCCAGAGATCTTTTATTGCAGACAACTGTTTGGCACTGAGTGAATTTAACTGAAGGGGGACAAATATTAAGACCAAATTTATTGCGTTCTAGAAAAACATTACTCAGTGTACCAGATATCAAGCCATTTTCGGATATAGCCGTTCACTATAGAATCAAGAGTTGCTATTATCCAGGTTTTTGATATGTCAGCTACAGTAAAATGCCAGGACAGTTTAGATAGGACATAGCGGCTGTACAGCAGAAGTTTGTTTTTGGGATGCAGTGGTTTCTCATCAATGTCACACATCAAGTCTTGTACAAGAGAGGACAATTCTGACATGTGTTGGTTGTTAGACATGTTGAAGTCAAAGTAGCATCCTAAGTAACGAAATGATACACCCATTTCCACACACGGGACAAGAACTCCATTTATCAACAGTTTAGGTAAATATTGGACAGATTTAGTACACAGTTTCCGTATTCCAAAGGTAAAACATTTGTCAACCCTTATTATCGCATTAGACCATTGACACCAGATTATGAAGCGGTTGATGAGGTGCTGATTTTCTGATTCCTGACCACTTATAACAGCGGCGTCGTCTGCGAACTGGAACCAGTGGATCGGATTTAAGAACCTTAAGGGAAAGCCAAATCGACGATATTTTTCAGATTTAATGTGCTGGAGAAACGTGTTACGTGTTAAATAGGTGCGAAGAAATGGACATCTTTTAAAACAAATGATTGATAATTGATCTAAGGGACAAAAAGAACCGGAAGCCTTCATTTTTCTAATCCACATTTGTTATCTGTTGGTATGTAGGAGGTTCAAGCGGAATTACAGGATCAGATAAAGTTGGTATCCAGCTTTTGGAAGGTTGAAGACTCTGGTCGGATTTAGAGTTTGTAAAGTAATCAAAACACTCGTCCATGGAGAATGAATTAATTAGGGAGCATTTCGGCTTTTATATTGAAGATCGTTTTGACATAACCCCAGAAATTTTTAGAGATGGAATAATCATGATTCATCGCCGCTTGTCACGCAGTAGGCGAGATACGTATTTGATTTCAGCGATATCTGCATTAGCGGAGTGTTTTAAGACTTTGAGAGATTTCTTCAGATCATGTTGAGATTTGTCTTCGTACTTTTGTATGAGGCTTTCATCAGTAGCTTGTGCGACTTGACCTAAATTAGCAGAGAAATAGTCATAAATATTAAAAGTTTGATACTTGAGCTGAAATTTTGAGTCGTGATTGGAGGATTAAGAAAAAGGACTGATTTGAAATATTCGTTGACCGTTATCCATTGATCGTCAGATTTAGGTAGATTTATTCCTGTTTAAATATCAGGAAAACCATAATCTCCAGGTTCAAGAGAAGAGACACCAGAGGTTATTAAAGGAACACTTCCATTGCCATATTCTTGATCAGTGAGCGTGATATCATTGAGGTCAGCACGAAGTTGATCATTCAAACCCAAAACAACACTCTACAGCTCCTTTGATGCATCTTTAATCCTCTGTTTGCCTGCTCGATGTCCAAATAATAAAAATAATAATAATAATAATAATAATAATAATAATAATAATAATAATAATAATAATAGTAATAATAATAATAATAATAATAATAATAATAATAATAATAATAATAATGATAATAATAATAACACCTCTCTGAGGACAGGGAGATAGTACCAACCATTTGGCAGCCCAACCATTAATTTTGGCCACATAATTTCATGGGAAATTATATTGTACATATAGATGAAAAATTAACACAAGTTGAAGGCCCCAAGTAGAAAGTTACAGGTTCACCTACGAAGAGTGTAGGAAGAGTGTAGGCAGGTGGGTGTGTGAAAGAGGTCATGAACAGACGAGGAGCTGCTGAAATATTTAAAGTAGAAACAAGAGAAGATAGTGAAGAAAGTCAATACGTCTTTGAGAACATATCAAGGAAGCAAGTAGTTTCTGCAAAATGCTAGGAGAAAAAGAAGGCTCAGGGTTTAATGGAATTCTGCTCTTGATTAAAATAATGTGAGCATGTGCAAGCTAGCTAATGTGTCATTGCCGAATCCTAAACAGAGCATGTGAATAATCTTACCACACACCCAATTTCTATCAAAATAACTAAAGCTTTCTCACAGAAAGAACCTACATGTATGAGAACAGACACCTTCAGCAAATCACAATACTAGCAATATTACAAAATTAATTAAAATAATGTATGTTACATGTGCAGAAAACTGATGCCACAAGTTGTGGCATTCAAAGCAACAGATTATTAGTAATATAAATTATACCAGTAGTAATTGATTGCCTTGAGATAAAATACCAGACAGTGCTCAATGGGAATAACAATGTTTGCCAATCATAATAGCTAGAATAAAAAACATTAAGCATGTGACATTTTTTTATCGGTGACAACTGGAACTGGAAGTGAGGTGTTTTCTCTTTTCCATGTAACTTGTCTTCACATGATCACATTTATACTTGCCACTATCAGAAACGTCACCGTTGGATGCCACCCAACTGTCGCAAGAACACTGTATGCTTAAGCTCCCTTAAATTAATGAGCTGGTTACTTCATCATGAACCTCTTTAAAAATGTACATTGTACATGTATATTATGGGCTACAGCCATAAACCTCTTTATGTGCCATGATAATGCTAACCTTAAGAACTTCAAGATCCCTTGGAAGAGGATGGTCTAGCAAAGAGCACCACCTCTTATTAAATTTCCACATGTACGTAAACACGTGTTGCAGAGCTTCACTGTTCATACTTGCAATGCTTTGCACCTCTTCTGACATCCAATCACTGATATGTTCAGTAATACTTTCTATGTCTAGTGACACATGACGGCCAGAAATCCTGCGACGAAAATACTGTGCCAAAGCTGCAGCTACATTAACAAATGCTTGGCTTGAAAGGTACCTCTTGAGAAGCACCTGTAGGGAACTACAGATTTCAAAAACACATCAGTATAATTGAATTCTTCTCATGACTACGTTGATGGCTAAATGATGGTTGTCTGTAACATTTCTGTGGTGGCTCAATGTGTGAGCAACAAACAAGAAACATGTTCATCTCCTGGTCTTTCTTCTCTGGGAATAGTGTTCATGAAAGGATCTCAAGTCACAACAGTCCACTAAGGTTACATCTTAGGAGAAAACTACAATCGTAGACAAAACCATTGGGAAGGTTAGCACTTTTTATGTCTTCTTTGCTTCTCTCCCCACATCCCTGATTCAATGTTGTGCAAAACAGAACGGTTTTAGTGAGAAATAGCCCACTTTCGATATATTAATTCATTCCTAAACAAAAGGCATCATCTCGATGCTCAGGCTCATAGAAATCCTTATATTTCTTCCCCAGAGCCTCCAGATGATGCCTTTTCTTCAGGACTGAATTTTAATAAAATTATATCGAAATTGGTCTATTGT
>NC_090884.1:17761662-17781662 GCF_036669925.1 Montipora capricornis | reverse complement strand
ACAAATGGTACAGGATTTTTCCGGTCATTTCGGTTGGAACGGGAAAAGAGGAATACCTCTGAGGATTTCCATCTTTTCCAGAAACTTTCCGGTGGAATGAGCTGTACCATTTGAGTTTCCAACCGGAATTTTCGGTTTTTGTTGACAAATGGTAAACGCTCCATATTTTCTTAGCTATGGTGCTCCTCGCACGCGCGCGGAGCTCCGCTAAAAGATTAAAAAAAAGAGGCAATGTACAATTTAAATACTAAGGGTTTCGAAGACTAAAACCTCACGAGAACATCACCTATTGTTTAAAATGCGACTTCACCTTAGCACAAAGGACTTCATGTGACTATCAGTCCTAGAATGTGGTATCTTACGGCTTAACGCTATTTACGACTCGAGCAGAGGCTATTGATCATTGTTATTGATATCAGTGAGTAATTGGGATGGTTCTTATCACTTAAAATTCTCTTGGGTTCTCATCTAGAAGCTGCATCTCTGCGCTCCTAAAGGTTAGGAAGGCTAGCCTTCATAATACCAATAAGTGAAAGGATACGATTCTGCACACGCCGCAGATCTTCAACGATGTATTTGTGAATACCACCCCACACCGAAGATGCATACTGTGAGAACACATTTTCAGTTGTGACTAGGAAGAGGAAGCATTATAAAAAGGTTCATCTCAACCCTATTATTCTTGCTCTTGGACTTGCAAAACTGTGGCGCTTTGTTGACTCTATGCGTGCAATGGAGCTGATATAACAGGATGCTTTGCGGGTGTGATAAATAACATTTTTTAATTGATCACTTCTCTCTTTCGTCTATAACCCACACTTCAAATATACATTCATTTCATTCATTGAGTCCTTCACGGGAAAGAATGAGACCAACAAATGAACTGTTAAGAACAATGAAAGACAACTGTTGCAATACGAAAGCGGAAGAAATTGAAAAGTTTGGAGAGTGTAACAACTCACAGGGACTGTAGTCCGCACTTAAAACTGCATACGGCCCCATAACCAACAATGTTGCCCCAGTTAAGAATGCAGATGGAACTCAGCTATTTATGTACGTGAAAGAAATATCAGACAGATGGAAAGAGCATTTTCACCAACTGCTGAATCAAGAAGGCACTGTAGACAATGATGCAACTGACCACCTAACTGCTCGATAGACAAGGATGCATTTGAATGGAAGAACTAAGGAAAGCTGTAAAAGCTGCTAACCTTGGTACAGTGTAAAGCGTCTGGTCTGGATGGCATACCAGCTGAAGTCATAAAACATGGCGATGATGGCCTACAACAACAACTGCTTTCCGTAAAGTGCACTAGGTGAAACCGCTTAAGTAGATCCAAGGCTGGACTAACTGCACACCTAAGAACGAGCAACGCGCAAATCCGGCGCTGATTACTCTCGGCTCAGTCAACACCGAAATTGATTAACTGCCGGAGAGGTAGAGCATTACATCAGCATCGCCGAGGTTATGCACTCAAATGCCGTTGGAGTCACCTGAATTCTTCAAGATGTCAAGATGAGACAATTGCTTCAATTGTCCACATAAGTGCAAGGATCATTTCTCTCTTTCTGAAGCTATTGTGTTGGAAAGCATTCCCAGAAGCTAATGAGACTAGTGTAACCGTGCAGATCTGGGTTAAATTGCACAACCCACAGCAAAGACCGCTGCCGGAATTGAGAAATTAGTCTCCCTGCTGTACCAGCCTAGGACACTTATTTCCAACGTTAAAGAAAAATGCAATCCTCCATCTAATTAGGGAGAAATGTTCCAATAATAGATGCCAATGTCGCGAAGCAGGACTTAAATGTACCGATCTCCGCAGCTGCAATGATGCTGTAGATGATGGAAGCTGTGATAATGATGCTGATGACAATGATCATGAGTTATCTGATGATAAAGAGGATGAAGAGGATGATGATGAAGAGGAGGAGGAGGAAGACGACGGAGATGAATAGGATACCTTTTATATCCTTGTAAGGGAGTTGTAAAAAAAGTTCATTTGACTGAATTGACTTAGTTGTAAAAAGTAGGCGATGCAAAATATGCCACAAGGCCTTTCATGAAAAAAGGCTCTATTGCATGTTATGATGGACACAAGATCACACTCATGACTGTTATGCTACAGGGTTGTGTAAGTTACCCTCCAATAGATAGTATAAGTACCGTAATATTGGGACAATCTGTTGACACAAACAATAATTACAAGGCATTATGTGATGCAGCCTTAATTTCACGTTAGCATGGTCAAAATACGTGTCAGATACTCTCCAATTAAAAATATGATAATTTTGTCGAAGATTCGCCACCGTTGACGATGGTTACAAAGCATTTGAAGGTCAAGCCTTGTTTCCATGTTGGACTATGAGGGTCACCATTTTGAATGTTGTATGCGCTTTGCTGTGAACATCTTTGCAGTAGTTACACTGTACATGCCTGAAAGTGGCTTTAGAAGCAAGGACACATCACAGCTTGCAACAAAATGTGGACAACAATAATATTGTTGCCTATTAGTACCTAATGATGGCTCTTTTAGCCAACATGTAACACCATGAAAATTAATAGTACTAGGCCATTTGCAACTGGTCACATGACTGATAATTGGTGAACTTAGAGCACATGCAGACTTTATAAATTCCAGACATAGAGAGATCGTGCTTGTCTTAGCCAGAATACAAATGTTCGGAGAAATACCACTTAAAGTGCTACTGTGATAAAAAAATCACTTTGTTTTTTCCTTCAGATTTTGAGAGTGTGACTGCTTCACACTTGACTGGCAAAATTTTGAGCTTTGATTTTTCAAGGTCTGCCATTACTCATGTTCCAAACTGACCGATTGGACATCAGGGGGTTGGATCTAGGGAAAAGTGACGTCATTGACTCACTATCTTAAAATTTCAGCATGTAAACGCAGCTTATTATATATGCAAAACACAAGTTTGAAAGTCTGAAAGCCCAAAACTCTTGTGCTGCATATTAATTCAGCTGCGTACACACGCATTGCAATCTTAAACCACTGAGTCTTTGACATCATTTTCTCCTCGATCCAGCTCTCTCAAGATTCCAAAGTTAGTAATGGCTCTCCACGAAATAGGAAAATTCCAGTGAAAATAAACAGGTGACTTTTTTAAATCAAGGCTTAAAACTTCAGTCGCTTCCTGTTTAGTTGATATAGTTTTTAAAATCCAAAGAAAAATAAATTCCATTTTTTTGGTCATACATGTAGTAGCACTTTAAGGAAAAATTTTACGACCATTTAATTAAATGCTCAAAAATTCCATACTTTTGTTTATGAATGAAAACTTTTTCATAATTATGTGTCACAAAAAAGAGCTCAGATTCCTATTTTTCCCATGGGTCAAATAAGCAAGAATAAATGTGCAAGGGTGGAAATTTTCAGACTTTCAAATTTTGAAGAAAGAATTTTAAAGCATTAATTTGTATGAAAATCATTGAAGCGCGACTGGGTCGTAAAGCATCCTTTTCCCATACAAATAATTATAAATTCTTTTAACAATATACTAATGAAAATCGCCATGGTAGCATATTTTGAGCTGCCTTTTTATTTCTGGAAAAATAACGGAATCCTGGCAGCAGAAATGTTGCAAAATGCCTACACTGTATACCAGAAAGCAAAAAGCAAATGTAACTCACTATTGCTTCCAACACATTTCAAAAACTGAAATTTGAAAATTTTTATTTAAAGAGGCACAAAGTTCTTTGAAACCAAAAACAGTCTGTGACAATGTACAATGTAGGAAGATTAGGAAAAATACTAATGACACCAAAGAAGCTGTCACTATAAAGGAAAAAAGATATTTACCCCGACTGCAGATCTTGAAACAAGAGTACAACACCACAACTTGTTAGTACTGGGTCTGGGTTTACTGGAATGATGATATCAGCACATCTCTCAGCTTGAAGAGCCACCTTACCATTGTGATGACAGTACTGAGCATCAAGACCAACAATACGGCAACCTAAATGTCACAATAAACAGCAAAATGATGATGAAAAAGATGACCAAGATCCATTCAGTTTAAATAACAAAAGGCTGCAAGAAACCATACAATGGCTATTGCCACACTAAAAGAAGCAAAAAATGCTTCTTCCCCTTACGTGTAATAAGGGCTTTTCTCCAGACAAAGCTACAGTATGTTGGTCACAGAGATCATGGCAATGAAGTCTGACCCACATGCAAGATTTTAGGTTGGAATACGGCATGGAGAACACCTCCCAATTTTTTTTTTGTGTGGAAAATTTTGATTGAAAAAGATGTCACATGCAAATGAAATCCATATTAAGTAGCAAATCCTTCATAATAATTTATCATGTGACAATAATAACAGACAGCAGCTGACTTACATGTACTTATCAGGGATCAGAAGTGTGTCTGTTGTACCAAGGTGCACAGATGTACAGAGTACCAACATCAATGAAATAGTTGTCAATTAATTGGGAATGTGTTGAACAGAATTAAATCTAAATTCAGTGCAGCTGTTTGCCTGTTGTACTGCTTTACTCTCTTACAAACTTTGTGTGCACACTGTGAAAATATCTTACATTTTTGTTCTCTAGTATATTGCACCTTTCCTTTCAACCTTCCTTTCAATTTGCAATGTACATGTACACACATGTTTTAGTTGACTAGAAAACCAACATTTGACTTGATTTACGTTGATTGTTAATTTCAGTTTACAGTGTCCCCAATTACAGTGTAATGCTCCAGCGCTAGAACGACTAGACAGTGACACTAAAATAACGTTCCTTTCCTTTCCTTTCCTTTTCCTTACTAGTTTCCAGGCCTTTACATGGGAATGCTAACACTAGGAGATGTCTGCACTATCACCTGATCCGGGCCACGAGGCGAGAAAACACACAGTAAATTATTGGAGGAAAGTACTAGCCAAAGGATACATAAAACTAATATTTAAAGCTGTAGACTAATACGTTGTTCATTGTGTCAATATCGCAGTTATCTTTACCAGGTTCAAGAAGAACAAGTGACATTGTACGAGTGTTGAAAATGTTGCAAGTCCCAGGAACCCTTGTGCAATTCAGAATAAATGATGCCCCTTCATGCCCAACAATGACAATGCTTTTCTTCTCCTTCCAAATTTCACCAACTGCAAAGTCTCGTCTGTGATCTTGAGGTAACTTAAATGGTCTTACTTCTTCATTTCTTGCAATGTTTCCATGAGATACACTTGAATCTAACTTTTGCCTTTTACTAAGAATGGCTTGTTCCCAATAGTAATCTAGCTCACTCCTGTAATTGAATGAGAGAAAAGAAGCACATCATAGTGCACCTTTCATACACAGTATAGTGTACATTGTAAGCACTGACTGCACTTGAAGTCATGATAAATAGCAGTTAACTTCAAAGTGGATTTCAAAAGCTATACTTTTGCCTTACTACAGTAAGTAATGTACATGTACACGTAAGTGTTGAGAAACTGCTTTTTCCAATCAGTACATGTAAATACTTGCTTGATATTAAAAAAACAGAACATTTTACATGTGTAAAGGTGCGTTAGATACACCGTATACAAGAAAAATACTAAGTGGAGTGATGATTAAAAATGGTATGTATGGAATTTTGAAGCAACAATTATAATAAAAAAATTATTAATTAAAATAAAATAGCATAGTTTGACAATAGAATTTGACAATAATTATTAATTTTTAATGTGAATCTCCGTAAAACGAAGGATTTCTAACTTTTATTCCATGTAATCCAATTCCGGAATACGGTCAATCGAACGCACCGCACCCTAAGTCTAAAACATCATCTTTTAGAGGAAAAGTGTGTACCCATTTAGGTTGTTGCCAGTATTAGCAACCCATAGCATTGTGTCCAATGGTGTCCCAGCTAACTTTAAAAACTTTTCCTATGTTTGGTTATTTTGTCAAATGGTGGCCAAATTCTGAAGCCCAAGATGCATGTTATAATACTGATACATGTAAGTACAAAATGTACATGTAACAGTGTTATGCCCCAGTTTCATAATCCAAAATTACTGAATAAAACAGTTCATAGCAGAACCAACAGTCAAGTGAAGCTATGATCCTCACAGTTATGAACGCAATTTTTGCAATTATGTAAAGAAGCCTGAAAAATTCAGGATTTCAACAGGGTTTGAACCCGTGACTTCGCGATACTGGTGCGATGCAACTGAGCTATGAAGCCACAGAATCATTCCTCATGGGAACATTAGAACCCACAAATGACCAGCTCCCAATGTCAGTGGCTTCATAGCTCAGTTGGTTAGAGTGTCACACCAGTATCGCAAGGTCACAGGTTCAAACCCCGTTGAAGTCCTGAATTTTTCAGGCTTCTCTACGTAATTGCAAAAATTGCGTTCATAACTGCGAGGATCATAGCTTCACTTGATTTCATATCCGCAGTTCATAAATTTATATATGATCCATTTCATATATCATTTCATTGTTAGAACCAACGATATTATTGTTCTTTGTTCTAATTTCAATTTGGTCTCAGTTTTGGCAAAATACAGACCAACATAATAATGCAAAATATAATTGAGGGAGGGAGGGACAAATAAAAGTGCAAGTGGCCAGGTGCATCATCATCATCATTATCATCATCACCCCTACCATTGACTTGAATGTGCCAGACCAGGTCCTCCATGTGAATGTACCCATGATCTTCTTTCGAATCCCGACATTGGAGCATATTTTCTCTTCAGTTTGTTTTTGTTTTCTCCCTTGCTTTTGTATACATCCTCTGGATTACAAACTCCAAGCATCAACAGGGCTTCGCGTGCAGCTGCTTGTTCTGCTCTTTTCTTGCTTTCACAAGGTGTCTTTGTGGATGCAGTCTTGTCCCCAACATGAACAACACTGACAAATCCAAACTCTTGGGAACAATAGAAATTAAAGGTAAAACAAAAAAAGAAGACTTAATTTCCAGTAGAACTAAACTACATCTAAAAACCTCAATTTATAATAGTTACAATCTCATTTCAGAGTACAGATGAACCTACATGTAAATTCAGTGGCAACATACATGTATGCATCATTTATTTTAGTCACCTTTGACTGAAATGAATGGCCCATGATATTAACAAGTGAGACCCCCTTAACTTAACTTAACAGTTATGGAAAGGCTCTGCACATAAACATGTTAAACTGAAGTGTATTGTAACTGACATTATCCATAATTAACAATTAGACATGTAGCCCACAAGGGCTACTTGTCGATAGTCCATGAGGTGAAGCGGAATGGGCTATTGACCCGTGGACCTTGAGGGCGAAGGGTCTAATTGTTTTACTATCACCCAACTAGTCAGACAGAAAAGGCAATAACAAAGTTGAAGAAATGTTTATTTGGGAATAAAATGAAAGAAAGCGTCACGCTTTTCTCTACTCGAGGCCTATCACTAATAGTCCTCTTGTAGTGCAGCCAATTAAAATGCAGGGTTTGCATTGGTCCACTAGTTGGGTGATACTAATTGTAGTTATGTCTTTAACTCAGTAATTTTCAGATGCAATAGGTCATTTCCGAGTTCATGTCTGCCTCCTGTTCAAAGCGAGTCTAAGTGCAAAGTTTTTGTGATGTTAATTAGTTCTACTTTACATATGAATGAAAACTAATTTTCATTAGAAAAACTTCGCACTTAGACTCGCTTTGAAGAGGAGGCAGACGTGAACTCCGAAATGGCCTATTAAACAGAGCACAAACCCCTCTTTCCTCCCCCCCCCCCCCCCCCCCACAAAAAAGTAGAGACCATTAAATTAAAGTATGTGCCTTATAAACTGGCATCCATTAACAAGTAAAGCTTTGACTTTCATCCAAAGGCTGTATACTTGTTCATGGGGGCCAGTTTATAAGGCACATACTATACAGTATATATATACCGTACTATACTGTACTGTACTGGCCAATATAAGGTAATTTGAAAAACCATTTGGTTGTTCCCTCAGAATGGTCCTGCAGGGATGCATCAACTGAGGTGTTGTGGACCTTGTAAAGGTATTTGTTAACTATTCTTTGTACAATGTTACAGCAGACTCATCACAAAAACATTTTTTACCTTTTTGCTTACTTCTAAGCTTCAGAATTGATCCAAACTTTCCAAAAAACTTTTTTTTTTGCTTATTACTGAGAGAAATTTTGCTTTCTGCCAAAACAATTCTTAGTTTAGCAACGCTAAGTGCAATCATTTACCATATAAGGGCAAACTAAGGTACATGAGCTGATAACCGAGACTGAGAGAAGCAATCAGAACACAGGAAATGCATTATGCGAGATTTAGAATTTAATAATAGGTATTATTAAAAACTTGATCATTGGATTTTTGTCTTGAACAGGGTATCGAATTTATAATTTTTGTCTTAATCAGGGTATCGATTTATCAATTTTTGTCTTAAACTGGGTTAAATGTCTTAAACAGGGTATCAAAAATCGGAATTCTGTCTTAAAATGGGTAAGAAAATCAGCGATATTTGTCTTTAACAGGGTCAGGGTATGAGGGGCCGCGCCGCACCTCCCCAACCAAGGATACATCGAGTACCCCCCTGGGAAACACGGCAAGCATATGCGTGATTTTTTGGGCCTTTTTATTTTTATTGTAGTCTAGTTTTCTATATTTTAGGGGCGTTTTTAATAAAAAAATTATTCCACTCGCGCTTGTTGGATATGAGATGATTATAGCCAACTTGGCGCTACGCGCCTCGTTAGCTATCATCTCATATCCAACGCGCGCTCACGGAATAATTGTTAAATATCTCTGAGCATTGAACAGAACAACTTTTTTTCTTGAGAATCCCAATTCCATTTACAAGGCGTAGCCAGAAAATTGGACCAGGGACTACCTGGAACAAAACTAAAACAAGGAATGACCTAAAATGAGCTACAATGGTATCTAAAATGATCTAAAATTACCTAAAAGTATCTACAACAGTATCTAAAAAATTAATGATCTGAAATGAGCTACATTGTACAATGGTATCTGAAATAGACACAGATGTCTCTAATCCCCTAAAATTAACTAAAACAGACAAAATGGTACAAATAATGCTATTTCTGCACTAATAAAAACTGCGTTGCTGGGTAAATTCACAATCTTTACACTGTCAACCCTGCACCAATCAAACCTATGTTGCCGGGCAAACTCAAGATTTGTGTGCTGTCAACGCTATGTCAATCATGATGTGTTGCTGTGCAAATTCAAAATTTTTGTGCTATCAGCTCAACCCAAATCAAACCTGCACTGCTTGGGGAACAGATTTCTTTTGCGCTGTCATCTCCAGGATGGGTGACAAGAAGGCTTACATGACATGCTAATCATGCTGTTTGTTCATGTTAGGGAACATGATTGCTACTACATTGCAAATACAGTTGAACCTTTCAACAGTAAAATCATGCCCTATCCCACTAAAATAAATTGCCTCTCACAAGAAGAGGGCTTTTTTTCCCTCTCTTTCCCCTAACAAGCAGCCTAACCACTGGGCTGCACTGTCTCCTAACAAAGTAAAACAAACCCCATACAATTACATTAGTAACAAGTACCTTTCCAACTGGTTGAGTATACTGGGCATCTGTGTCCTCTCTGCTGACAGTTTTCCTGTAGAAGATTCTTGTATGATATCGTGGCATCCAAACTATTGCAAGTAGGAGTAGTGACACTCATTCTAGATGCTGCATCATTTCCAGGTATTAAAGGTTCTTCATGCGTTTGCTCCCCGGAAGGTAATGTTTTAATTGCTACAGAAGCAGCATTTTGCTCTGCCATTTTCTTGTTTGGTGAAACTTTGTCACTTTTGAAGCTCTGGCCATTAAATAAAACCGCACATACAAAGCCACCATTTCCTTTTGTGGTCTCATAATGTGGAAGCGGCAATCCCATTTTCTGTGCTCTTTCTTGTAGAACGTTCTTGTAAGACAAAGGCGCATTGTTTTTTATTGAAACTGGATTTGAAATAACTGAAGACAGCAATGGTCTTTCAACTTCTGATGAAGGACATTGTTGTTTGCCTTGCCCTTCCTGAAGGGAGGCTGAAACCATGGAGCCATCTTTGTGTGATTGTTCTGCAGTTACAAAACTTACTTCTGTACAAGCATGTCCTTCCTTGTGTTCGCCTAATTCAGACTCAGATGTACATTGAGATGGATCGGATGACGAATTTGATATATCTGCAGGAAAGATTCCTAACTTAAATAAAGCAACTTTTGCTGCGTTTTTTTCTGCCTGCTTTTTGCTGCTAAATTCGGCTTCACTGGTAAAATTTTGCCCTGAAACCGTTAGATTGGCGATGAAAACTGCGCGATTATTCTTCATTCTCTGGACACAGGTGTATTGCGGCAATGCAACCTTCGTTCTTTGGCAGTGAATTTGTAAAAGACCTTTAAAATTGGGCTCTGCGGCCATGACAATGAAATGGACGTCAAAATACAATGGTAGTCGTTATTATACTACAAGATAAGCGATTACGACAAAAGAGGTTTTCTGTAACGTAAACCTATGAGCGTTTCCTCTCTGTAGAGAGAAACAGATAGTTTTGCACTCAAAAAACCCTCTTACCATCCCCCACCGTTGCACCGCCATCTTGTGCCAACGTTTACAAAGCATGATGGTATACACATCGATTCGCATTGTCAACCTCGTTCCCAGAGTCTCTCTTCTCCGCCTGACCCAGCGATTAAATCCTTTTAAATTTCGAGTTCCATGACGTCTTTCGTTTCAAAAATACATGTGCAGCATTTGTCACCTTGCTTCTATGCCTATGAATCTCAGCAGTCTGAGCGTTTCAAGTATATTAGGAGAGGTATTAATACATAATGACTATAAGAAATGTTGGACACTGACTTATTTGAACATCAAACGACGTTCTCAAAAAACTTGGTAAATACGTTTCGAAACCTTCGGTCATCCTCGGTTTGAATTTGACAAAAAAGCGACATCTTCTTTCAACCGTTCATATTTGCGTATGTGCGTGACTACAAGTACGCGTGATCTCTGCGCGAGGCGAGGAACATTATGGAAGTGAAACATAAATGTCAGGAATTTCTACATATAATACAATACACCAGACAAAACTAATCGATGGCATCAATGACATCAATGAAATCAACGAGTAATCATTAGGTAATCGATAGGTAATCAGTTGATTAGTCATTGATTATTGCCGATGATCAATGAGTAATCGATGACTAATCGATAGGCCACAAAATTTTCGGTCATCGATTAGTCATTGATTGCATTGATTAGTCATCGTTTTCGTCAATTACTCATCGATATTATCTCGAGGCTGTAAAACGGTATTTAGTGAAGAAAAACAAACTTAAAACAACTTAAATGTAAACAGATGCTTCCAGGTTTATTCTTTTCAGCTAGTAGTACATAGAAATTAAGCTTCAGAAGGTTCTCCATTATATAACTCTTTGCCGTTTGTTGTCGGAACCACACCTTTACGGTTGCCCCGTCAAGGTTGTTCAGTTTTGCAAATTCTTCAATAACTCCGTGCGATGGATACTTGCTCTCGGTACAAGACCTCAAGGGCCATTTTCTGCAAATACGAAATTTCGTCCTCCTGTTTGCGGTTGATGAAGCAGCTCGCTTCCTTTCCCTATAAAACAAAAACAAAACGACTTTAATATGCAAAGCAACGGAGCACTCATGAAAAAAATAACATTTCTATGAACGATGTCAGCGCAGTACACAAGGCATATAGACTTTGCAACGGAAATAGTTCTTGCGAATTGATCAAATTACACGTGTTCAAAAGTGATTCATGTACCTTGAATCTTTCCTCTCAGATCCCCTATGGGATCTTCTTGCTGTAGCCAGTTCTTTATTCTTCGGTAGGGTTCTCTTCCTTCCTCCGACAGTTGTTCAAAGGTCTTAGGTTTGTTGAGAATTTCGGATCCTCTACCCTGGGATCTTTCCTACACGTGGGCTGCAAACTGCGCGATGGGGATTTTGTTCATGATCAGTCGCAAAAGGTGCAGTGCTTCTTGGCTAAGTTCTGCTGTATCTAAAGCAGGACCAGGTGATGCGCTTAACTTGAATTGTTCTGCCCGCCGTTTGATGAATCGGTTGCTCAGGCTAGCCAACCTCTTCAAAGATGGTGATGTGAACACAAAGTTTATTGAGACATTTTTGAACGATCTATAGTTAACAGTCAAGGAAAGGTAGAAACACTTGGAGTTCAACCATCAAGTCGCTATTTGCTATACTTCTTGATTATGGTGGCCCGATGGTTTGTGAGCTAGTAGCTAAGAACTTTGGTGGGCCTTGTGTAAGCTCCGTTTACAGAGAAGCGAGAAGTGAAAAGGCCGTTGCTGAGTCGTTAACTAGCGATAGCTTCAAAGATGCAAAAGTGTTTTATGACAAACTCTGTTATAAAGGCCTTTTTCCTCTTGCCGTTGATGCGACAGCTACTGCGCAAATCGTTCGATGTCGTGAAAATAGAATAATTGGTTATGCAACAAATGAAGAAGAGAGGGTAAATTCCACACAAGACATCATTGACTGCGTAGAAGAACAAGAATACGAGAAAGCATGTCAGGCGTATGCTTTTCTACTGGTTCCGCTTCAGCCGTCTATTCCATCATTTACTTTAGCAATATAACCTGTCATAAAGGGAGAAACAGCCGATACTGTTGATACTTGGATGCGCAATTCTAGAGCTTGGGCCGGAAAATCTGGGATAAATATCTTAGGGCTTGGAGCGGATGGAGATAGCAAGATACGAAAATACTTTCACATTCGTTGCCACGGTGCTGGAAACAAGGAGCATGGGAAGTTGTCTGTAGAAGCATCTGATTTTACGTTTTTTTGCGCCGTTGGAAAAAATAAGTAATGACAATTACGTACCCGAACTTATGTTTCCAGATCAGTTGCATATGGTAAAAAAATGGCGAAATCAGTTGCTTAATACCAGACGCCTTTTAATTATGGGGCAAAAATGTGCTATGTTGGAGCACATAATTCAAGTGTTCCAAAATTATCGTTTGGCGACGGGACTATGGCAAACTAGACGTTTGGGTGAAGGATAAGCAGAACGTTAATGCGGCCTTAAGGCTTCTTCATCCTCGTGTGAGATCGTGTCTTTTGAATTTTGACGACAACGAAACAGTTGCAAGCAGGGTATATTTGAAAATTGGACAGAAAATGCGCAATGCTTACGCATGCAACAACTTGACAATAGCCGAAAGGATTGAAGAAGCGTGGATGCCGGTGGTTTTCCTTAGACTGCGGAGGAAATTTGTAAAACTTGAAAAGTACGATGTCAACAGCAACTTTATCAGCGATGAAACATACAGAGACATGATAATTTCTGGTCATTCACTTATACTCGCTGTCAAAGTTTTTGCTAAGTACTATCGTGAAGCTCCATTTGCGCCCTGGCTATTTGGCAGCGATCCATGCGAAAAACTGTTTGCGAAAATACGATGTTTTCAAAAAACGAAAACAAATGTAGCACTTATTGAAATGATTGACATATGTGGCAGGCTATGAAAGCTATCTGAAAAACATGCTTTGTCTGAACAAAACCAGACAGGGATAACACTTTCAAAAAGGTCAAAGGGAGCGGAAGATCAGTTAGAATCAAACTATATGTTTCCGCATTGGCCTGATGACGTTGAAGACACTATTAGGGCCGATTTACACGGTACGACTTTGTCGCATGCGACAACGGCTTACGACAGGCCCACGAAATGACTTACGATTGTTGTGTACGTCAGAAAAATGTCGTAGCATTTTAAAACATGTTTTAAAACGCTGCGACGATCGTAAGTTATGTCGTAGGCCTGTCGTGAGCTTGTCGCATGCGACAAAATCGTATCGTGTAAATCGGCCCTTACACGTTCAATGAAAACAGCTGAGGCCAAGGCACTAGAAACAATTAAACTGCTCGGCATGGACCGCAGTTTACTCCAAGAAAATATTTTAGAAGAATCATCAGGAGTTCTACAGTTTAACGGTAATTTGAAATTGTTAACGACGAGACAGAGTTGTTGTCCTCTGGCGATGGCCCTGATGAAAACAAAATTCTTGGTCAAGATGAAATCGACAGTCTGTCCGCAGAGGATACTTTGGCAACTGTTTTATTAAACGACCTCATCGACATTGCTGCCTCTACTAGCCAAGTAACTTCAGTATGTTCTGAATCGAAACAACAAGAGAACTACCTTTCTCCCCAAGAACCAAACTCTTCAAAGTCCATAGAATTGCAATTTCCGCACAAGAGCTCAAATAATGTCCACATTCTCAGCGACGATTCTCCCAAAATGGTATTTGGAAAGAGAAACTTAAAAGAGACGGATGCTAATGCTGGCTCAAAATAACTTCAAAGAAATCCTTATTCATATGTGCGCCACGAGGGACAAACCTACCATATTTCCGAATTTCTATCCTAGCAGCAAGGGAGGCTTTATATTCCTTCAACCGGCGCTTTTTTGTTGCTCACGATAAAACGGTACGAGGTGTTTCTCTCAAGTGGGGAGAACACTGATTCCGCAAACCTAAGGCACAAAGAAATGGTCTGCCTGTGGCGGGGACAAACATGACTTTCTTGTTGGGCAAATAAAAAGAATGACAACCATTCCAAACGAGAGGAAAAAATGCCCATTCATTATTTGATTGGAAAATATCGAAAACGGACCATATTAGACTAGTGGTTAATTCTTTTGTTTGTAGCCTGGACTGTGAAAATTCTAGCAAGATTTCAAACAAGATGTTCCGTTCACGAAAATACACCGTCCTGGACCTCTTTCAGTTCGTCCAAAAAATTCCAGCAACTCCATCTTCTGAAGGCATTCTTTTATTCGATGACAAGATTCTTTCAGAAATCGAGGGCCACGGGCAGAGACTGGAGATGCAACAAAAGAAATTGAAGGAAGCCCAAGAGAAAGAAAAGAATGAAAAAATAGAACGTATGAAACAGGGACCTGCCGAAAATATGACAATAGCAGTTCTAAAACAACTCTTAAAGATAAAGAAATCGCGTTTAGCTCAAAGGCCAAAAAATCGGAACTTGTTCAAATATTCAACACTCAAGCTGGTTATGTAACTGCTTATGACGGATGTTTGCCTAAACCGAAGCAGTTTTACTTCGCTGACAAACACCCACCAAAAAAAATCGATAACCACGTAGTCGATTCTTGTCAGCGAATTTGTTAGTTTCATTTTCAGACTGGTTGGTTACTGTTAAATTGTTTTGTTATTACATATAAAGAGTTGGGTTAAGTGAAATATTGCACAATTGTGAATCATCTGTATTTGTGATTAGCACTTTGCGCCTCGACATTGTCAACAGGAATTTCACTGACATACAAGGAAAAGTTTCGTCTAACACAGCGAAAAGAATCACAAACGAAAAAATGGTACAAGAAAGCACACAAGTGTCTGTTGTGCGGCATTATAATAGTCGATGAGTACATAGCATGGGTCACTCGAGGAGTAATGCATTACATCAATGATAATCAATAGGCCCACAAACATTTTTGGGACTTACGATTACCTCATCGATTACTCATTGAGCATCGCCAACCCTCAATGTACTAATTCAACTGATATTCATCGATTAATCATTGATTACTAATGGATGTCATTGATCATCTGTTACGCCTTACGTTAGGATAGGGACAACAAATAGCAATACGATACACTACACACTAATTGAACGCTCCCCATTGTCACTTTTCATGGCCATTAAATACAACGTACAACAAACCAACATTTCCATTTTGTCTCATTTGTGGAGGCAAACCTTTGTCTCTTTTGAAGTCTCTGGTAAGACAAACCAGCACTACCTGGATCAAATAACGAGTGGTCATAATGGGTCTTGAACCCATTTCTGTGCTCTTCTTGTAGAAGGCTCTAACCATGGGCCATTGTTTTTGATTGAACTGCAGAAATTACTGAAATTATGTGTTTCAACTTGTCCCCATTGTGTTCCCTAAAGGGAGGAAACGAGCTGGGGACGAATTTGATAATGTTCCTGCAAGCAAGATCACCTACTTCTATCAGCACAGACGCAAATTGAGCGGATGGAAGAATTTGTATATCTTGGAAAATTCCTAACTTAAATGAAGCAACTTTTCTGCGTTTTTTTTACCATTTTTTGCTGAAATTCGGCTTCACGGTAAAATTGTCCTGGCCAAAATTTCTTAAAGTCATTAAAATTGGGCTACAATTTCATTATTTTATGAATTTGTAAACACGATTTCTCTGTAACGAAAATAAGCGCGTTATTATACTACAAGAAAGCGATTACGACAGAGGTTTCTAACGTAAAGCTTGAGCGTCCTCTCTGTAGAGAGAAACAGATAGTTTTGCACTCAAAACACCCTCTTACCATCCCCCACCGTTGCACCGCCATCTTGTGCCAACGTTTACAAAGCATGATGGTATACACATCGATTCGCATTGTCAACCTCGTTCCCAGAGTCTCTCTTCTCCGCCTGACCCAGCGATTAAATCCTTTTAAATTTCGAGTTCCATGACGTCTTTCGTTTCAAAAATACATGTGCAGCATTTGTCACCTTGCTTCTATGCCTATGAATCTCAGCAGTCTGAGCGTTTCAAGTATATTAGGAGAGGTATTAATACATAATGACTATAAGAAATGTTGGACACTGACTTATTTGAACATCAAACGACGTTCTCAAAAAACTTGGTAAATACGTTTCGAAACCTTCGGTCATCCTCGGTTTGAATTTGACAAAAAAGCGACATCTTCTTTCAACCGTTCATATTTGCGTATGTGCGTGACTACAAGTACGCGTGATCTCTGCGCGAGGCGAGGAACATTATGGAAGTGAAACATAAATGTCAGGAATTTCTACATATAATACAATACACCAGACAAAACTAATCGATGGCATCAATGACATCAATGAAATCAACGAGTAATCATTAGGTAATCGATAGGTAATCAGTTGATTAGTCATTGATTATTGCCGATGATCAATGAGTAATCGATGACTAATCGATAGGCCACAAAATTTTCGGTCATCGATTAGTCATTGATTGCATTGATTAGTCATCGTTTTCGTCAATTACTCATCGATATTATCTCGAGGCTGTAAAACGGTATTTAGTGAAGAAAAACAAACTTAAAACAACTTAAATGTAAACAGATGCTTCCAGGTTTATTCTTTTCAGCTAGTAGTACATAGAAATTAAGCTTCAGAAGGTTCTCCATTATATAACTCTTTGCCATTTGTTGTTGAACCATACCTGGACAGTTGCCCCGTCAAGGTTGTTCAGTTTTGCAAATTCTTCAATAACTCCGTGCGATGGATACTTGCTCTCGGTACAAGACCTCAAGGGCCATTTTCTGCAAATACGAAATTTCGTCCTCCTGTTTGCGGTTGATGAAGCAGCTCGCTTCCTTTTCCCTATAAAACAAAAACAAAACGACTTTAATATGCAAAGCAACGGAGCACTCATGAAAAAAATAACATTTCTATGAACGATGTCAGCGCAGTACACAAGGCATATAGACTTTGCAACGGAAATAGTTCTTGCGAATTGATCAAATTACACGTGTTCAAAAGTGATTCATGTACCTTGAATCTTTCCTCTCAGATCCCCCATGGGATCTTCTTGCTGTAGCCAGTTCTTTATTCTTCGGTAGGGTTCTCTTCCTTCCTCCGACAGTTGTTCAAAGGTCTTAGGTTTGTTGAGAATTTCGGATCCTCTACCCTGGGATCTTTCCAACATGTGGGCTGCAAACTGCGCGATGGGGATTTTGTTCATGATCAGTCGCAAAAGGTGCAGTGCTTCTTGGCTAAGTTCTGTTGTATCTAAAGCAGGACCAGGTGATGCGCTTAACTTGAATTGTTCTGCCCGCCGTTTGATGAATCGGTTGCTCAGGCTAGCCAACCTCTTCAAAGATGGTGATGTGAACACAAAGTTTATTGAGACATTTTTGAACGATCTATAGTTAACAGTCAAGGGAAAGGTAGAAACACTTGGAGTTCAACCATCAAGTCGCTATTTGCTATGCTTCTTGACTATGGTGGCCCGATGGTTTGTGAGCTAGTAGCTAAGAACTTTGGTGGGCCTTGTGTAAGCTCCGTTTACAGAGAAGCGAGAAGTGAAAAGGCCGTTGCTGAGTCGTTAACTAGCGATAGCTTCAAAGATGCAAAAGTGTTTTATGACAAACTCTGTTATAAAGGCCTTTTTCCTCTTGCCGTTGATGCGACAGCTACTGCGCAAATCGTTCGATGTCGTGAAAATAGAATAATTGGTTATGCAACAAATGAAGAAGAGAGGGTAAATTCCACACAAGACATCATTGACTGCGTAGAAGAACAAGAATACGAGAAAGCATGTCAGGCGTATGCTTTTCTACTGGTTCCGCTTCAGCCGTCTATTCCATCATTTACTTTAGCAATATAACCTGTCATAAAGGGAGAAACAGCCGATACTGTTGATACTTGGATGCGCAATTCTAGAGCTTGGGCCGGAAAATCTGGGATAAATATCTTAGGGCTTGGAGCGGATGGAGATAGCAAGATACGAAAATACTTTCACATTCGTTGCCACGGTGCTGGAAACAAGGAGCATGGGAAGTTGTCTGTAGAAGCATCTGATTTTACGTTTTTTTGCGCCGTTGGAAAAAATAAGTAATGACAATTACGTACCCGAACTTATGTTTCCAGATCAGTTGCATATGGTAAAAAAATGGCGAAATCAGTTGCTTAATACCAGACGCCTTTTAATTATGGGGCAAAAATGTGCTATGTTGGAGCACATAATTCAAGTGTTCCAAAATTATCGTTTGGCGACGGGACTATGGCAAACTAGACGTTTGGGTGAAGGATAAGCAGAACGTTAATGCGGCCTTAAGGCTTCTTCATCCTCGTGTGAGATCGTGTCTTTTGAATTTTGACGACAACGAAACAGTTGCAAGCAGGGTATATTTGAAAATTGGACAGAAAATGCGCAATGCTTACGCATGCAACAACTTGACAATAGCCGAAAGGATTGAAGAAGCGTGGATGCCGGTGGTTTTCCTTAGACTGCGGAGGAAATTTGTAAAACTTGAAAAGTACGATGTCAACAGCAACTTTATCAGCGATGAAACATACAGAGACATGATAATTTCTGGTCATTCACTTATACTCGCTGTCAAAGTTTTTGCTAAGTACTATCGTGAAGCTCCATTTGCGCCCTGGCTATTTGGCAGCGATCCATGCGAAAAACTGTTTGCGAAAATACGATGTTTTCAAAAAACGAAAACAAATGTAGCACTTATTGAAATGATTGACATATGTGGCAGGCTATGAAAGCTATCTGAAAAACATGCTTTGTCTGAACAAAACCAGACAGGGATAACACTTTCAAAAAGGTCAAAGGGAGCGGAAGATCAGTTAGAATCAAACTATATGTTTCCGCATTGGCCTGATGACGTTGAAGACACTATTAGGGCCGATTTACACGGTACGACTTTGTCGCATGCGACAACGGCTTACGACAGGCCCACGACATGATTTACGATTGTTGTGTACGTCAGAAAAAATGTCGTAGCATTTTAAAACATGTTTTAAAACGCTGCGACGATCGTAAGTTATGTCGTAGGCCTGTCGTGAGCTTGTCGCATGCGACAAAATCGTATCGTGTAAATCGGCCCTTACACGTTCAATGAAAACAGCTGAGGCCAAGGCACTAGAAACAATTAAACTGCTCGGCATGGACCGCAGTTTACTCCAAGAAAATATTTTAGAAGAATCATCAGGAGTTCTACAGTTTAACGGTAATTTTGAAATTGTTAACGACGAGACAGAGTTGTTGTCCTCTGGCGATGGCCCTGATGAAAACAAAATTCTTGGTCAAGATGAAATCGACAGTCTGTCCGCAGAGGATACTTTGGCAACTGTTTTATTAAACGACCTCATCGACATTGCTGCCTCTACTAGCCAAGTAACTTCAGTATGTTCTGAATCGAAACAACAAGAGAACTACCTTTCTCCCCAAGAACCAAACTCTTCAAAGTCCATAGAATTGCAATTTCCGCACAA
>NC_090884.1:17739162-17756662 GCF_036669925.1 Montipora capricornis | reverse complement strand
CCCCGCAGTCAAATCCTGTAGGGCGAGAGTAGTACTTCGCTGGGTGACCGCTTGGGAATTCCTCGTGTTGTAGGCTTCTACTTTATTGATTGCTTTTAGTTTATGGTTGATTCATGAGTTGTTATTTTCTTGCTTGTCCACATTGCATGAGCACTGAATTTTCGCGCGCGACAAATGTTAAAGTTGTAGTCACAATGTAACTGGTTGATGGCCTATTAATTGAACATTCTTTGCAGTCTGAAGGGAAGGGAAGGGGGATTTTCACTCGCTTTCTCGCTTGGCTAGACGAGAACAAATCACACATACAACTAGAGCTTGTATTCTTCCGTCTACGACCATACCACAGGCAAAAAACCGGGTCCCGTCCGATCCCCGCAGTCAAATCCTGTAGGGCGAGAGTAGTACTTCGCTGGGTGACCGCTTGGGAATTCCTCGTGTTGTAGGCTTCTACTTTATTGATTGCTTTTAGTTTATGGTTGATTCATGAGTTGTTATTTTCTTGCTTGTCCACATTGCATGAGCACTGAATTTTCGCGCGCGACAAATGTTAAAGTTGTCGTCACAATGTAACTGGTTGATGGCCTATTAATTGAACATTCTTTGCAGTCTGAAGGGAGGGCAAGGGGGATTTTCACTCGCTTTCTCGCTTGGCTTGACGAAAACAAATCACACATACAACTAGAGCTTGTATTCTTCCGTCTACGACCATACCACAGGCAAAAAACCGGGTCCCGTCCGATCCCCGCAGTCAAATCCTGTAGGGCGAGAGTAGTACTTCGCTGGGTGACCGCTTGGGAATTCCTCGTGTTGTAGGCTTCTACTTTATTGATTGCTTTTAGTTTATGGTTGATTCATGAGTTGTTATTTTCTTGCTTGTCCACATTGCATGAGCACTGAATTTTCGCGCGCGACAAATGTTAAAGTTGTCGTCACAATGTAACTGGTTGATGGCCTATTAATTGAACATTCTTTGCAGTCTGAAGGGAGGGCAAGGGGGATTTTCACTCGCTTTCTCGCTTGGCTTGACGAAAACAAATCACACATACAACTAGAGCTTGTATTCTTCCGTCTACGACCATACCACAGGCAAAAAACCGGGTCCCGTCCGATCCCCGCAGTCAAATCCTGTAGGGCGAGAGTAGTACTTCGCTGGGTGACCGCTTGGGAATTCCTCGTGTTGTAGGCTTCTACTTTATTGATTGCTTTTAGTTTATGGTTGATTCATGAGTTGTTATTTTCTTGCTTGTCCACATTGCATGAGCACTGAATTTTCGCGCGCGACAAATGTTAAAGTTGTCGTCACAATGTAACTGGTTGATGGCCTATTAATTGAACATTCTTTGCAGTCTGAAGGGAGGGCAAGGGGGATTTTCACTCGCTTTCTCGCTTGCCTTGACGAAAAAAAATCACACATACAACTAGAGCTTGTATTCTTCCGTCTACGACCATACCACAGGCAAAAAACCGGGTCCCGTCCGATCCCCGCAGTCAAATCCTGTAGGGCGAGAGTAGTACTTCGCTGGGTGACCGCTTGGGAATTCCTCGTGTTGTAGGCTTCTACTTTATTGATTGCTTTTAGTTTATGGTTGATTCATGAGTTGTTATTTTCTTGCTTGTCCACATTGCATGAGCACTGAATTTTCGCGCGCGACAAATGTTAAAGTTGTCGTCACAATGTAACTGGTTGATGGCCTATTAATTGAACATTCTTTGCAGTCTGAAGGGAGGGCAAGGGGGATTTTCACTCGCTTTCTCGCTTGGCTTGACGAAAACAAATCACACATACAACTAGAGCTTGTATTCTTCCGTCTACGACCATACCACAGGCAAAAAACCGGGTCCCGTCCGATCCCCGCAGTCAAATCCTGTAGGGCGAGAGTAGTACTTCGCTGGGTGACCGCTTGGGAATTCCTCGTGTTGTAGGCTTCTACTTTATTGATTGCTTTTAGTTTATGGTTGATTCATGAGTTGTTATTTTCTTGCTTGTCCACATTGCATGAGCACTGAATTTTCGCGCGCGACAAATGTTAAAGTTGTCGTCACAATGTAACTGGTTGATGGCCTATTAATTGAACATTCTTTGCAGTCTGAAGGGAGGGCAAGGGGGATTTTCACTCGCTTTCTCGCTTGGCTTGACGAAAACAAATCACACATACAACTAGAGCTTGTATTCTTCCGTCTACGACCATACCACAGGCAAAAAACCGGGTCCCGTCCGATCCCCGCAGTCAAATCCTGTAGGGCGAGAGTAGTACTTCGCTGGGTGACCGCTTGGGAATTCCTCGTGTTGTAGGCTTCTACTTTATTGATTGCTTTTAGTTTATGGTTGATTCATGAGTTGTTATTTTCTTGCTTGTCCACATTGCATGAGCACTGAATTTTCGCGCGCGACAAATGTTAAAGTTGTCGTCACAATGTAACTGGTTGATGGCCTATTAATTGAACATTCTTTGCAGTCTGAAGGGAACAAGGGGGATTTTCACTCGCTTTCTCGCTTGGCTTGACGAAAACAAATCACACATACAACTAGAGCTTGTATTCTTCCGTCTACGACCATACCACAGGCAAAAAACCGGGTCCCGTCCGATCCCCGCAGTCAAATCCTGTAGGGCGAGAGTAGTACTTCGCTGGGTGACCGCTTGGGAATTCCTCGTGTTGTAGGCTTCTACTTTATTGATTGCTTTTAGTTTATGGTTGATTCATGAGTTGTTATTTTCTTGCTTGTCCACATTGCATGAGCACTGAATTTTCGCGCGCGACAAATGTTAAAGTTGTCGTCACAATGTAACTGGTTGATGGCCTATTAATTGAACATTCTTTGCAGTCTGAAGGGAGGGCAAGGGGGATTTTCACTCGCTTTCTCGCTTGGCTTGACGAAAACAAATCACACATACAACTAGAGCTTGTATTCTTCCGTCTACGACCATACCACAGGCAAAAAACCGGGTCCCGTCCGATCCCCGCAGTCAAATCCTGTAGGGCGAGAGTAGTACTTCGCTGGGTGACCGCTTGGGAATTCCTCGTGTTGTAGGCTTCTACTTTATTGATTGCTTTTAGTTTATGGTTGATTCATGAGTTGTTATTTTCTTGCTTGTCCACATTGCATGAGCACTGAATTTTCGCGCGCGACAAATGTTAAAGTTGTCGTCACAATGTAACTGGTTGATGGCCTATTAATTGAACATTCTTTGCAGTCTGAAGGGAGGGCAAGGGGGATTTTCACTCGCTTTCTCGCTTGGCTTGACGAAAACAAATCACACATACAACTAGAGCTTGTATTCTTCCGTCTACGACCATACCACAGGCAAAAAACCGGGTCCCGTCCGATCCCCGCAGTCAAATCCTGTAGGGCGAGAGTAGTACTTCGCTGGGTGACCGCTTGGGAATTCCTCGTGTTGTAGGCTTCTACTTTATTGATTGCTTTTAGTTTATGGTTGATTCATGAGTTGTTATTTTCTTGCTTGTCCACATTGCATGAGCACTGAATTTTCGCGCGCGACAAATGTTAAAGTTGTCGTCACAATGTAACTGGTTGATGGCCTATTAATTGAACATTCTTTGCAGTCTGAAG
Source organism: Montipora capricornis (assembly GCF_036669925.1). Lineage (NCBI taxonomy): Eukaryota > Metazoa > Cnidaria > Anthozoa > Scleractinia > Acroporidae > Montipora > Montipora capricornis. The sequence continues at coordinate 17,753,091 of NC_090884.1, read as the reverse complement.
GGAGGGCAAGGGGGATTTTCACTCGCTTTCTCGCTTGGCTTGACGAAAACAAATCACACATACAACTAGAGCTTGTATTCTTCCGTCTACGACCATACCACAGGCAAAAAACCGGGTCCCGTCCGATCCCCGCAGTCAAATCCTGTAGGGCGAGAGTAGTACTTCGCTGGGTGACCGCTTGGGAATTCCTCGTGTTGTAGGCTTCTACTTTATTGATTGCTTTTAGTTTATGGTTGATTCATGAGTTGTTATTTTCTTGCTTGTCCACATTGCATGAGCACTGAATTTTCGCGCGCGACAAATGTTAAAGTTGTCGTCACAATGTAACTGGTTGATGGCCTATTAATTGAACATTCTTTGCAGTCTGAAGGGAGGGCAAGGGGGATTTTCACTCGCTTTCTCGCTTGGCTTGACGAAAACAAATCACACATACAACTAGAGCTTGTATTCTTCCGTCTACGACCATACCACAGGCAAAAAACCGGGTCCCGTCCGATCCCCGCAGTCAAATCCTGTAGGGCGAGAGTAGTACTTCGCTGGGTGACCGCTTGGGAATTCCTCGTGTTGTAGGCTTCTACTTTATTGATTGCTTTTAGTTTATGGTTGATTCATGAGTTGTTATTTTCTTGCTTGTCCACATTGCATGAGCACTGAATTTTCGCGCGCGACAAATGTTAAAGTTGTCGTCACAATGTAACTGGTTGATGGCCTATTAATTGAACATTCTTTGCAGTCTGAAGGGAGGGCAAGGGGATTTTCACTCGCTTTCTCGCTTGGCTAGACGAAAACAAATCACACATACAACTAGAGCTTGTATTCTTCCGTCTACGACCATACCACAGGCAAAAAACCGGGTCCCGTCCGATCCCCGCAGTCAAATCCTGTAGGGCGAGAGTAGTACTTCGCTGGGTGACCGCTTGGGAATTCCTCGTGTTGTAGGCTTCTACTTTATTGATTGCTTTTAGTTTATGGTTGATTCATGAGTTGTTATTTTCTTGCTTGTCCACATTGCATGAGCACTGAATTTTCGCGCGCGACAAATGTTAAAGTTGTCGTCACAATGTAACTGGTTGATGGCCTATTAATTGAACATTCTTTGCAGTCTGAAGGGAGGGCAAGGGGGATTTTCACTCGCTTTCTCGCTTGGCTTGACGAAAACAAATCACACATACAACTAGAGCTTGTATTCTTCCGTCTACGACCATACCACAGGCAAAAAACCGGGTCCCGTCCGATCCCCGCAGTCAAATCCTGTAGGGCGAGAGTAGTACTTCGCTGGGTGACCGCTTGGGAATTCCTCGTGTTGTAGGCTTCTACTTTATTGATTGCTTTTAGTTTATGGTTGATTCATGAGTTGTTATTTTCTTGCTTGTCCACATTGCATGAGCACTGAATTTTCGCGCGCGACAAATGTTAAAGTTGTCGTCACAATGTAACTGGTTGATGGCCTATTAATTGAACATTCTTTGCAGTCTGAAGGGAGGGCAAGGGGGATTTTCACTCGCTTTCTCGCTTGGCTTGACGAAAACAAATCACACATACAACTAGAGCTTGTATTCTTCCGTCTACGACCATACCACAGGCAAAAAACCGGGTCCCGTCCGATCCCCGCAGTCAAATCCTGTAGGGCGAGAGTAGTACTTCGCTGGGTGACCGCTTGGGAATTCCTCGTGTTGTAGGCTTCTACTTTATTGATTGCTTTTAGTTTATGGTTGATTCATGAGTTGTTATTTTCTTGCTTGTCCACATTGCATGAGCACTGAATTTTCGCGCGCGACAAATGTTAAAGTTGTCGTCACAATGTAACTGGTTGATGGCCTATTAATTGAACATTCTTTGCAGTCTGAAGGGAGGGCAAGGGGGATTTTCACTCGCTTTCTCGCTTGGCTTGACGAAAACAAATCACACATACAACTAGAGCTTGTATTCTTCCGTCTACGACCATACCACAGGCAAAAAACCGGGTCCCGTCCGATCCCCGCAGTCAAATCCTGTAGGGCGAGAGTAGTACTTCGCTGGGTGACCGCTTGGGAATTCCTCGTGTTGTAGGCTTCTACTTTATTGATTGCTTTTAGTTTATGGTTGATTCATGAGTTGTTATTTTCTTGCTTGTCCACATTGCATGAGCACTGAATTTTCGCGCGCGACAAATGTTAAAGTTGTCGTCACAATGTAACTGGTTGATGGCCTATTAATTGAACATTCTTTGCAGTCTGAAGGGAGGGCAAGGGGGATTTTCACTCGCTTTCTCGCTTGGCTTGACGAAAACAAATCACACATACAACTAGAGCTTGTATTCTTCCGTCTACGACCATACCACAGGCAAAAAACCGGGTCCCGTCCGATCCCCGCAGTCAAATCCTGTAGGGCGAGAGTAGTACTTCGCTGGGTGACCGCTTGGGAATTCCTCGTGTTGTAGGCTTCTACTTTATTGATTGCTTTTAGTTTATGGTTGATTCATGAGTTGTTATTTTCTTGCTTGTCCACATTGCATGAGCACTGAATTTTCGCGCGCGACAAATGTTAAAGTTGTCGTCACAATGTAACTGGTTGATGGCCTATTAATTGAACATTCTTTGCAGTCTGAAGGGAGGGCAAGGGGGATTTTCACTCGCTTTCTCGCTTGGCTTGACGAAAACAAATCACACATACAACTAGAGCTTGTATTCTTCCGTCTACGACCATACCACAGGCAAAAAACCGGGTCCCGTCCGATCCCCGCAGTCAAATCCTGTAGGGCGAGAGTAGTACTTCGCTGGGTGACCGCTTGGGAATTCCTCGTGTTGTAGGCTTCTACTTTATTGATTGCTTTTAGTTTATGGTTGATTCATGAGTTGTTATTTTCTTGCTTGTCCACATTGCATGAGCACTGAATTTTCGCGCGCGACAAATGTTAAAGTTGTCGTCACAATGTAACTGGTTGATGGCCTATTAATTGAACATTCTTTGCAGTCTGAAGGGAGGGCAAGGGGGATTTTCACTCGCTTTCTCGCTTGGCTTGACGAAAACAAATCACACATACAACTAGAGCTTGTATTCTTCCGTCTACGACCATACCACAGGCAAAAACCGGGTCCCGTCCGATCCCCGCAGTCAAATCCTGTAGGGCGAGAGTAGTACTTCGCTGGGTGACCGCTTGGGAATTCCTCGTGTTGTAGGCTTCTACTTTATTGATTGCTTTTAGTTTATGGTTGATTCATGAGTTGTTATTTTCTTGCTTGTCCACATTGCATGAGCACTGAATTTTCGCGCGCGACAAATGTTAAAGTTGTCGTCACAATGTAACTGGTTGATGGCCTATTAATTGAACATTCTTTGCAGTCTGAAGGGAGGGCAAGGGGGATTTTCACTCGCTTTCTCGCTTGGCTTGACGAAAACAAATCACACATACAACTAGAGCTTGTATTCTTCCGTCTACGACCATACCACAGGCAAAAAACCGGGTCCCGTCCGATCCCCGCAGTCAAATCCTGTAGGGCGAGAGTAGTACTTCGCTGGGTGACCGCTTGGGAATTCCTCGTGTTGTAGGCTTCTACTTTATTGATTGCTTTTAGTTTATGGTTGATTCATGAGTTGTTATTTTCTTGCTTGTCCACATTGCATGAGCACTGAATTTTCGCGCGCGACAAATGTTAAAGTTGTCGTCACAATGTAACTGGTTGATGGCCTATTAATTGAACATTCTTTGCAGTCTGAAGGGAGGGCAAGGGGGATTTTCACTCGCTTTCTCGCTTGGCTTGACGAAAACAAATCACACATACAACTAGAGCTTGTATTCTTCCGTCTACGACCATACCACAGGCAAAAAACCGGGTCCCGTCCGATCCCCGCAGTCAAATCCTGTAGGGCGAGAGTAGTACTTCGCTGGGTGACCGCTTGGGAATTCCTCGTGTTGTAGGCTTCTACTTTATTGATTGCTTTTAGTTTATGGTTGATTCATGAGTTGTTATTTTCTTGCTTGTCCACATTGCATGAGCACTGAATTTTCGCGCGCGACAAATGTTAAAGTTGTCGTCACAATGTAACTGGTTGATGGCCTATTAATTGAACATTCTTTGCAGTCTGAAGGGAGGGCAAGGGGGATTTTCACTCGCTTTCTCGCTTGGCTTGACGAAAACAAATCACACATACAACTAGAGCTTGTATTCTTCCGTCTACGACCATACCACAGGAAAAAACCGGGTCCCGTCCGATCCCCGCAGTCAAATCCTGTAGGGCGAGAGTAGTACTTCGCTGGGTGACCGCTTGGGAATTCCTCGTGTTGTAGGCTTCTACTTTATTGATTGCTTTTAGTTTATGGTTGATTCATGAGTTGTTATTTTCTTGCTTGTCCACATTGCATGAGCACTGAATTTTCGCGCGCGACAAATGTTAAAGTTGTCGTCACAATGTAACTGGTTGATGGCCTATTAATTGAACATTCTTTGCAGTCTGAAGGGAGGGCAAGGGGGATTTTCACTCGCTTTCTCGCTTGGCTTGACGAAAACAAATCACACATACAACTAGAGCTTGTATTCTTCCGTCTACGACCATACCACAGGCAAAAAACCGGGTCCCGTCCGATCCCCGCAGTCAAATCCTGTAGGGCGAGAGTAGTACTTCGCTGGGTGACCGCTTGGGAATTCCTCGTGTTGTAGGCTTCTACTTTATTGATTGCTTTTAGTTTATGGTTGATTCATGAGTTGTTATTTTCTTGCTTGTCCACATTGCATGAGCACTGAATTTTCGCGCGCGACAAATGTTAAAGTTGTCGTCACAATGTAACTGGTTGATGGCCTATTAATTGAACATTCTTTGCAGTCTGAAGGGAGGGCAAGGGGGATTTTCACTCGCTTTCTCGCTTGGCTTGACGAAAACAAATCACACATACAACTAGAGCTTGTATTCTTCCGTCTACGACCATACCACAGGCAAAAAACCGGGTCCCGTCCGATCCCCGCAGTCAAATCCTGTAGGGCGAGAGTAGTACTTCGCTGGGTGACCGCTTGGGAATTCCTCGTGTTGTAGGCTTCTACTTTATTGATTGCTTTTAGTTTATGGTTGATTCATGAGTTGTTATTTTCTTGCTTGTCCACATTGCATGAGCACTGAATTTTCGCGCGCGACAAATGTTAAAGTTGTCGTCACAATGTAACTGGTTGATGGCCTATTAATTGAACATTCTTTGCAGTCTGAAGGGAGGGCAAGGGGGATTTTCACTCGCTTTCTCGCTTGGCTTGACGAAAACAAATCACACATACAACTAGAGCTTGTATTCTTCCGTCTACGACCATACCACAGGCAAAAAACCGGGTCCCGTCCGATCCCCGCAGTCAAATCCTGTAGGGCGAGAGTAGTACTTCGCTGGGTGACCGCTTGGGAATTCCTCGTGTTGTAGGCTTCTACTTTATTGATTGCTTTTAGTTTATGGTTGATTCATGAGTTGTTATTTTCTTGCTTGTCCACATTGCATGAGCACTGAATTTTCGCGCGCGACAAATGTTAAAGTTGTCGTCACAATGTAACTGGTTGATGGCCTATTAATTGAACATTCTTTGCAGTCTGAAGGGAGGGCAAGGGGGATTTTCACTCGCTTTCTCGCTTGGCTTGACGAAAACAAATCACACATACAACTAGAGCTTGTATTCTTCCGTCTACGACCATACCACAGGCAAAAAACCGGGTCCCGTCCGATCCCCGCAGTCAAATCCTGTAGGGCGAGAGTAGTACTTCGCTGGGTGACCGCTTGGGAATTCCTCGTGTTGTAGGCTTCTACTTTATTGATTGCTTTTAGTTTATGGTTGATTCATGAGTTGTTATTTTCTTGCTTGTCCACATTGCATGAGCACTGAATTTTCGCGCGCGACAAATGTTAAAGTTGTCGTCACAATGTAACTGGTTGATGGCCTATTAATTGAACATTCTTTGCAGTCTGAAGGGAGGGCAAGGGGGATTTTCACTCGCTTTCTCGCTTGGCTTGACGAAAACAAATCACACATACAACTAGAGCTTGTATTCTTCCGTCTACGACCATACCACAGGCAAAAAACCGGGTCCCGTCCGATCCCCGCAGTCAAATCCTGTAGGGCGAGAGTAGTACTTCGCTGGGTGACCGCTTGGGAATTCCTCGTGTTGTAGGCTTCTACTTTATTGATTGCTTTTAGTTTATGGTTGATTCATGAGTTGTTATTTTCTTGCTTGTCCACATTGCATGAGCACTGAATTTTCGCGCGCGACAAATGTTAAAGTTGTCGTCACAATGTAACTGGTTGATGGCCTATTAATTGAACATTCTTTGCAGTCTGAAGGGAGGGCAAGGGGGATTTTCACTCGCTTTCTCGCTTGGCTTGACGAAAACAAATCACACATACAACTAGAGCTTGTATTCTTCCGTCTACGACCATACCACAGGCAAAAAACCGGGTCCCGTCCGATCCCCGCAGTCAAATCCTGTAGGGCGAGAGTAGTACTTCGCTGGGTGACCGCTTGGGAATTCCTCGTGTTGTAGGCTTCTACTTTATTGATTGCTTTTAGTTTATGGTTGATTCATGAGTTGTTATTTTCTTGCTTGTCCACATTGCATGAGCACTGAATTTTCGCGCGCGACAAATGTTAAAGTTGTCGTCACAATGTAACTGGTTGATGGCCTATTAATTGAACATTCTTTGCAGTCTGAAGGGAAGGCAAGGGGGATTTTCACTCGCTTTTTCGCTTGGCTAGACCAAACCAAATCACACATACAACTAGAGCTTGTATTCTTCCGTCTACGACCATACCACAGGCAAAAAACCGGGTCCCGTCCGATCCCCGCAGTCAAATCCTGTAGGGCGAGAGTAGTACTTCGCTGGGTGACCGCTTGGGAATTCCTCGTGTTGTAGGCTTCTACTTTAGTGATTGCTTTTAGTTTATGGTTGATTCATGTAGTGTTATTTTCTTGATTGTCCACATTGCATGAGCACTGAATTTTCGCGCGCGACAAATGTTAAAGTTGTCGTCACAATGTAACTGGTTGATGGCCTATTAATTGAACATTCTTTGCAGTCTGAAGGGAGGGCAAGGGGGATTTTCACTCGCTTTCTCGCTTGGCTTGACGAAAACAAATCACACATACAACTAGAGCTTGTATTCTTCCGTCTACGACCATACCACAGGCAAAAAACCGGCGTCCCGTTCCGATCGTCCCGCGAGTCAAAAATCCTGTAGGGCGACTCCTCCCCCTCCTTCTTCTCGGGTGGGTTTGTGTAGTACTTCGACTGCGTGAGCCGCTTGGGAATTCCTCGTGTTTGCTAGGCTTCTACTTTAATTGATTGCTTTTAGTTTATGGTTGATTCATGAGTTGCTATTTTCTTGATTGTTCCACATTGCGATGAGCACTAGCATTTTCGCGCGGCGAAAACACAATGATTAAAGTTGTCGCCATCATCAATGTAACTGCGTTGCATGGTCATATTAATTGAACATTCTTTGCAGTCTGACGGGAAAGGACGGGGGATTATTCACTCGCTTTTATCGTTGGGCTAGGCGAAAAACAAAATCACACATACAAACCGAGAGCTTGTATTCTTCCGGTCTACGACCATACCACAGGCAAAAAAACACGGGTCTCCGTCCACGATTCCCCTCAGTCAAATCCTGTAGGGCGAGAGTAGTACTTCGCTGGGTGATCAGCTTGGGAATTCGTCGTGGGTCGGCTCGGACTTTCGTTGATTGCTTTTTAGTTTATTGGTGATTCCATGTGTTGGTTATTTTCTTAGCTTGGTGCCAACATTGCGATCGAGCACGTGAGATTTCGCGCGCGACAAGATGTTAAAGTTGTCAGTCACAATGTAACTGGTTGATGGCCTATGAATTGAACATTCTTTGCGCAGTCTGAAGGGAAGGCAAGGGGGATTTTCACTCGCTTTCTCGCTTGGCTAGACGCAAAACAAATCACACATACAACTAGAGTCTGGTATTCTTCCGTCTACGACCATACCACAGGACAAAAACACGGGTCCCGTCCGATACCCGAAGTCACATCCTTTGTAGGGCGAGAGTAGTACTTGGCGGGGTGACCGCTTGGGAATGTCCTCGGTGTTGTAGGCTTCTACTTTCTTGATTGCTTTTAGTTTATGGTTGATGTCATGAGTTGTTATTTTCATGCTTGTCCACAATTGCATGAGCACTGAATTTTCGACGCGCGACAAATTTCTTTTTAAAAGTTGTCGTCACAATGTAACTGGTTTGATGGCCTTTTAATTGAACATTCTTTGCAGTACTGAAGGGAAGGCAAGGGGGATTGTCTACTCGGCTTAGTCTCGCTTGGATAGACGAAAACAAAATACCGCAGTCAAACTAGCGCTTGTATTCTTCCGTCTACGACCATACCACAGGCAAAAAACCGGGTCCCGTCCGATCCCCGCAGTCAAATCCTGTAGGGCGAGAGTAGTACTTCGCTGGGTGACCGCTTGGGAATTCCTCGTGTTGTAGGCTTCTACTTTATTGATTGCTTTTAGTTTATGGTTGATTCATGAGTTGTTATTTTCTTGCTTGTCCACATTGCATGAGCACTGAATTTTCGCGCGCGACAAATGTTAAAGTTGTCGTCACAATGTAACTGGTTGATGGCCTATTAATTGAACATTCTTTGCAGTCTGAAGGAAGGCAAGGGGAGTTTTCACTCGCTTTCTCGCTTGGCTTGACGAAAACAAATCACACATACAACTAGAGCTTGTATTCTTCCGTCTACGACCATACCACAGGCAAAAAACCGGGTCCCGTCCGATCCCCGCAGTCAAATCCTGTAGGGCGAGAGTAGTACTTCGCTGGGTGACCGCTTGGGAATTCCTCGTGTTGTAGGCTTCTACTTTATTGATTGCTTTTAGTTTATGGTTGATTCATGAGTTGTTATTTTCTTGCTTGTCCACATTGCATGAGCACTGAATTTTCGCGCGCGACAAATGTTAAAGTTGTCGTCACAATGTAACTGGTTGATGGCCTATTAATTGAACATTCTTTGCAGTCTGAAGGGAGGGCAAGGGGGATTTTCACTCGCTTTCTCGCTTGGCTTGACGAAAACAAATCACACATACAACTAGAGCTTGTATTCTTCCGTCTACGACCATACCACAGGCAAAAAACCGGGTCCCGTCCGATCCCCGCAGTCAAATCCTGTAGGGCGAGAGTAGTACTTCGCTGGGTGACCGCTTGGGAATTCCTCGTGTTGTAGGCTTCTACTTTATTGATTGCTTTTAGTTTATGGTTGATTCATGAGTTGTTATTTTCTTGCTTGTCCACATTGCATGAGCACTGAATTTTCGCGCGCGACAAATGTTAAAGTTGTCGTCACAATGTAACTGGTTGATGGCCTATTAATTGAACATTCTTTGCAGTCTGAAGGGAGGGCAAGGGGGATTTTCACTCGCTTTCTCGCTTGGCTTGACGAAAACAAATCACACATACAACTAGAGCTTGTATTCTTCCGTCTACGACCATACCACAGGCAAAAAACCGGGTCCCGTCCGATCCCCGCAGTCAAATCCTGTAGGGCGAGAGTAGTACTTCGCTGGGTGACCGCTTGGGAATTCCTCGTGTTGTAGGCTTCTACTTTATTGATTGCTTTTAGTTTATGGTTGATTCATGAGTTGTTATTTTCTTGCTTGTCCACATTGCATGAGCACTGAATTTTCGCGCGCGACAAATGTTAAAGTTGTCGTCACAATGTAACTGGTTGATGGCCTATTAATTGAACATTCTTTGCAGTCTGAAGGGAGGGCAAGGGGGATTTTCACTCGCTTTCTCGCTTGGCTTGACGAAAACAAATCACACATACAACTAGAGCTTGTATTCTTCCGTCTACGACCATACCACAGGCAAAAAACCGGGTCCCGTCCGATCCCCGCAGTCAAATCCTGTAGGGCGAGAGTAGTACTTCGCTGGGTGACCGCTTGGGAATTCCTCGTGTTGTAGGCTTCTACTTTATTGATTGCTTTTAGTTTATGGTTGATTCATGAGTTGTTATTTTCTTGCTTGTCCACATTGCATGAGCACTGAATTTTCGCGCGCGACAAATGTTAAAGTTGTCGTCACAATGTAACTGGTTGATGGCCTATTAATTGAACATTCTTTGCAGTCTGAAGGGAGGGCAAGGGGGATTTTCACTCGCTTTCTCGCTTGGCTTGACGAAAACAAATCACACATACAACTAGAGCTTGTATTCTTCCGTCTACGACCATACCACAGGCAAAAAACCGGGTCCCGTCCGATCCCCGCAGTCAAATCCTGTAGGGCGAGAGTAGTACTTCGCTGGGTGACCGCTTGGGAATTCCTCGTGTTGTAGGCTTCTACTTTATTGATTGCTTTTAGTTTATGGTTGATTCATGAGTTGTTATTTTCTTGCTTGTCCACATTGCATGAGCACTGAATTTTCGCGCGCGACAAATGTTAAAGTTGTCGTCACAATGTAACTGGTTGATGGCCTATTAATTGAACATTCTTTGCAGTCTGAAGGGAGGGCAAGGGGGATTTTCACTCGCTTTCTCGCTTGGCTTGACGAAAACAAATCACACATACAACTAGAGCTTGTATTCTTCCGTCTACGACCATACCACAGGCAAAAAACCGGGTCCCGTCCGATCCCCGCAGTCAAATCCTGTAGGGCGAGAGTAGTACTTCGCTGGGTGACCGCTTGGGAATTCCTCGTGTTGTAGGCTTCTACTTTATTGATTGCTTTTAGTTTATGGTTGATTCATGAGTTGTTATTTTCTTGCTTGTCCACATTGCATGAGCACTGAATTTTCGCGCGCGACAAATGTTAAAGTTGTCGTCACAATGTAACTGGTTGATGGCCTATTAATTGAACATTCTTTGCAGTCTGAAGGGAGGGCAAGGGGGATTTTCACTCGCTTTCTCGCTTGGCTTGACGAAAACAAATCACACATACAACTAGAGCTTGTATTCTTCCGTCTACGACCATACCACAGGCAAAAAACCGGGTCCCGTCCGATCCCCGCAGTCAAATCCTGTAGGGCGAGAGTAGTACTTCGCTGGGTGACCGCTTGGGAATTCCTCGTGTTGTAGGCTTCTACTTTATTGATTGCTTTTAGTTTATGGTTGATTCATGAGTTGTTATTTTCTTGCTTGTCCACATTGCATGAGCACTGAATTTTCGCGCGCGACAAATGTTATTGTTGTCGTCACAATGTAACTGGTTGATGGCCTATTAATTGAACATTCTTTGCAGTCTGAAGGGAGGGCAAGGGGGATTTTCACTCGCTTTCTCGCTTGGCTTGACGAAAACAAATCACACATACAACTAGAGCTTGTATTCTTCCGTCTACGACCATACCACAGGCAAAAAACCGGGTCCCGTCCGATCCCCGCAGTCAAATCCTGTAGGGCGAGAGTAGTACTTCGCTGGGTGACCGCTTGGGAATTCCTCGTGTTGTAGGCTTCTACTTTATTGATTGCTTTTAGTTTATGGTTGATTCATGAGTTGTTATTTTCTTGCTTGTCCACATTGCATGAGCACTGAATTTTCGCGCGCGACAAATGTTAAAGTTGTCGTCACAATGTAACTGGTTGATGGCCTATTAATTGAACATTCTTTGCAGTCTGAGGGAAGGCAAGGGGGTTTTCACTCGCTTTCCTCGCTTGGCTAGACGAAAACAATCACACATACAACTAGAGCTTGTATTCGTGCCGATCTACGACCATACCACAGGCAAAAAACCGGGTTCCGTCAGAATCCCCGCAGTCAAATCCTGTATGGCGAGAGTAGTACTTCGCGGGGTTGACCGCTTGGGAAATTCCTCGTGTTGTAGGCTTCTACTTTCATGATTGCTTTTAGTTTTATGGTTGATTCCATGAGTTGTTATTTTTTTGCTTGTCCAGAGTGCATGAGCACTGAATTTTCGCGCGCGACAAATGTTAAAGTTGTCGTCACAATGTAACTGGTTGACTGTCTATTAATTGAACATTCGTTTGCAGTCTGAAGGGAGGGCAAGGGGGCTTTTCACTCGCTTTCTCGCGTGTGTTGACGAAAATAAATCATACATACAACTCGGGCTTGGATTGTTCCGTCTACGACCATACCACAGGTCAGAACCGGGTCCCGTCCGACCCCCGCAGTCGAGTCCTGTAGGGGGAGAGTAGTACTTCGCTGGGTGAACCCGCATGGGAATTCCTCCGTGTTGTAGGCTTCTACTTTATTGATTGCTTTTTGTTTATGGTTTATTCATGAGTTGTTATTTTCTTGGTTGTCCACATTGCATGAGCACGTGAATTTTTTTTCGCTGCGCGTGACAAATGTTAAAGTTGTCGTCACAATGTTAACTGGTTGAGGCGCTATTAATGTGGAACATTCTTTGGCAGTCTGAAGGGAAGGCAAGGGGGAGTTTCACATCGCTTTCTCGCTTGGCTAGACGAAAACAAATCACACATACAACTAGAGCTTGTATGCTTCCGTCTACGACCATACCACAGGCAAAAAACCGGGTCCCGTCCGATCCCCGCAGTCAAATCCTGTAGGGCGAGAGTAGTACTTCGCTGGTGACCGCTTGGGAATTCCTCGTGTTGTAGGCTTCTACTTTATTGATTGCTTTTAGTTTATGGTTGATTCATGAGTTGTTATTTTCTTGCTTGTCCACATTGCATGAGCACTGAATTTTCGCGCGCGACAAATGTTAAAGTTGTCGTCACAATGTAACTGGTTGATGGCCTATTAATTGAACATTCTTTGCAGTCTGAAGGGAGGGCAAGGGGGAGTTTCACTCGCTTTCTCGCTTGGCTTGACGAAAACAAATCACACATACAACTAGAGCTTGTATTCTTCCGTCTACGACCATACCACAGGCAAAAAACCGGGTCCCGTCCGATCCCCGCTTTCAAATCCTGTAGGGCGAGAGTAGTACTTCGCTGGGTGACCGCTTGTGAATTCCTCGTGTTGTAGGCTTCTACTTTATTGATTGCTTTTAGTTTATGGTTGATTCATGAGTTGTTATTTTCTTGCTTGTCCACATTGCATGAGCACTGAATTTTCGCGCGCGACAAATGTTAAAGTTGTCGTCACAATGTAACTGGTTGATGGCCTATTAATTGAACATTCTTTGCAGTCTGAAGGGAGGGCAAGGGGGATTTTCACTCGCTTTCCTCGCTTCGCTTGACGCAAACAAATCACCCATACCACTAGAGCTTGTATTCTTCCGTCTACGACCATACCACAGGCAAACAACAGGGTCCCGTCCGATCCCCGAAGTCATATCCTGTATGTGGTGTTTAGTACTTCGCTGGGTGACCGCTTGGGAATACCTCGTGTTGTAGGCTTCTACTTTATTGATTGCTTTTAGTTTATGGTTGATTCATGAGTTGTTATTTTCTTGCTTGTCCACATTGCATGAGCACTGAAATTTCGCGCGCGAAAAAACTTAAAGTTGTCGTCACAATGTAACTGGTTGATGGCCTATTAATTGAACATTCTTTGCAGTCTGAAGGGAAGGCAAGGGGGATTTTCACTGGCTTTCTCGCTTGGCTAGACGAAAACAAATCACACATACAACTAGAGCTTGTATTCTTCCGTCTACGACCATACCACAGCAAAAAACCGGTCCCGTCCGATTCCCCGCAGTCAAATCCTGTAGGGCGAGAGTATACTTCGCTGGGTGACCGCTTGGGAATTCCTCGTGTTGTAGGCTTCTACTTTATTGGATTGCCTTTTTAGTTTATGGTTGATTCATGAGTTGTTTATTTTCTTGCTTGGCCACATGGCATGAGCACTGAATCGTCGCGCGCGACAAATGGTACAGTTGTCGTCGCAATGTAACCGGTTGACGGCCTATTAAATGACCATTCTTTGCAGTCTGAAGGGAAGGCAGGGGTATTTTCATTCGCTTTCTCGCTTGGCTAGACGAAAACAATCACACATACAACTAGAGCTTGTATTCTTCCGTCTACGACCATACCACAGGCAAAAAA
>NC_090884.1:17730390-17739062 GCF_036669925.1 Montipora capricornis | reverse complement strand
AACTCAAATCTACGTTTTATAAATATCGGCTTTTGCTCAAATATTTAGCTTCTCAAAACATGAAGCACGAGAAAACAGTCGAAATTTGATGTGATAAACAACGAGAGAGAGACAAGAGGGAGGGTGGGTGTAAGGAGAGAAAGAGCCATAAAAGGATTATAAAATTATCGCGACAGGTAGCGGAAGAAAGGCAAACACGAGCAGGGGAAAACAATGCTGGTGACTAACCGGCGAAAAGATAAATAAATAGAATTGGACTAGTTTTATAGCAATGATTAGCCGGACTGTTCGTGTGGTAATCAGACTAGATACAGGAAGATCTAAAACAAACACGTGAATAAATAATAATTGAGGAGCGTTGCCTAAGTATCGTATTTGTGTATGAAGACGTAAACGTAACAATATTTATCTTTTTGTCGTTTTCATCGGGTAGGCTATTGCAGATAAGAGATTAATTCTTTAACTTAATTTAACGTAGTTTCGTAGATCACAGTGGTTGATCAGTGATACAGACAGCATAGCCCTTTTCACTTTTCTGCAAACGCGGCTTAAAATAAAACGAATGCACGGATTTTGGCCGAAGTGAAACTTCTAAAACTCGGCTACAAAGCGGAAAATTAGATCTTGCACACCTGCGCAACGCCTGAAAAATTCGTCGGAAATTTTCATGATAATCATTTGAAATGCAAGGGTTTTACATGAATTTTGAGCATATATCCTTTAACGGCACCTGGTGAGCGGTCAACTTGGTCACGTAATACTGGTCAGGGAATACCCTGTTTTTGACAGGTGTTAATTGACCATAACATGGATGCCCAATATGTATACTAGCTGTAGTATGGGGCCACCTCGATGAGTTTGTAAGAACTCTAAGTTGAATCCCCGCGATATGGTCATGTGATACTGGTCACATTTGCCATACATGGAGGGTGGAACGTCGGACGGTGACCAACAGTTGCTTACCCCCGGTGCTCCGCGCGCGCGGGTCTTCCGGCACGCGGAGCGGCTCGCCTAGAAAATTATTTATGTCCTTATCGCTTGATTTCCGAGCGCCATACTTAACGAAAATAATCTCAATAGAAGTGCTTTTTGCCCCCTTTTTGCCCCCTTGCCCCTCCCCCCCCCTCCCAAGCATTATGGCGTCAGAAACCGTGAAAAGGTCTATTAAGTCAAGAAAGATTTCATGTTATTAGGTTAAACACCATACTAATAAAGAGGGGGACATTGGCATTTTCACGGGTTTTGGCGGTTCGGGCTATTTTTGGTGTTCATTGCGGTTTTGCGGTTTTTTCGTTTTTTTATTACATCTGGTTTTCGGTTTTCTGTTAGAAAATACTAGCGGTTTTTTTTCGGTTTGTGTATACGCCGATTTGGTTTTTTCGTTGTTCCTATTTTGTCCTATTTTGGGTTCCGGTTCTCTCTTTCGATTTGAGTGGCACTTTGATCTCGAAAGAGTCCGCGACACGCCAAAGTTTATTGAAAGATTCCTTAGGGCAATTGGCGCAATCTACCAAGCTTTGCTCTTTCCTAACAAGAGCGCTTCATATGAAAAGAAGTCAGCGGCAGTAAAAGCGATTGGTTTTTGGTTTACCATAGCAAAACTGTACTTGAAGATCATGGCAATTCAAATACGTGCTGAGAGGTAACATCACTGGCGCCCTAAAGGTCCCCAAGGTCATGTCCTCTGCAACAGGTAAACTATGGGTACTATGAAGACTGGCAGACATTCTAGGAGATTCTGACTACCAAGCGCTATGCTCTTTTAAGCTGTATGACATTAGACGTCCGAAAAATTGCCACAAACCACTAGCTATTCCAAGAACGTGAAACATGTCTACACTCGAATCTGCCAGGATCGTTTGGTGGCAACAATGAATGAGAACGTCAAACGTGCTACAAGCTGTTCTTCGTACTATCACACCAGTCGAAGGTTCTGGTACCTCAAAGCCCGACCACAACGGTGTCTCCTCATAACGTACCGTTGATGAGGCCGATATCCGTTGTCAACCTTCCTGCAAATGACTGTGACCTCTTACGCAACTGTGCCTCAGCATAATCAAGGTGCGGCAGTAAGACAAAGGACTAGGGTCTGCAATAAACGACAATGGCTAAGCACGGAACATTGCCAGAGTCTCTTTTATCAAACGCTATCTCGAAGTGGTTATAAGGTTAATCTGACTTTCGGAGTGGATGGAAGATTAGGAAACCCATTGGAAATCTGAACGAGCAAGAAGTGAGTGACGAAGCTAGTGACTCCGACGAAGGACAGCAAGAAGTTGATGAAAGTAGTGCCGAAGAAGTTGAAGTCCATGCAGACGACAACAATTCCCAGGACCAACAAGAGGATTAGGGAAATCCGAACGAATTTTCTCTTTGGTGTAAGGTCGCGATATGGAAGGGCGGTGAGGTTCAATAATCGACTGCTATTGTAAGTCAGTATCTGTTTATTACCACATTTGAACCTAAGAGCCCGTTCCCGCTGCCATGTAAAACAAGAACATATTGTACCGGTTAGCTTCCTCCGTACAATCGCATGTTTTAGACCAAGATAAACATTCAAGGCAATCCGCCATACTGTCAGGTCTTGAGGTATCAATTTTGGATTGGAGTTTCCCAGAGCTACAACTTTTTGCGGATTTGCCAAAATTTGCGATTCGCGAGAGGAATTGTGTGCAAACTAGGCTCCATAACAACTGTTTTTCAGAAAATGAGCACCAACCTGATCCTGGCCCGAAAGAGCGACAGAAATAGAACCGATGATTTGAGCAGATACTAAAAGATACGGAGGCTGTAGACCAGTCCATGACATTCGACAAATACTTTGATAAAATAAGTGATAGCGTAGTTTATGCCTCTATATGCTCCACTTTGTCCCCATTGTATCGGTTTTACGGCGGTTTTGTATGCGGTTTTTCGGTTTTTTGCGGTTTTGGATGATTTTGTTCTTCGGTCTTACGGTTTCTAATATACCCCTATGTCTCCCTCAGGAGCAAATGTAAGCGGTTGGAAATAATTGCGCTAGCAATTGGCCGATAAAATTATAAAAACTCAGCTATACCTGGGGAAAAGAAAGGGCTCTTTAAAACAAACTGAAATACGGACACTATTTTTTTATTGTTGGCCATTCGTGTCAAAATCATAAGACAGGGTCAGTGCGTACGAGTTTGCCCACGTATAGTGCTACTTAAAATACAGATTCACTCCTCGACGGCCGATTGAAAGATGCAATTGTGTCCTTTTTTCTTCGCTTTGAAGATTCCATTGTTCAATTTTCAACTCTTTTGTTGTTTTATCGACTTATGTACTATTCTTGTGCTCCTCAAGGGTCCATTTTGTTTAAAGATCCAAGAGGAACACCATTCACGTTGCAGTCTACTTCGCCGCCCATTGCAGGTTAATTAAATCAGTCTACTGTGTCCACTGGATGAAATTTAACGCATTTCTTGCTACCCCCTGAAACCTAAACTTTAGGCACAAAGACGAATAGGCTTAATTCACGATAGCCGCCATGTTCGGTTTCAAATTGTCATGCAAATTAGCCATGTTTTATGCTGGGAGACAAATATTGAAAAAATAGCCATTGCGGAAATCGGCTCGTCGAAATATTTAAATAACACTGATAAAAAAGTACATTTTAGAATTTAGAATTAAGAACCTCTTAATAATAATTTTATATCTTTTGATTCGCCTTTGACATTTTGACGTTCTACTTTCGTTATCTGCTCATTTTTCACTAAAAAAAACATCCAATGAACGTGAAACAAATCATCTGTGTGGCTAAGATGTTCGCTATAACCTTCTCGAACTTGTGTTGTTTGCCCCCTCAGAAGTGTGTAGCTATTTTCATTTTTTGCATGATAATAGCAGGATCCAACTTGGGCCCCCCCCGGGGGCCATCGTGAATGAAGGTCTATACTTAGCTGGGGAGTGACAGGAAATACTCTAACACGCCCATTTTCCGATTTCCAACACAGGAAACAAGGCTACTCATTTGGCAACCCCGCACAAAGCAATGCTGTTTGTCCCCGCAAGTGCAAGGTCAACTCCCGCCTCGTTTTTATTCAAAGTCCTGAAAACTGAGCACAATGACTGTCACAGTAAAATGGTCTATTGTTTTTTTAAAACCCCCAAAAAAAACCGAAAACAAAACAAAATGTCCAGCCGTAACTTTCACCTGGACATCAATCTCTCTTGCTTGAAATGATCTATCGTAATAACGAACAATTCATAAATCTGATTTTCATGCAAGAACCGGCGCCTTTCTGAAAAGAAATCGCGTAAAGGAACTTTTAATAACTTGAATGCTGTCGGTCAAAAAACAGTCATAATAATCGAATCCATTAGCTAACCTTCTATCTCTTTAGAATGCATATTATTTTTCGGCAAGCGATATTCCCGACAACCGGAAATGCCGTAACGTCTGTCCCTCGCAAGCTCTTACTACTGGGGCTTCACCACCCCACCCCACCCTCCTTTCTAGTGAGCTCCCACCTTCAACGGGAAATAATGTAATGGCGTCGCAACATTGCACGTGAAGCAACTGGACAACGTTTGTCGATGTTGGAGCCTATTCTATGGTGAGTTCTGATCAATTTATATATCACATAACTGATCCGTTTTAGTGCACCTGGCGTTTGGCGAAGCACTAAAATGTCCCGTTTCTTCGGTGACCTGGTGGACAATCATTGAAAACTTAGCCAAACGACAAAGGTTTTCAGTACCAAACGATACGGCTGGCCTTTAAATACAGAAACACAGGCAAACTTTCGTGGGATTGAACCAGGCGACGCACTCGAATCCTCGATCCACTCTTGCCACCACTTTAACTTTGCAAAATACGAGGACAGGAATCTGGTAGAATATTTGGCCATTACCACCACGGAGGGGCAAAAATACAATAAATTCTATCATGTCAATGGATTTTTTGACCCGCAAAAAAGAACGTCAATGCGGCATATGTTGGCATTTGCCCAGAACACCCTGAGTGAGGCCAAAATCCGACAAATTTGCATCCCTATACCGGACAACCTGAAACGGAGAAGGGTCACCGCATTCGTGGCTTACGAACACTTAGATTTTGATTTAGGATACGGTCCTGGCAATTTAGAAGCCTGTAACACCAAAGCGTGGAAAGCCGGAAAGGCATGTTTTCACCTCCGTGACCACCTTAACTTGGAAACGGCTTTCTTCTTCCACAGAAAGAAATTCACTAACTAAGGATTCTCGAAGCTGAAGTGTATGGCACCTCAATCGGCAAAAGCACGAACGAAACACGAGAAGCCGTACCTAAACCCCCTTGGTAACATTTTTTCAAGTTTTTTCAACCGGGTATGTCCAGTTTAGGGCTCCAAGAAGCTTTCTTACTTACTTATACGTTTATGCCCATAACCAAAAATAAATGTTTGTGTCTTGTTGTATGACATGGATTTTCTTTTCCTGCAGAATAGTCTCACCATATTCGCTGTTGTTTCAAACTTTTTCTATTTCGGCCATCTGCTTCAAACAAGGCACACTTGCAACGGCTCACACTAAATGCGTTATTGATCGTTGACAATCCATGCCTGGTAGAGCCTTTTCCATGGTGTACTATATAGGGTAGCTTGAACAGAAATTGTGTAACCGTACTAAAAACCTTCAATGACAAGGTAACATTTTTGAGATCCTTGCAAGGAAAACCAAATGTTGAAAGAAATTTTTTTTTAACCGGTTCGTTGAAGATCGAAAGCGTTATGGAAATTTAATCATTTTTTTTCAAAAAGTGATACCTGAAAGTTATCTTATTTCTTGGGGCCAGTGACCTTTTTGTTTTTGAAAATGCCAGCTGGGCTTTTTACCAAAAACTGCAAAACGAGCCCTCCAATAACGTGCGAGACTGTTTTTCACAGATTTCGAATTCTTCTCTGTTGTGAACTTAGGACCAACAAAATCTAAAAGGATTTGAACATGCCGCGGGCCATGCAAGTTCTTCCTCATAGAAGATCCTTTAAAAAACTGAAATGTTTGTATTCGAAATTCTGTTTTTAATTTATATTACCAAATATCCTATACGAAAACGATGAGCAACATCATCGTACTATGCTGGTGAATATGTTGAAGCAGATCGAGGTTGTTTTGAATCGGCTATTCAAACCTGTTTCTCTGGCTATTCGTACGGGATCCGTACACCGACCCATATTTGCTATTTAAACGGAAGTCTTCTTAAATTGATTATTACAGGCTCAATAACACTCAGAAAATCTTACGTCGTCTTTAAAGTCTCTTTATACACAGTTCAGCTATCAAACAGAGGGACTGATGCCTGTTTAATTTCACGAAATACCTCCGCTTTGTTCGATGTCACCGGCCATCTGACCTACCTTGTGTTCTTAGAATAATAATAACAATTTATTATAGAATGATTATTACAGGTTCTAATCCTAACCTTGAACGACATAGCCACGCAGTTATTGAAAGCTAACCGTTTTCAAATGGGTGCTTAGACTCAAATACTGTTTATCAGCGGTATTTGAAATGGGTGCTTAGAAGACTCCCGTGTGAATAGCAAATATAGGTCGGTGTACGGGTCCTGTACGAATAGCCACCAGAATGTATTGTATCTAAATCAGCCGAGTGTTTTAGTGTGTTGGCTGGCCAGAATAGTTGGAGATCTTCGGAGTTAAAGCAGCAATCTAAATCATTTGCAAAGAATATCTGCAATTGCAACTGCTCATAATTTCAATTTTACTCAATTTAGTTTCCGCAGGTCAAGAAAATCAACATTCATATACCCTATCATTCATACTTTCACTGGATTTAATTCGGTATTTAGCCCCATACCCTCCAAAAAAAAAAAAGACGAGGGTAAAAGGAGATGAAGGTCAAACGCATTGGTATTGTTTACTGATGTGCCCAAGCAAGGCAATAAGAGGGTCTTACAGGGGTCAACATATTGATTACGGAGAACCATCTCGCTCCACCCTTTATCCATCAGAGAAAGGAAAGATGAGACGACCCGCCCTTCCATCAAAGCACTGAAAAATACGTTCCATTTAGGAACAGTCACAGTCTCAAATCTGGACTGGACTCTGCACTCTGGATTCACCAGTACTAAATGTAAATTTATCTCATCCTCAAAAAAAAAAAAAAACTCTGTTTTTTAAATCGAAAACATTTTTTTTTTCTTTTTCTTAAAAGAACTTCCTGTTTTATCTTCTCAAAGCACGTTGCACTATGGCGGTTGAAGTCCCATTTCTATCGTGCTTTTACGAGTAGCAAGTGAAGCGCTCTTGAAATAACAATTGAAACGCTCTCGAAATATTCTCGTCGAGTTTCTTCGTGGGCAGTATTACGAGGAGCGAAACCTCTGGCATCCATGGTACACCTCCGTGAAACCTCCAACTGAAAGTAGCCATGTTTATTGGCGACTTTGCCAGGATAATTAAAAATTAAAATTGAAATTATTTAAGGGTGCAAACACATAGATACTGCATGGCTAGAAATCCCATTTGTGCACACCGTCTTCAAACACCTTTCACTGATGAGATAAGAGCCACATAAAACTTCACTCGCTCTGCCAGTTGTTATCAAACTCTTACAACATACCGCGTTGAGTGTTTTTCGAGGGTTTTCAAAAGTTTTTGTTCGCTCTCGACCAAAGAAGAAAGTCGACAACAATATTTCGAAAGTGTTTCACTCGTTATTTCGAGAGCGCTTCTCCTGTTATTCGTAAAGCACGATAGAAATTAGACTTCAACCACCATAGTTCAACGTGCTTTGAAGAGCGGTCTTGTAAAAAAAAAGGTTTTTGCATTAAAAAAAGAACAAGGTATTTTTCTTGAGGATGAAAGAGTAAAATTTTAGTACGGGTGAGTCCAGAGTGCAGTCCCAGATTTTAGACTATGCCTTCCTCTCGTTCGTTGTCTTTACCCTGTCGCTTATTAATTAAAGTGCGTCAACATAGCGGAATGCGAGGTGAAAAAGTCCACGAATACTACAATAGAAAGATAAATGTCGCTTTTATCAATCCCCAACCAATGAGACCGAAAACCCGAAAACTCACGCGGGTACATACATCAGTACAAAACATAATTTGATAACAAAACTACCATTTTTCTTTGAAAGCTCGGTGCCTGTTTTTGTTCTTCATTATTCTTCATGCTTTCTCGTTTAATTTATTTGTTTGCTTTTTTCCCTAGTCTTGATTTGGCTGAGATTTCATTTTCATTTCGTTAACTTACGTGTCGATTACTTAATTGGTTTTTTGGCCCGTTTCCGGCATCTGTCCGTTTTGGTACACTCAAGTTTAAGCGTGGCCACGGGATAGAAAATGGGCTGCAAAAATAGATCGTCCATAATATGTCTAGCAAATAGTCCGACTCGACATTGAGAGACAATATAGTAGTGCATTTCTAAACAAGGGAAAATATCTGTCAATGACGGTACATAAACTTTCCTTCAAGAGTTTATTTCAAAAGGTGTTTGCCAATACTGAGCCGGAAAGACTGCCTAATATTTTCTACGCTTCGCTGAACTATATAGCTTTACTGATTTTCTACGTGGCCTGAGTATTGATGATACGAACCTTATGTCGTTGTAAAGAAAGGACCGTTCATTATCACTTTTGCCATTGTTGTTGTTCACATAATAAACATGAAAGTCACGAGATTTGTCTAGAGGTGTGATCAGTAAAACGA
>NC_090884.1:17695390-17722890 GCF_036669925.1 Montipora capricornis | reverse complement strand
CAAGCCAAGGATGGGTTAGGGCCGATTTACACGATACGATTTTGTCGCATGCGACAAGCTCACGACAGGCCTACGACATGACTTACGATTGTCGCAGCGTTTTAAAACATGTTTTAAAATGCTACAACATTTTTCCTGACGTACACAACAATATAATCGTAAATCATGTCGTGGGCCTGTCGTAAGCCATTGTCGCATGCGACAAAAATCGTACCGTGTAAATCGGCCCTAACGGTGCTCCGTGCAATCCTCTTGTTATGCATCGTGCCCTTCTTGAGTGCAGAGTGGACGAGTTCTGGTAATGCTGCTGCAAATGTATAGGGCTAAATAAGCATCTTTGATAACCTGAATTAGCACCTTGTTCGAAAGTGCCTGTCGACATCGGTCAATAACTTTAGAGATGTGAACGATCGAAGTGGTACATCAGAATGAGAGGTGGATAAACGCAATAACTGAATAAGCCTTAGGCCCGTGAACAATTGTACAGGTTCAATGATGCCAATGACAATAAAATTAACCATCACGATCACGATCATGATCACGATCACGATCACAATCCATCCTTTATTCCCTTGATGTTATTTTTCTGGTTCACGTCGTACACCCTCTAGTCTCTCTTTCGCAGCCGTTCTTTGTGCGGTCACGCAACGCTCCTCCCCACACAAACATGTTTGGGAGGAGCGTTGCGTGACCAAAAGAACGGCTGCGAAGGAAATTATTGTTGGTTTTCACTCACGTGATCAACAGCCATGTTTTTCAACGAAAACAAAAGAAAACGTTTGCATAATAATATAGTTCAATTCCCAGAGGATTGGGTCGGGACACAAAGATGGCCACCGTTTCTTTGTTTAGGGGCACTGACATGGTGGCTGTGACGTCATTTGAAAACCTAGAATACACCCTTTGCCTGGAAGCATTCAATTATGCTAATCAAAAAGAAGCTCAAAGGTTCATCGAGTGGCAAATTCAGTCCTTCTAGTATCTTGATTACTCTTTAGCCACTACTGAAGATGCTCGCTAAACAGTGAAAGGACACTGCCACCAATTTACGGTTTAAGAGCCAAGTAATTAAATCGCGTGCAAAATATAATAGGGCGGGAATGGGGATTGAGACACCTACCTTAGAAATAGCATCACCAGCACACAGTTGTTGCATATTTGACGAGTTGATCTGCTGTTAAAAACAAATATTTCAGTTCAAGGAAGTACCTTAAAGAATTCTTCAATGTTTTCAATATGTTCCCAAAGTGGTTAATGGACTTAGAATCCCTTTATCCTTTTGCTAAGAAATAATAGCCCGCGTAGCTGGCGGTTTGTTGGCGCGAGAGGCACAAGCCGCGCGAAGAATGCGGATGGGATAGCACCCCTCCACATTCGTCGCTGGTTAATTTGCCTCTCGCCGCTTTCCTTGAAATTCTTTAACATTGTGAAGTTGGTATCCCTCCCTCTTGACAGAAAAGAATCGTTGAATCACCTGGATACGGTTTGATTGATAAAGTTACACAAGCGTACAAAGAAAGATGAGATCACCTTATTGCGATTGCTAGTTACGGACATATGATCAGTGTTTAAAGGAAAATCAAACGTCGGCTGCCACTCAAACATTCTTGGATTTCACATTACGTCACGGCCGCCATGTTGGTGTCCCCAAACAATGAAATGGAGGCCATGTTGGTGTCCCGATCCAATCCTCCGGGAATTGAAAGCTATTATTATGCTAACGTCTTCATTTGTTTTCGTTGAAAAACATGGCTATTGATTACGTGAGTTAAACCCAAGAATTTTCATGTGAGGCCTCATGGCAAACTGGTTGCAGTCAGCGGTAGATGACCTTGATCAAAAGGACTCTTTTATACCCAGGTCACCCACGGGTAAATTCAGCCGGCATTTGAATCACGATACGGTAATTACCTTTGCCCACTAACGACAAGAGTGAAGCGCTGGCAGTTTTCTCTGTCGGAATGACTTGGTGAGCAGTTAGATGAAAGACAACAGTAATAATATCCAGCATCACTGTACTGCAAGTCTGATACCGTCAAGATGTAAGACTCGTCATCTCCATTTTGCTTAATAGACCATTTTACAGTTGTAGCTAAGTTACCTGGCCTAAGAATGGAAGCGAGGCTGCGAGTGATCCCTGTTTTGATACAAACCTCCGTGCTTTTGTAATGTTAATATGGACTAATTGGAATTACAACAACACAATTTACATGATAAAAGCAGTGGGGGCTGTATCAATGCAAGGTCAGCCTCGCAGCCATTCATAGGCTAGGTCGCTCAGCAAAAAACTGTAAAATGGCCTATTCCGTACTTTTCATCTGATCCATCTGTTCGAGAAGACAGTGAAAGGAGATTAAAAAGCACTCTTTTGAAGACTTGCTTCATGGAAATTAGTGAGTAGGTCGAGTTAAGGTGCACGCTGGAAGCTTGGAAATCAGTGAAAAAAACTGAGTATTGCTAAAACTTCTGCGCAAAGACATTGGTGGCGATATCGATAAGGCTGACAATAGCAACCGTGTTGATTGAAGTTACAAGTGACCTCGGACATTCACTTCAGTTTTAATTTTTTTCATAGCGAGCCCAAGTCGAAATTTCATCATAGACTGGATCCTTCCAGAGAATGAGAGCTAAGGTTTTGGGCTTCCTTTACAACGAAGTTTTGCCGATTGGCCTATGATCTATAATCCCATGCGACAGAACATATAATGTCCTATTACCACTTGGTTTATTAACTAGTGTAATGAATAAACATCACCCTTACTTATGCACTTAGAAGGTTCCATGGAGTCCTTCCTAAATGCTTCCCCTTGCCATTGCACTTCCAATGGAAATCCTCCAGC
Source organism: Montipora capricornis (assembly GCF_036669925.1). Classification (NCBI taxonomy): domain Eukaryota; kingdom Metazoa; phylum Cnidaria; class Anthozoa; order Scleractinia; family Acroporidae; genus Montipora; species Montipora capricornis. Next base: position 17,720,050 of record NC_090884.1, on the reverse strand, counting down.
TCTGCACTCAAATGACACTTGTTGTCCCTTTTTTTTGTGAACATTGCGTTCCACCATTGGTTTATCAATCCACGGAGCAACTAGCAAATTAATCAAAACTATAAGCACTTATGAGACTTCTATTTGATTAAAAGTAAATTAATTTTGGTTTTCCATAGCAAAGCAAGCATAAAAACAAGCACCACACGAGAAGTCAATGGCGTTTTGATCATTCGTATCTAAGCACTTTCGCTTAGAACAATAAAGAACAAGTTAAGTGAATTCGTCCTTGTCACACGGCGGCCATATTGTCCCGGGAGAACAAAAAAGCTTCGTTTTACCACGCCAAGCCTCACCCCCATGGTTTCCTCTGTGAGGCTTGGCGTGGTAAAACGGTCATCGCGGTCATTACAGCACCTTTATTACCTTACCAATTTGGGATTTCGCTTAAACGAGCAGTTCCATATTTAATTAAGAATTGAAATGTTTGCTATCCTTTGCACCACTTATGATTTTTGATTGGTGATATTTTCACATGTCGATTTTAGAAAAAAACTTAATTTTTCGAAGAGAATTTAACGCAGGAGTTTTGTAATTATTTTAGAGAACCAATTAAAGCTGGACATCTCAGTATGTATAAAATAAACAAATTACAGCATGGAAAGCGCTTTGCACGGGACTTTCACACTCGTTGGTTTTCGCATCAGAAATCTCATTCGTTCGCTGCGCTCACTCGTTCGATTTCAGATACTTCACCAACTCGTGTGAAAATCCTGTACGACCGCGCTTTCCATGAAGTAATCTCTATATACTAATTATATCCGTTGAAGGAAAGATAGAATTATCGCATAAGTTATAAAGATAATGAGATGAGAAATAAAACTGAGGGCTGGAGATTCATATTCCAATCATCTCATCTATTAGCATATTCATATCATCACAACAGCCTCATTCTAAACATTTGCCGATGTAATAGAAAAACTAATATCCAGTATCAACGCAGTTAGTTTTAATAGCTGTTATCTGCTGGTTAGTAATGTGGATCGACCTGAGCACTTTTGGAACTTCCAGTGTGCAGAGTGTGCACTACTCACAGATCAGCGCCTAAAATGATTTCACAGTCTTGAGTTACGCGCTCTTGATTAGCATGTGGACTCCGAGTTTCGTATGCTCTATTTATCGTCTAGTTTTACTTTGCATATACTTAGAACGTCTTTTGTTTAGTAGAGATGGCGCATCATGACTCCTTGCACTTGGCCATTGGTGACTGTACTGTTTAAAGGGTTTCAACACTTAGAAGACTTTCTGTTTAGATCAAATAACGCCACAACACTGTATCACGTAACAGCAATGTTTTGGTACCATATGAAACACCGATTGTTTCCAAACAAAATGTGATCATTATTGTGATGAAATAGGTTACCTTGGCAATGGAAAAGCCTGTAAAAACACCCTGTATTTTGGATTTAGTTGCTCATATCTCAAAAACGAACTCGGTGACCCCCATTTTTTATTGCTGAAAAGTGATTGGAAGGCCACGATGAAACTTTCTGAATAAACAAGACAGAAGGTTTTAAAACTTTGCAGAAACTTTCACCATGTCCTTCTGATTACACCTCAGAAATAAAAAACGGGGGTCACCAAATTTGTTTTTGAGATATAAGCAACTAAAGACAAAATATAGGGCTTTTTTACAAGGCCACGGTGACATATTACGTCAAAATAATGACTGTATCTTTATCACAATATTGCCAATACATTATACAACGTTGTGGTCCCGACCCTTCTAATAAGAGCTTCACTTGGAAACGTTGAAACTGGTTCGAGCCTCCTTAATATTTTGATAGTTGGGAAGTTTGGTAACAAGGGAAGGGTCACAGCTTTTTCAAACCCTTCGAGTTAGTGGGAAAAGGGAGGGTCATGAAAAAAATAGACATAGATGAACAATAAAGGATGGAACGTCTTTAAACTTCTTCTTATGGAAGTCACTGGACTTATAGCAATATCAGGAGATTTCTAATATCGCAATAAATACTTACATGTGATAACACTGATAGTGAAGCCATGCTTCCTTGGGTAAGGATCACCTACTGCAAAAGCGTGACATTCATACCCTCCCAGCGGCCCGAATTGACTGTCATAATCCCTTGTAACATTTTTAATGAACATTGTAACAAAAAGCTTCTTCAATTGCTTTCCACCAGCAAAAACAGTTCACATGCAAATTGCAGCGAAGTATTGGACTTCCGTCGTCGGAAATTAGATTAGCGCTCCAGGATGGGCTCCTGATTAGGGTTACCGCATGCGCAGTGGAGATAGCTCGCGGTATCCACCACATCGACTGCGACAGAATCCTCGAACCCGTTAAATTTCGTTTCAGTTCTTTAATTCTCTAATCTACTTTAACATGTTTTCACACGAAAAATTCGCTGTTGTCCCCGCACAAAACATTTACCATTTCACTCTCATTATCGTTATCGTTACATTTACCGTTACCGTCATCGTGATCATCATCGCCATCGTTATTTTTTTATCATTACTTTCCTGTGATTCTCTCCAGTTCTCTAATGTTCTTCTGGGCCCGGTTGTTCGAAAGCCGATTAACTTAATCCAGGATTAGCGTAAACTTTGGTTTGCCTTTTTAACTTTTGGGTGAAAGCTTCTTTTGGTTATTTTTTGGTTTTCAAGCTTGACTTCGTCTAATGTAAAATTTTGCCAAATTTCAGCGTTGTTCAGCATTTGGGAGTAGAGAAATAAACTCTTTGGTTAATTTTTAATCTGGGATTAGCGTTAATCAGCTTTCGAACAACCGGGCCCTGGAGGTTTTCAGTTGTGTCTCAGCAGCTTCTCGCAGCTGCTGCAATATGCAAGTGAGCATTACAAAAGAGCGTTCTCCGATCTCTTCAATCTCCTCTCCAACTTGATGGTACCTCCCTTGATGTTATTATCTGCGTTTTCCGATCTTGGATTACTAAATGATCATAAAATTTCTTGGAACCCTCACGTAAACAAGATATCTAGCAAGGCAAATGAGGTTCTCTGATTTATAAGAAGGAACTGCAGAGAGCTAAGGGATGAGACAACGCTAAGAACTATATACTGTGCTCTGGTAAGGCCGGTACTGGAATATGGCTGTACTGTTTGGTTACCATTTACGTCCAGGAATATTACTAAGTTGGAAAGAGTACAACGCCGTGCTACCAATTTTATTTTAAGAACTGAAGATGACTATGTGACTCGTAATTCTATGCTTCACTTATTGTCCTTGGAGGTTTTCTTTTTTATGCATTATTTCTCTACAAAGCTTTGAATGGTTACATGGTTCGTTTTTACTCTGATACTGCATGTTATTCCCCGAGAGGGAGAGATAACCTGAGATAACCTCTAAAGAAAAACTATGCTCGAACAAATACATTTAATTCATTTTTTTTTTTTAATAGCGTTGTGGACATGTAGACCTTGCTCTCATTAGTAGTTAAAGCAGCTTTCAACATCTCAAGATCAAGCTTCAAGCGCTGGGTAAGGAAATTTTAACACCTGCCACTTCACAAGTTTAGGGAAGGTGCTTAGGGAAATTTATGGGGTTTTAAATTAACTTTAGCATTTAAATTTAAATTTTCAAGGGATCTTAATTTTGATCTTATGATAATGTATATTACTTGTATTTTTTTTAATGGAGTCTGTGATTCCTTTACGAGCCATCCTTATGGCTTTATCTTGGTTAATTATTAATTTTAGTCTGTTGTAATTTAATCGAAAGGCATTATATTGTAATAAATGAAGAAATAACGAGGATGGCCGACAACTGTGCCCTTCCATCCAAAGATGTCAGGTAAATCTAACCTCCCATATCAGGTCTTTGCTTTCTTAAGTGTTATCACGATGGGTATCACTGCCACTTTCGAGGCTCTACGAATTCTTTTAATTTCGAATTCTAGCTATAAGTCCTTGTATCTTTCCACCTTCTCCTCCTCAGTCGCAATGATGTTCTGGTCCGCTGGCACAGTCCCGTGTGTCTTAACGTGCCACAGTAATATCTGACCGATTGTGCTGCCTCAGTATTTCATAACCGGTGTGATCTTTATGCTGTTCATCAGGTCCTCGTGACTTCAACAAATTGACAGCACCTTCAGTAGAATGTTTGCTGTATCTAGCAATGCCGATTAAGCATTAAGATCATTTGGTAATAAATTCACTTCAAACGGATAACAAAAGACGCTCTTGAGTGAAACTCACTCGTTTCTTCTTTAAAGGGGCTATGTCACTCAAACTGATATGATTCCATGATTTGGGATGCAGGGGATGGCGCAGTGATGATAGCACTCGCCTCCCACCGTTGTGACCCGGGTTCGATTCCCAGACTCGGCGTCATATGTGGGTTGAGTTTCTTGGTTCTCTACTCTGCACCAAGAGGTTTTTCTCCGGGTACTCCGATTTTCCCATTTCCTGAACATTTACCGTGATTTGCATTAATTGTTAATTTCAGTTTACAGTATCCCCAATTAGTGTTCCAGCGCTAGAACGACTAAATGCCCAAAAAGCAGAATGAAACATTGCAATAACCACTTAAAACTGTTGAACAATATAAAAGAAATACTGCAAGAGAAGCATGGATGGACATAAATGTACAAGATTGAACAGGATTACATTCGGGTAATCTTGTAAAACCTCGACCCGACGTTTTTCAAAATTATGACAAATCGCCTCGATAAAGGTCGTTTTGTTCTCAGAATCGTTTCGTTTGTGATGTAACGATAATTTTATCGTTCCAGTTCCAGTTCTAAGTTCCAGCAGAAAAAATCACCGATAAAATTAAAAATCGTAAAAATCTACTCCCGTTAATATAACTAAGAGAGAGAGAGAGAGAGAGAGAGAGAGAGAGAGAGAGAGAGAGAGAGAGAGAGAGAGAGAGAGAGAGAGAGAGAGAGAGAGAGAGAGAGAGAGAGAGAGAGAGAGAGAGAGAGAGAGAGAGAGAAATCAGAGTTTAAAAAGCGAACTTTTTTTTACAGGCGGCAACAGTAAAGAAAGAGTCGAGTATATATTAATGAAAGAGAAGAGAAAAAAAGCAAAAAGGATGCCGAGAAAGAAAAAAAAACATCACAAGGCAGGCAAGCTCGAAAGGTTAAGACGATATGGTAACCTATGAGCCGGCGGGTAATTTGAGACACCCTGTCGGGGGCCACGGCTAACGGTTAAAAAATTTGCCTTTCCACGGCGGATTTTACAAAAAGTAGTGACGGGCAACGGGCAACGGAGAACCGGAGTCTGGGAACGAGTTTACAGCGGTAATCCGCAAACGAATTCAAAATGGCTTACGAAACCATGTGAAGAACAAGAATTTAACACATCTTATAATCATAATACTGATATGAAATGGCCAGTGTAAAATGCAGACTGCAGACCAGGGTAAAATGAAGACAAAAGTTAAAATAAAATAAAGCTGTTGAAAAAGCTAGAAGTGCTAACAGTTGAGCCTAAATATTCTTTTATGCCAGATTTGGTCTAAGACGTCTAAGGTTAGGACTTCTAAAGATTTTGGCGTTTTTAACAGTTACAAAATAATGTAAGTCTACATTTTACCCCTGGTCTACAGTCTGCATTTCACACTGACCGGATATAACAGCAAAGTTTTGAGCCTAGAGCCGCTGTTTGCTGTCATTGGACAACTTGCTCTCATTTCAAAATTGCCTATAGACTAAGACAAAACACCGTCGCTTACCCGGTGTGTAACAAATTTGAACTTGGACCTGATCGGTATGTCGGTATCAACCGTTTCGTGCATAAGCCTCGCCAGAAAGCAAAATTAGCCAATTTCGGCGACTTTTCAATTCCTTTCCGAAAATTTTGTCTGATGTTCACGAGGATTGTAGCTGCACTATCAACACAGTAGTACAGGTAACAACACAACCTCTAACATAGTATGCGGAGCAGCCGTTTTTTGGGGAGGCGTACGCTTGTTCGTAATGGGCCGCCATTCGTACTACGGAACTAACGACATACCTTCTGAAACGAGGTTACAAACGCGACTGTGTTACTAAACAAATAAAACGCACCGCTCACATTCCCCGCATACATACCCTACAACCTAAACAGATAAACAAACCTGAACGTATACCTTTCATAACGACCTATAATCCATCACTTCCTTCTATCTTTCAACGTAATAAAAAAACACTACAATCTCCTTCTTCCCTCTGACTGCTGCAAAAATGCTTTCCTACATCTACCTGTCGCGGCTTTCAGACGCTCCCATAACCTTCGAGATCTGCTGGTAACAGCTAAACGGTCCCCTAATGTAACTCATTCGAATTCCGCACTTCCTACTGGTTCTTTTCGCTGTGGCAAAAACCGCGCTACCTGTCCTTACATTTTCCATGGACTAACCAACCACACATTCTTCTCTACAAATGTGCAGACGTTTCGGGACTGTGCCTTTCATCAGTGGAATGTTCGTTAATGTTTTAAGCCACGCTTCCTAGTATTTGATTTAAAATTTGAAAGTTGCGTTGTGCACGCGCGCGCGAACTTCAAATGAACTGAAAATCAGCATTGAGGCCGCGCCGCTCGTCCCGAGACGAAAGATGAGACGCATCTCATGTCTCTTCCTCCGTTTGTTCTTTATCCAGCCATCTTGACCTCACGCTTGGTCAATAACCCATATGTATTGTTGGAGGCCTCTACAGGGTGGCAGCAATATGCAAAGGTAATGTGCTCCTTTCCTGGCTGCCTCCTACTGCAGTGCTTGCTCTCATTCGATGTTCATATATTTATTGACCATTTCTCATTGTGATCACAAGTTTATCAGACAAATCAATTTTTCTTAGTTGTGAGGCAAGTAATTCGCAAAACTTATAAGGCTGGTTCTCACGAGCGCAAGCGAAAGAAATGGAAAAAATTCCATTTATACTTGGGCTTGCGTTTGCATTTCTTACGTGTGAACCAGTGAAACGCAAACGCATGCGTATCGTAAATGCAAACTCAAGGTGAATAATACTCGTTCCATGCCTCTAGGCTTGACTTCGTCCTCCACCTTGAGATACGTTAAACGTGTGAACTTCTTTGCGCTTGCGTTTGCGTCGCTCGTGTGAACCAGCCTTTTAATTGAAGCTGTCCAGACGAAGGTTGCGCGCAAAACTGGCTTAAGCAGTTCTTACTTTAGACATCCTCCAGACGGCGACATGCTGATGTCGGGTGTTTCGCCTCACTCAAAAGATTCTCCGGTATAGGAACTCACCACGTCACAAGATACAGCTCTCAATGCACGAGGTTCCCTCCTCCGACACTCGACAAACATGTGTCGATGTAAATTGTACTCGAGGGAGCACAGCAATTTAAATCCTCCAAAATTTCCTTAGGTACAGTGCCTTTCAGAGAAATGTTAACTTGTTTTTCTCCTGCCGTTTTCAATTTTTGGAATCAAGACTGCCACTAGACAAATCTCCATACTACCCCCTCGTTTCTTACGCAGTGTCCTGCAAATTTACATAGGCGTCGACTGATCGTCTCAGACACTCTCTCCTTAGCGACCTTCAGATTGGAGTAAGAGGACGACTACGAGTACGAGTTCTCAGTTCTGAGCACGCGCACTTCGAAAAATGTCGTTCTTTAAACGTAATGCGCGTGCCCAGAACAGAAAAACTCGTACTCGTTCTCGTACTCCAATCTGAAGGTCGCTAATGACACATCAAAAACCATAATAAAAGACACCGGACATAAATGACTTTGAGTTGGATCCTTTCAAGAGATCAACAGAAGATGGTGAAAGCTGGAGGGATATTGTTGCTCAGATTCAGTCCCAGAGTACAACCTTGATGATGATGATGAGATGATGGCTTCCTCACCATTATTATTTTCTGTTTTTGGTAGAAGCTTATTCGTATAACAGACCTGCTTTTTTCTAATATTAAGGACGGGTTAGGGACCGTTAAAAAAACAACAAAAGCAAATGAAGACAGAAGAGTAACATGCGTTGCAACTCATGATGCATAAAATAGCGTTCCCTTGTTTATATAAAATGTTTCAAAGCGTAAGCTATATTGGCCCCTTAGCAGAAAGTTCTTTTTTTTTGATTACGCGGGCATTACCATTGCTAAAAATATGAAAAAAAAAAAACGCTCACGATCTAGCACCCAAAGCATTGTGGGATTAATATGCGGGCAAAGACAATGCTTGTCAGCATTTCAATCCCATAATGCTTTGCAATAATCCATTTTTATCAACTGTGAAAATTGCTATTACATTATATTAGCTTCAAAAATGCCAGTGTAATTAACAAAATATCTTTTTAACGAATTCGAAAAACTTTCGAAACAACAACATTGCTCCTTCATTTAAAAAAGTACACGGTTCCTTTGTTACCGTTTTATAGTTGTTCTTTTCTTTTGCACACTTTCATAGCGCCCATCAAAAACCCTGAGAGACCAGAAATCCAAAAATAAGATGCACGTTGTGTATGTGAAATGTCACGAAGTGTACCCTTATCCTCTGCCGAAATTTATACATCACTTGTCTCCAGAAAGTGAAGTGAAGTGTCCATCAAAACGTTACTCCCCAAGTAAACGTGTCGAGTAAAGGACACACCTAAACCCAATCTTTTGTACTGTTGTTGTAAATAGGGAGCTGGACTTCAGTAACGTTTATGTTGAGCCTGCATCTTCGTAGCAACTGTATGTAGAAGTGGAAAGAACAGCTCTTTAAAACTACTAAGACAAAACATTGATATTAGAGCCGTTGTTATCGAGTCAACTCCTGACATTCTACGGGATACGGTTTTTGCTGACACTTTCACCATTTGCAATTCTTTGCAAGGGAGAATCTTCGCTTGCTTCAATAAAGGGACTCTCGCAGTTTTTACAGCCACCTGTCTGCAAATACTGTGTCACTAATTGCGAAATTTTTCTTTAATTTATCTTCGAAAAATATCGAACTTATTTCAAATTATCATTCCATTATTACGCCATTTTACAATATTTGGGGAAGAGGACGAGCAAAATATGAGATAGTAATACACTGTAGTGTCCCGGTTTGACCCAGACTTAGAACTGAACAAATATGGACGGAACGGTAGTTTTTAAATAAAAGAAATAGGCCATTCCCGAGTTCATGTCTGCCTCCTCTTCAAAGCGAGTCTAAGTGCGAAGTTTTTCTTATGAAAATTACTTTTCATTCATATGTAAAGTAGAAGTAATTACCATCACAAAAACTTCGCACTTAGACCCGCTTTGAAGAGGAGGCAGACATGAACTCGGAAATGGCCCATTGTTTTCAACACGATACAAAGCCCGAGAATTTAGTTTGTCATCTCGTGTCACTCTTCATTCCGTTTATCCAATCAACATCATAAGGGACATTGAATGATTTCGTCATTCGCCGCGCCTTATTAGATTCTCAGTCAACTTTGCAGGAAGAAGCCAAAATATAGGAAAATGGCGTAATAATTAAATAATTAATCCCTTATTGAAAGGCTAAACATAAAATAAGTGCAGACATTTTTCTCGTTGCTCGTGTGTTCCTCTCCTCTTCGGGGTTCGGAAAAATACTATGCAACTAGCAAATATCCATGCGTATTACATGTTAAACCATTCAATACGGTGTGTGCAGTGAATTACACAATATTAGTTGTGGTTACAGCGGCCCTTTTATCCATAGGTAAATAAACTTTGCCCATGGCCAAGGACGTTTTTGTGTGTATTCCCTAGACCGAAACTGCCCCTAGGGTTCTTTACATGGATACATCAAAAAGAACAAAAGAACTTCCTCTGACAGTCCCTGAAAGGAAAAGTACGGTTTACTTGCTCCCTGAGGTGGCTTGGCCAATCATAAAGCAGAACGTAGCTAATACACGAAGATCCAAAATTGCATTGGTTATACCTTTTATTTTACCGTGAGGGGAGTCTTTTACTGTGTAACCGCATCCCCAAGGTTAACATGAAACCTGAGCTGAACCAAACCCAAGCCATTGACCCACCGGAGGGCCCTAAACCCAAGGTGTCTGTAACCACAACTATTTATTTTGACAAGGATATGGACAGAAACCCATCCTTATGGGTTTCTGATATGGATTAATACTGTATTAACAACTCTTCTGTCTCAGTCATCTGGATGTCACTCCTTGCTCAATGCTAAAGGCGTAATCATACTATGAGAAAAAAAAGTAAAGAAAACAAACATCACTCATCAGAGCAAAACTCGACGGAAACGCGCATTCATCTCCGTCATTGCTCGCTGCTGTTCTTGAAGCCTGCATGTTATGCCGCATACTGAAACATATAACACTACAAGTAGCATCCACCAAAATCACCTTTCCCTTTGCGATGAAATTACAAGAAGATAAACGTATTTGTTATTTAGGAAACAAAGAAAAACAAAGAAAATATTCAGAAACGTGAGAGTGGACTCGAAGACATATATTTTGCTTTATGCTACAGCCAATTGTCACTAGGATAACGAGCTACGGAAGCTGTCCAAAATGCCAAATTTTGAAAGTATTAAAGCGGATCGACGTACTCAACTCAATCACCGAAACCGTTTTGAAATCGGTGTTTTCACCTGACTGGTGCAAAGATCTATGGCCAAACACCAAACCGTTGTTACCTTCAGAAATGAATGTCTATCTCTCGGAGGGGTACTTCCTATTAATGGGCTAGTGGGGATGTACCGCTGGATGGGGTTGCATTTTCAGGAATGGATTGACTATAACGGGGATTGCATTTTCAACAGAGTTACTACAATGGGGTCGCACACTGTCGGGATTTTGGGGGTAAGAAAATTTTGGCTAGATTCGCTGTAAAATAAAAGTTGTTACAAAAAGAACTGTAGCGCTGTTGATTTAATGGCCGTTTTGAAATTACAATTAAAAGGCTTTATGTAAGGTTTATGAATAAACAGAAAGCGACTAAGTTGGGGTCACTAAAATTACATTTACCCAAAAGTAAGATGGGGTCGACCTTGCTAACAGAGCCTTTCTTTTGCTTGCTCGATTTTGGCGTTCTCGAGAAAGGCTCTGCGTTAATCGAGTAAGATCTTTATTGAATATGTGCTGCATGCTGCCAGGATACAGTCTCGAACCCAAGCCTAATATGCCAGATCTCGCCGCCATCTTGGTTTTTCATGGTACAGCGGGCTCAATTATAACCATCGGTTTTGTCAATAAACGGACGCTCGCACTGGAAAACCGGTTTGACGAGAGAAAACAAGATTGACTAGTCCAGAAGTTCGGGCTGCGGCGGCTTGTTTCCCGCGTGATTAGCCTGAGTGCATTTAGCCAATCAGATCACGCATTTGGACAAGTACTCATTTGAAAACAAAAACAAACGACCGCAATGACTTTGGGGTGAATGTGGACCTTCAAGAACCCTGAAATCGTAGTGCATTGTGTATGGTATAATATATATACTTTGTATTTAGGCAAGCCTAAGAGTCCAGCTCCTCGATTATTTATTCATTTATTTACTTATGTTTTGCTTTGAGATATTTTTATATCCAGTCTGCTAACCGTACGACCAGTCTAGCCTGCTCATTATTATAGCTAAGTCTATTTTCCCGTGCTCTTTCTGGCGCTTTTCGCCATTTTTCGGCAGCATTATTTAGCCTGTTTTCTCCTCGCGTGTTTGTTCTTTCTTCCGCTGTTCGTCAATAAAATTTAGTCTTGTTATTCGGGGTCTCTCTCTCTCTCTCTCACTTCTCTCCCTCTCTCTCTCCCTTCCTCTTCTTTCCTCGTTGTACTACATGTACATATTTAAAAAAAAAAATGGCTTGTTTTTTATTTTGGGTTTTCCTCAAAATTCTTGCTTGTTTTAGTAAAACGCGGTGTCACATGCAGTACGCTGGCCATGCAACTTCCCGCTGCAAAATCGCCAGAAAATGCAATTTTCCGAAAAAAAAAAAAAAAAAAAAAAAAGGATTTCTGAAAAGTTGAACGTTCGGACGGAAGGACGGTGGTACAATGACGCCATTACCCAAACCTTTACTACATCTTCTAAACAATGGTGCTCCGCGCGCGCCTTCTGCGCTATCATACACGGTATAGGACGTTTTCAACCAACCTCTAGGGACACCAATAACAATAGAGAAATGTACGACTTCTGGTGGACGAACAAAAGAAGCTAATGAGAGATCTTTTGTTTTCGTCCACCAGCATGGCGGCGATGACGTCACGTGAAAACCTCCTATACATCGTACACAACTCCACCGTAACACACGGAAATCAAATGAGAACTGTGAAGAAGTCGTGGATACATTGCTTACAAAATGGGAGTTCTGTTGCCATCAGTTGCTTTCTGATCTTGTTAGGAATCAATGACTGACTTCGTGTTTGATTTTTATCTGAAAAGAATGCGTTATCTTTGGCAGGCTACACCAGGTCATTTTCAAATACCTGAAGGGTCCTCAACTCTGTTAAACGCTACGAATGCCTCAGTTTGCGATAAGTAAAAACAAAGATTGTTTCCAAAACTTTTCAACCTTTCACGAAATTTGGAACGGATCATGAAACATGCTGTATTTAGTTGTATTTTACAGATGCAAATGAGCCAGGTGAAGATAATTGCCAACCAGTGTTTTCGGCTCTTTTTGACTTTTTGGAGGTTGTTAAAAGCCTATTCATGAAAGTACCAGAGGGTAAACATTTCGCTAGGAAAAAAGAAATTGACCTCTTCAGCCTGTACGTTTTGTTTTCCTTATTTCAGACCACGTGATTTTACTCTAGAGAACAGTTTCTTTCAACTGTCGTCTTATGCACGCGCTCATTTACGAATAACTTATGAAAAAACAAAAGGAGAATTCCCTCGAGAACATCACGTGGTCTCCAATGGGAAAACATGCAATCTAAAGAGGTCAATTCGTGTTTGATTCTTATCGTAAAGGAATGCTTTAGTTAGAGGTTGACTAGCAATAGAGTTATTTTCAGAGTTATGACATTAGAGTTAGAGTTAAGTTTCCAATATCCTGAATTCAAGATTTTGGAAGCCAACATCCTGAATTCAAGATTTTGGAAATTCAAGACTTTGGAAGGCCTAAATCCTGAATCCAGAAATACAAAAAGTATCTTAAACATGCATAAAAACTAACCTTATGCCTAATTAGGCCTAAACAAAAGCTTTTAGGCGTACTTTGTAAGGTTAGTTTTTATGAATGTTGGCTTCCAAAATCTTGATTTCAGGATTTTGGTTTCCAAAATATTGAATTCAGGATTTTGGAAACTTAACTCTAACTCTACGACGTAACTCTATGAAAATAACTCTAAAAATAGCTGTTCCCCTTTAGCTACACTGTTTAACTACAACAAGGTGATACCGAAAACAACTGGATATATATATTTCTCAACTATGTAAACACAACTATCGAGAGCTTTTAACCCTGTCTTTTACATTTAAGCACCTTTAGCTCTTAAATGTGTTACAGGTATACCTTATAGGTATTAAATATAACCAACAGAATTATGAAATAACAATAAACTAAAAGAGCAGTAGTTTGTTTTAGGTGAACACAGTTGTCACTGTCCACGGCAATCTCACGGCGTGCTCCTTTGTTAATACGAGTGTCTCTTCGCATTCATTTTTAACACACACAGCACAGTGTCCATTGAACAATGGCTCGGTAACACGAGCTAACTGCAACGACTATCAATCCAGCCGGAACAAACGAAGAAAAGTCGAAGAATATTTCAACCTATTACGTTGCGGCATTACTTAGGAAAGTGAAACGTCGGAAAAGCGATATTGATCGTTGCCATATCGATTTGAATTCAACTGAGAGACAAATTGGCATGTCTTGAAAAAATCGATATTGGTCGTTGACTTATCGAATAGTTTACATCTGAGTGAGTGACAAATTTGCATATTCTGACTCCTAACGATAGTCGTTGATATATTGTACAATACATACTTAATTGACCGCTCCCCATAAGGGCTTTTCAGGGCCAATGAAACACAACGAAACGACAGAACAGAACAACAACAACAACAACTGTTAAGAATCCCAACTGGCCGGAGGCAAACCAGTTGGCTATTTACAAGTGCAGCTGGGAAGTTGAACCAGGGAGTACCAGGATCAAATTCAACGAGTGGTTAGAGGGGGTCTTGAACCCGGGATCTCCGGATCTCAAGGCAAGCGTCCTAACCACTGGGCCACACTGCCTCCACTGGGCCACACTGCTTCGCGTACATGTTCGGATTTCCCACAACACTAAGGTCCACAAACAACTGGACGTACCTTGGAGTTAATGTCACTAACTGATAAACTTTGCATATTCGGCAACGTAGGCTAAAGAAAACAACAAAACCTACGTTAGTTTGAAGATTACTCACTTTCTCAGATACGTGCAGTAACCACCGTACGCCGGAGGTTACGGGAGAGGCAACCGAGAGGTACATGTATGATTATTTTAATAACAGGTGGCGATAGACTGTACCAGCTACGAGGGCTGTAACGCTTTCTGTTGCTGTGCATTCTGCTTTTATTCCTTCTTCTTTGTTTGTTTGTTTTTTGTTTTTTAATTATTACTACATAAACGACTCGTGGGTGGCGCGGTGGCCTCATGGTTAGTGCGCTCGACTCCCGATCGAGTGGTCCGGGTTCGGGTCCCGGGGACATTGTGTTGTGTTCTTGGGCAAGACATTTTACTCTCACGGTGCCTCTCTCCACCCAGGTGTATAAATGGGTACCGGCGCATTTAATGTCGGGGGTAACCCTGCGATGGACTGGCATCCCATCCAGGGGGGAGTAGAAATACTCCTAGTCACTTCATGCTGTAGCAACCGGAGATAAGCGCCGGCCTGATAGGCCTTCTAGGCTCGTAGCTTAGATAACTTCCCTCCAGGGGAAAAACCAAACACATGTACGAAGAGTCTGAATTGAACTTATTGGGGAGATGGCTCTTGTGATAAATTAAAAAAAAAGGGAAAGGAAAGGAAAGTTAAGTGTCTAGTCGTTTTGGCGCTGGAGCATTATTGGGGACACTGTAAAACTGAATATATAATTTGTTATTAGCTGGTAGCCTATGAATCATCCTCGGATGATCCGATGACGTCCTGTTCTTAAGCGCCGGGGAACCCCGTGGCTTACCAATAACCTCACTGATTGCTCTGTTGCCAGCAGGGTTGTCGTGATGGTGTAGTGGTTAGCACACCCGACTAGAAACCAGGGGGATGCGGGTTCGATTCCCACTCACGGCATAATATGTTTTTCATTCAAAATGGATCAGTTAATAGTTCCCTATCGCTATTTCCACACTCAATTGGAATTCTCTTGAGCAAGTTGGTATGGACCATGTCTGCTCAACTGTGCTCTGTTAATCAAGGTGGAATGAAAATAATTGAATGCTATGGGCAATCTCAATCTCAACCTCAAGCTGAGTGGAATTTTCTTGAGCAAGTTGGTATAGGGAATGTCTGTTCAATTGTGCCCTGATGATAATCACGGTGGAATGAAAAATAATTGAATGCTATGGGCAATCTCAACCTCAAGCTGAGTGGTATTTTCTTGAGCAAGTTTCCAAACATGTTTGGAACTTACAAGACGCAAAGAAACCGTTTCAAATTAAATGGAAAATACTTTAAAAATGTAGACCCTACAGCAACATTAGCAAGAAATGTAGTCTTTGTCTGAATGAAAAGTTCATAATCATATGTAAGAAAGAACTGTGTAGCCTTAACAGAAGAAACGAATTACATGTAGCAAGTTGATGCCCCCACAGAAACCGATATGTACTCCGGAACTTTAGAGTAACGTAAATTTAAAATACCGACATATAATCCCCTTATATCATGTTTTGTTTATACCTAGCAGCTCCTTAAATGTAACGCATTTAGTCTATAGCAACCATTCAAATTTCCGTATTTAACTGCCAGTTTTCCAATTTCAACAGTTCAGTCGTTAAAATTGCCTGATGAGTATGGTACTTGTACCATACGAAACAGTTTTGTAGCATTAAAACGATGGTTACTCGTGAAACCTAAACTGCTGTGAAGTCCTAGTTATTGCTCCTCAATCGATTGAGTTGAGCGCTCTAAGAAATACGCTCTACGCAAAATTATATATCACAATTATATATCTTGTATATTATTATATAAAATTATATTATGTAATTATTATATTATTAACTTCTTACTAACCGAGCGCAGCGAGGTCAGTACAAAAACGACCGAGGGCCAACATTCCCCAGTACGGCTCGAGCTAGCTCGGTTAGTAAGTAGTTTATTATATGGCTTTTTAATTACCTTTTGCTTTGTTTTTGCAAGCCCGTAATCGGCCCGTGGGCATTACGGGAAAATAATGCCTTACAATTCAGTCACAATTAGCCAATCAGAGTGCGCGTTATATCGGCTACAAACACAAGCCACATAATAAATAATTATAATTATTATATAAATTATATATATCAAGTCAAATGTTGGTTTTTGAGGAGAGGGGAAACCGGAGTACCCGGAGAAAACCACTCGTTCCAGAGTAGAGAACCAACAAACTCAACCCACATATGACGAA
This sequence comes from Montipora capricornis, assembly GCF_036669925.1. NCBI lineage: Eukaryota > Metazoa > Cnidaria > Anthozoa > Scleractinia > Acroporidae > Montipora > Montipora capricornis. Next base: position 17,703,589 of record NC_090884.1, on the reverse strand, counting down.
TATGTGGAATCGGACCCGGGCCACATTGGTGGGAGGCGAGTGTTCTCGCCATTGCGCCATCCCTGCACCCCAAAACTGGTTTCGATAATGAAAGAAAACCCCGACAGGGAAACTATGTAATGACGAACTTCACTACAAAAGGACGCGATTTCTTGCCTAGAATTTTTAATTTACATGTAACTTGATAATAAAATCAATGTGCTGGAGATGCTGCATAACATTCTGACATAGATGATGATGATGATGATGATTATGATGAAGGTTCTGACAATAATAATAATCATAATAGTAAAAACTAATTAAAGTGACCACACCCCATAAGGGTTTTCAAGAGCCCCTGAGGCAAATATCAACGATACAGCAAAACAAAACAACTTCAATGAATGCCACAATTATTTTACGTAATAATTAAATGGTAAAATCCAGATCCCAAGGCACCAGTAAGCGAAGTTGCGTCTGTAGGTTATTGAAATGATCGGGGTACAATCAGAAAAACCGTACAGGGTTTAACCAAAGGCTCAAGTACTAGAGCAGATGAACTTTGGTTGAATTGAGTTGAAAATTTGATTTTTTGAGACTGGAGTCACCACAGTCATTTCAAAGCTGCTAAGGACAAGTTCGTCTACGGACCCCTTTTGTGTTCATACAGCAGGGGAACAGTGGAAAGGTTTAGCAACACATGTATCTTTTCCCCATCATCCTAATAAATGAATAGTACTGGCATCCAGTAAATAATAGGTGTAATCAGAGTTCTCCTTATCAGGCGGTAACCGGTAAAATTTACCACTTGTAAGAGCACTTATTACCGCCTGCAAACACTCAGAAGTCGCTTATCCTTTGCAGAACGTCCAACATTAACCAATTGCTTTACTGGTTTGAAAAGGTGCCATACCTGTTGCGCTGAAAACTAGGGAGAACCCTGACGGTGTTCGTCAACACTTTCTTTAACATTTCTTGGCTAAAATTAATGTTAAATTTTGAAAATGGTATTACTGGAACTCACCCCTGACTTTTTCCATAAAATTTCAAACTTAGAATTAACTTCAAAAGGAAGGCCTTCAATAGCTGTGGACAAAAGTACATGTACAATTAACAAAATCACAAAGTTACGTAAAACTGGCATGCAGCACACTGAAGAACAAAATAAGTAATTCAAATTAATTGTAAAGTAACGTAAGATGACGGAATTACAAACAGTCAGCAAAACTCTCACTTATGACATAACGAATGATATAGAGAATATTACATGGCCATGCAGAGATAGGAAGCTTCTCGTCAAGTGCTGGAAATATTTCAATAGTTCGATGCACTCACTCGGGAAATTTTTTCAACACAAGAAGGGATATTTCGTACCTCCAAGCAGTCATGTAATTTGCTGTTTCTTATTCAAACACCAATGAAATACCAAACCATTTCACTTTAAGTTAACATATTTGTGGTCCTAAGGTAGAACGGCACGTTTTATTATGTAACCATAGCAACAGTGATCTTTTCATGTGTAAAGAAAACAAAGTTATTTTCACACAGGCCTATGCACCACAGCTGCAGCATATGAACCAGCCGTATTCAATGGGGGTGTTTTCAAGGTAGATACATGTAACAAAAAATTTCCACAAGGCCCATGCGTGACTTGAACATTTACAAACACAACATAAAAGTACCTGAACTTGCCCTAGGTTTACCAAGGTTTATCAGTGAATGTGAAGAATATGGAGCCTGCTGCTGGGGCTGTTGCCAGGGTCCAGCTGGTGTTGGTAACTGTCCATACCTGCAATCCAAAAAGTACAAAAAAAAACTGTCAAAGATCAATTTCACATTGATTGCGTTTACTACAATGTAGCTCTTAATAAAAGGTTAACATGATGACATAAATAAAAGCTAGGACATCACGTTTTTGGTCTTCAAATTATAGTGTAGGTTCACTTGCTGAAAAAGGCCACTCCTCAACAAATTTGCGGTTGAAGCTACAGTGTACATGTAGACTAAAAGAGGATACAATTTCCTCAATTAGTAAGTTATTATTATCATTGATTTTTGTTATTTCGTACGACGATAATTTTATATATATACCATTGCTGTCCAGTTGGAGCACTTGAGGGCATTTGGGTCTGCCCTGCCTTAGCAGGTGTGGGTTGAGCTCTAAAAATGGGTGCCACTTTGTAACAAAAGGACAGGTTATTGACCTCATTCCTGAAAAAGAAAGAATGAATCACGACTAATTGTTTTGTAAACAGACAATTATAAAACGTTAACGATTTTTTTCCACGTAGATGTCAAGGGACAAAAGGGAGACACATCACTGTGGTACTAGCTAATGGGAAAGGAGTTGCACAAACACCGGCAGTAAGCTTACAACTCCATGCAGTCACTTACGAAATGAAATGAAAGCCAGGGGGGACCGTCTCTCCTTTGTTCTTGTTTATCAACACAATGTCATAAACAGCATTCACAGCATTGTTCCTTGACTGGATTTTCAGGCAAAGAAGATGTTTTCTCAGGGCTTTATCATCTGAAACAGATTACAGAATTTTAGGAGTATACAATTTAGCAATGTCACTAGCATCCACCTGATAATTTATTTATCAGCTACCATAATTTTCTTTATTCTTTCAGAGAAACAAGTGTTATGATGTTATTTATTGGGAGGGAGGTTTGTTATGAAAAAAAAACCACTCCCAAGATCTTGAGTACGGCCTGAAGCCATATCCGGGTGGGTAGATAGCTTTTTTTTCTGTTTGTTTGAAAGCTTGAAAGCCACTAGTATGCTTTAAAATTCCCACATTAAAAATTAACCAAGAAGTTTATTTCTCTACTCCTAAATGCTGTTCGACGCTGATATTCCGATAAAATTTACATTAGTAGATGTCCATCTTGAAAAACGAAAATAAGCAAAAAAAACTTTAACCAAAAAGTTGAAAACATGAAACAAAAGTTTACACTAATTCTGGATTAAGTTAATCAGCTTTTCAACAACTGCCCAGCCTTCATACACTCTCATCTAAATCCATTTTCTTTTCATTTTGGGAAGTTGTTTATGAGTAACTGTTTCCTTTGTTTATAAACTTTCGCAACATTTTGCCGTGATTAGCACAGAAAAAGTTCAGGTTGTGATTCGTATCACAAAAAGCTCGACCGGTTACAAGCATGCTAACTAAGCCTATCAGATTTGAGAATTTAGGATTCTGGCCTGCTGAGAATTACTTCAGAAAAAAAAGTACAGATACAGCAGCTGTACGTGACAACCCATGCACTCCCACTTTTGTCAAGTGACTGAAAATTGGATACTACAATAATAAGTAAGAACATTGATCAATCAATTTTGTTTTTATTTGCAAGTACATGTATGTCCTGCTTTACACCTTGGAGTTACACTGACATGTTCTGCTATTTTCTGAGAACTTTTTTATCATTTAGTCCTTGTTACAAGTTTTCCATCACCTACAAATAAGGCGTCTCAAAAACGAAGACCCTATGACCCTGAAAACTTGAAAAAAGGAACCGAAAACCCTCAATTTGACTATCCCTAGAACTAAAGTTGTTTTTTAGGCCTTGAGTGTCACAGGGCCAATTATACATCCGACAGGAAATGATGTCCGGCCACACGTGGAGCATGGTTACTCAGTTAAATATGGTAGATCACCCAGCTTTTCCTTTGAAACAAGTTATTGCAGAGGAAGAACTTAAACTTCACTTTAGGCCTAGTGATGAAAAGATACATGTAATTATATGAAATGGATCATATACTGTAAGAACTGCAGATATGAAATCAAGTGAAGCTATTACAACATTAGAACATTAAAACCCACAAATGACCAGCTCCCAACATCAGTGGCTTCATAGCTCAGTTGGTTAGAGCGTTGCACCGGTATTGCGAGGTCACGGGTTCAAAACCCGTTGAAGTCTTGAATTTGTCAGGCTTCTCTACGCAATTGCAAAAAATTGTGTTCATAACTGCGAGGATCCACTTGATTTCATATCTGCAGTTCATATACATGTATGATCCATTTCATATATCATTTCATCATGGATTCATTCCTCAGAGGAACATTAGAACCCACAAATGACCAGCTTCCAACGTCAGTGGCTTCGATCATAGCTAAGTTGGTTAGAGTATGGCACCGGTATCGTGAGGTCACGGGTTCAAACCCCATTGAAGTCCTGAAATTTTCAGGCTTTTCTACGCAATTTGAAAAATTGCATTTATAACTGCGAGGATCATAGCTTCACTTGATTTACACCTAGTGTCAGCCAAATTGAGGGTTTTGGGTTACTTCTTTTTTTTTTTTTTTTCAGGGTCTCTTAGGGTCATAGGGTCATAATTTTAGCAACACCTGCTAGAAATGTATGGAATAAAGAGTTCTGCATGTTGAAGTATATTACACGTACATGTATCGGCCCTTGCTCTTGTACAACATTTGTTTGTATTTTCTACTGATACACACTGCTCTCCCTATACTGTAACTGTAAGTTGCCTGTCCATTGACAACAATGATCAAAATACAAATATCTCCACAACAAGTATCAAGGCATACTACATGTATCACACACCATCATCATGGGCTTTGGTTATTGCTGTGAATCCTGATACCACATTGTCATCTTCACCAATGATTGTTATGTCTTCAATAACATTCTGTCCAACCTACAAAGAAAATAATGTTAAGAAAGAATTATGCCTTTTTTTTACCTCCAAGGTGTTGTTGTAATGAATCTTAGTGTTAGAGTAATCCTTAGTAGAGACTATAACTGGTATAATAATACACATGAAAAATTACCCGATTTTAATTGGCTGAGAACAGTGCAGTTCAAGTGTAAGAGACTGCAAAAAGTGTACATTGTGTAATACCACTGCAAATTACCCATCGAAATTCTGGATTATGATTGGCCAATAAACAACAGCATTTGGTCAGAACCAATCAAATCAAGCGTGCGCCTTGGATGGTGCAATTTTTCCCTGAATGTGTGATACCCAAGCGTTTTGTCTGCTTCACCATCTCAATGTTTTTCATGTATGCACAATTATAATTAATATTAAAAGGTCACACATGACTTCTCTCTGGCAATTTGGAATAAAGATTTTTACAAAGACTACAAACTGCACTCACCCTACCACAGGTGCCCCAAGCTCAGTGTGAGGGAATATAAGAATTTGTATGGGAAGACAAGACCTGAGATCTGACAAGATAATTTTACAAAACGATTCTGCATTAAAAGGCCTAACCTTATTGCCACTGGGCGTCTCTTCCTTCCTGTGAGGTTTTTTTTCCACATTTGACACGAATTGAGCCATTATCAATTCCTTGGTTGTCAATGGTTATAGTAAAATGCATGTACCAAAGCTGAACACTCAATTCTCAGGAGCCCACCAAATTCAGTCAATTTTTTCCTGGTTAAAATATTCCCACTGTTCAAATTCCACCGTAGAATCCAAGGGCAGGTTTTTCTTTCATTTCAATCCACTAGCCATGCAATTGAAGCCCTGCCAGCGAGGTCAGGCGGCTGTTAGTGTCCCAAACGAATCGATAAAACGATTGAAAAGAACCTCTTTAACAATCAACACAAAAGGGCGACCGTTGAGTTTTCGTAGTCTCTGACGAAGTTGCCAAACAAAGAAAAACTTGTTACTAAGCCGCAATCAAAGAGTCAGGTCATGTCTTCCCATACAAATCCTAATACTCCCTCACAGTGAGCTTGGGGCCTGCGGCCCTACATGTGCAGGCTTATGCAATTTTGGTCATCTTTGAAAAAAATTATTCCAAATTGCACTCAAAATCATGTGATTACCTATACTTACACAGTGATTCATTTTGAAAATTGTGTTAATGGGGACAGTGTACCCCTCAGGCAGAAATCAATGGGTGACAACTCAAATGCAATGTGTCAAAATTGTAACCAAGACAAGTTGTAGTTTTATTTTTTCAATCATATAATTGATGTTTTTTAAACCACAGACATCTGAATTTTAATCAATAAATACCTATATAAAGAGAAAAGAAAAAAAGTCCTCTTACCTATCTATGAATATACATATAGCGTATATTTATAGTTAGTAAAATCCAACTAGTGGTCTATTATCAATGCTGCGTTCTGATTGGTTGAGCTACTAGAAGGCTATTTGTTATAGCCCACTAGTAGCGAAAAGCGCCGGCTTTAAAAACCAAAACAACGATTAAAGTCTAGCTTTAACTAGCGAAAGATGTTTTGTCTGGATATTTTTTTGACCAACTAGTTGGATTTTACTAAAACAATTATTCCTCTCGCCCTCATGGCCTCTGAGTCAATAGCCCATTCGGCCTTCGGCCTCATGGGCTATTGACTCAGAGCCCATTCGGGCTCGAGGAATAATTGTTAAATATCATAGGTAGAGGATTTTTTGTCTTTTCTCTTGGTATAGGTATTTATTGATTAAAATTCAGATGCCTGTGTTTAAACTTGTAAAGAAATTACAACTGTAAAACAGAACAAATAAAACTGTCATTTAGTGTCTAATCACTGTAATATTCAGGAAGTCAATTTGAGAAGAACTTGCAGTTTAAACAACACAAGAAAAGGACACTAGTTGTCTGTTAATAAATAATAGTGCTTTTAGAGACCTTTAGAACACTAAATGACTTCAAGAGAAAAGCAAACACACGGAAATTTGCATACGTCCTTAAGAGCACGTGCTCAGTAACGTGATACCCGTGACAACAATACAATCGTTCGAACCTTGTTTCGAATATTCCAAGAATCGTGCTTGCACTCGCATGAAAAGTTTCTTCTCTGAACAAACAGTGCGGAGATAAAACATACCTTCTTCGTTCATCTAGGCTTTCTTGTGCACTGAAATTTGCATCCTTGGTGGCGTGTTGATATTCAGCTGTCGAACACCTTTGAATGACTTTCCGTGGGAGTTTTTGCGCTGTTCGCTTTCGCTTGAAGTCTGAACTCTGACCACAGGCTCCCCAAGCTGAAAATACGTGGTGTATGCGACAGCTTGTGTTACTAAATTCTTTTCAACCGTTTCCGGATAACTTCACTAAACGTCGTCAGAATGGCTCTAAACTCGGCACAAGAGACAAGTTCGTCACACATTTGAGGTAGGAAAACTTTATTTCAAATGAGATAGTTATTTACACAATTTTTTTACGATCGATGATTTTCCCATACAATTCTCTATATACACAAGCTGTCGCATACACCACGTATTTTCAGCTTGGGGAGCCTGTGGTATGCGTTGTATGTTTATCATTTCAGGTGTGAACTTTTAGCTTTTGTTTTTACGTATATCATTAAATGCGTGCTTTTTTCACTCTGTTTACGTTAACAAAAAGAGTTCGCAGTTATTAATTGTGTAAGGATAATTGTTCTCAAATTCATCACATCCTTTTGATAACTCTCAATTTTTTGGTGCGTCTTATAACCGAGTATTTTCACGTAATTTTCAGTTTGAGAACTTAGCTTGATTAAACTGCTAAGTTTGGGGTGCGTTTGGGGTGCGTCTTGTAACCTTATAACCGAATAACTACGGTGTGCGTACTCGGGACGCGCTCGACGAAAACCAATGGGTATTTAATGAATGTAATGCGTAAAATACGCAAAACGCAGGGCAAAATGAATCACTGACTTACAATGTATATGCCACAGAATATCACGTTTCAGGGGTTTCATCAAGGTTTAAAGCAGGGGGGCATATGGGCTTAACACTACGGACCAATGAGAGTGCACGTACAATCCTAATGATTTTATTAAAAAATTAACATAAACTTAACACACCTCACGTGAAAAGCAAAGATAACGTTTTCCTTTGTGCCTCCAAGTGCTGTCAAATAACTGTCCATCGTGACCTTGCACTGTCTTTGTAATCTACATGTAAAACAATAATAACTTGTTACTGACCAAGCGAGAGGGCTGTACTGGGGAATATTGGCCCGAGGTCATGGCAGACTTAGCTCAGCGAAGTCCGTACAACCTGTGCGAAAACAAACAAGTCCTGAGCAAGTGAGACCTGTTAGTATGTTAGTATTGTTAGTAAGTTGTTTATCCTATGACATCATTTCTTTCAGCAATCGGACACTACTTCCCTTGGTGAATGTTCATAATGAATGTTGAATGTTGGTGAATGTTCATAATCATAATCATAATCTTAATCTTAATCCATCAGCAAACTTTAAACGGTAACCTCTTTCATGTAAAACTAAATTCCGCTCGCTATGATAA
>NC_090884.1:17650390-17690390 GCF_036669925.1 Montipora capricornis | reverse complement strand
CCCGATTGACCGAAATTTCTTGGCTGGAAACTTTTGTGCAACCCGCGTTTATCCCACTGGCCTTCGTCACTTTTACACGGGATAAAGAACAGGAAAGAGCACGAGAGAAGAGGCGACGAAATTTGAGAAATTTAAGGGAAGAATGCCTCGAGAGAAGCCGAAGAAGGAGAAGAGGAGAATTTCAATGAAGAACACCGTAAAAATGCTTGAGAGAAATAGACGGCGGGAGACAAAACACTTATTTACAACGATTAGCTCTCAGGTGTTTTCCTTCTTAATTAATGCATGCCTCGCTGCCTCAAAAAAGCATGAAGAAGGCCTGGAAACGTTTGCAACTCCGTGGTCGCAGAGATTCTGACAAATTTCAACAATCACACACCTCGTCGCCATTCAAGCTTACAGCAGACATCATTGGAGAGTTTTCTTGTCAGTCATCATTTTCTATTTCGTCTCTCGACGCCGTATAAATTTATAATTATATTGGCCATGAATTGCAGTACATTTATCTTCAACTAATGCACATGTCAGTAATATCTCAGGGGCACCCAATGATACTCTTCGTTAAAATATGTGTTCGAGATAATCAAACTTTTCTAAGAATTTCGGTTCTACGTTGCCAGACAGCTCCAGATTTTCTTTACTAAAATGATCACCTAAAGGATTCGCAACCAGGGAAAACTAGTCCTTTACGTTTTCGGAAGCCGGTATGTTTGCAATTTTTGGCACTTAAAAGGTCACCTAGCAGTTTCGGATGAGCAAATGGTTCGGTTGGAAGTTCTTGGAAGGCAACGTTCAGATAGAAATTTCTGAGATGAAGAGATCATTCCCTAAAGTTTTCAGGCACTTTAATTTTCAGCTAAGATATGCGAACAGATCAAATTCTTCTAGGTGATTGTAGTGTATCGAGTGACTAAACAGCTCAAATAACCTCACAGAACACAACGAGTCGACCAGCACATGGTTCAGACTAACAGAACAACACGACACTGGTCACGTGACCCCTAACTAGTTCCCAGGACCGCACATTCCTCCCACTCAAGTTCCTAAACAATATGTGGCATACCGCCTTGAACTAAAAGTTCATGGGGGTAGGAAGGGTCCATCAGTAATAACGCTGTGGTGGTCCTCGGTCCCTTAATGGATATCGTCGCACCGGGGTGGTGGTGTAGTGGGTGGCTCCAACTCCCCACAGGTTACTTCAGGGCTATTCACATCGGGTGCTACAACCTCCGGAACAACACTTCCCACGTTGTTGCTGTTGGACTGGGCAAAGAGGCTCTGTAGTACGAGAAATTAATTGGTCATGATGTCTCCGAACTACCATTCCATCCTCTAGTTCAACTCGCGCAGACAGAGAGCCGGTTTCCTGGATGAGAGTTCCAGTGACCCACTTCGACCCCCGGAAGTAGTTTCTGGCACTCCCAGCATCACCAAGCTTCACTCCGCGCGTTCGGCTATGCTGATCATGCTGTTTCTTTTGTCTAGACTAAGCCAAATCTACCCTTGTTGCTACATCCGGTCGCAGCAGATCGAGATGAGACCCAAGACTACGTCCCCACCGTAACTGAGCTGGAAATTCACCACTGGTGCTTTGTTGGGTAATCTGGTAACTTAGAAGAAAACCAGCCAACTTGGTGTCAACAGAACCGTCCCCTTGTTTCTTCATCCCTTGCTTAAAGGTCTGTACCACTCGCTCAACCAGACCATTTGTACTAGGGCGGTAAGGTGCTGAGGTAATGTGCTTGATGCTATTTTTTTTCAAAAATGACTTAAATTCACTGCTCACAAAATTGGACCCATTATCGGACGCAACAGTCCTGGTAAACCATGCGAAGCGAAAGTTGACCTCATCTTGTCTATGGTCACACTGGAAGTGGCAGAGTTCACACAGTGGATATCCATCCACTTGGAATGGGTGTCAATGATCAGCAAGAACATCTTTCCAATGAAAGGTCCCGCATAATCTATGTGCATTCGCGAACAGGGAGGGGTCTTTTGGTGACTCTGACAGGTAGCACAACTTTTCACTTTCTCTTCTAAATTCGTGTCCATTTTGGGCCACCATACATAGCTCCTGGCTAAACTCTTTATTTTGACTATTCCCGGGTGAGTATCATGTAATATGTTCAACACCTCGTCTCTCCCATGAGGGTGTACTATGACCCGAGCTCCCCATAAGAGGCAGCCAGCATGTACACTCAATTCTTTGCTTCTAATAAAAATAGGGCTGCAAGGCTTCTTCGTCTACTTCTGAAGGCCATCCTTGTCCCCTGGGACGGTTGTGGACCCCGGGACATCCAAAACGCGTAGGCGACTGAGTCCATCTGCATTACCATTCTCATTTCCTGGGCGATACAGCAGTTCATACTCATAAGCCAGCAAAGTCAATGCCCACCTCTGCATCCTGCTTGAGGCCATTAAAGGCGTGGCTTTTTCAGGGTGCAGCAGCCCCAAAAGTGGTTTGTGATCCCTGCAAATCTTAAAATGGCGACCATAAAGAAATTGGTGGAACTTTTTCACAGCAAAAACTACAGCTAGTGCTTCTTTATCTAGGAGACCGTAGTTCCTTTCTGCCGTAGAGAGTGTACGCGAGGCGTATGCCACAAGTCTTTCGGATCCATCTTCCATAACATGGGAATGAACTGCGCCAACGCCATAGGGTGATGCATCACAGGATACCACCAGCTCTCTCTCGGGATCATAATTTACTAGTACGTCTGATGAATGAAGCTGGTTTTTGGCTTTATCAAATGCTTATTGCTGTTCCACCTCCCGCTTCCAAACAACATCTTTCCTTAGCAAACTATGTAGTGGTTCCAGAATAGACGACAGGTTAGGTATGAACTTCCCATAGAAGTTAAGCATACCAAGGAACGACTTCAGCTCCGTGGGGTTTTTCAGTGCTGGGGCCTCTTGAATGGCCTTTACTTTTGCTTCAACAGGATGAAAACCTTCTGCATCAACTCGGTGCCCCAGGCAGCCCAAAAGTGGCTTAATGAACTGACACTTTACTGCCTTGAGTCGTAGACCAGCTTCAGAGAGGCGTCTCAAAACTTTCTCGATGCTGTCTAAGTGCGCTTCAGTCTTGGGGCCTGTAATAAGGATGTTATCTGACAGAACTCCCGTTGAAGGGATTCCTTGAGGCAAACCCTCCATAGTACTCTGGAAAATACCAGGTGCTGAGGTTACCCCGTAAGGGAGACGGTTATACCTGTATAAGCCCTTATGTGTGTTAATCGTTAAAAATTCCTTAGAGTTCTCATCTACAAGCATCTGTTCATAGGCATGGCTTAAATCTAGCTCAGTAAAGGTTTGACCTCCAACGAATTTTCTATACAGATCATCAAGCTTGGGAATAGGATAGCCATCCAAATTTGACACTTTATTAACAGTGAGCTTATAGTCTCCGCAGACTCTTACAGTGCCTTCACTTTTCATGACAGGGACAATCGGAATGGCGCACTCGGAATATTGGACTGGTTCAATGGTCCCTGCCCTTTAAAGTCTTTCTAGGTCTTGTTCAATTTTCTTCCTCAGAGCATGCGGTACTGGTCTGGCTTTATGGAAGATAGGGGTAGCCAAAATCCCCGTTGACCCCACGGTCAACGTGTATTTTGGCCTCTGTCCCTTGTAGAGTACCAAGCCCTTCCTCAAACAGCTGAGCATGTCTCTTTCAGTCGCTTATTGTGTGACGAAAGTTGTTTGATTATGGGCCAATTCAGCTCAGTATTTTTTTTTTTTTGGAGCCAGTTCCTTCCTAGCAAAGCATGGCCCTTGCCGCTTTCAACCAAAAGCGGGAGGGAGTATTCAACCCGGTCATAACACACATTCACAGAACAAGACCCTTTAGGTTTGACTTCTTCCCCGGTATACGTGCGAAGGACGATTCCTGACTCTACCATTGCAAGTTGGGGTGCTTGACCTGCTGAAAAAAGGTAGTGATATTGTCCCTCGCTAATCACAGACAAGGAGGTCCCTGTGTCAACTTCCATTTCCATGGGTTGCCCAGCAACACTTAGCTGTACTTTGTAGGGTGATGGCCGTTGACTGCCAAAGTTAAACAAGGAATATGCATCCACACCCTGTTCCTCCCTTGGTGTTTGCATGGCATCTTCGAGAAGATTGGTAGGCTCGGAGTTGCCTGATTTCTGCTCATTAACTGGCTGTGGTTGTTTCCCGTTCTTTTTAGCTGGGCAAAATCGAGCTAAATGGCCCACTTTACCACAACAATAGCATTTGGCATCTTTAGAATGACAGCGTTTGGGATAGTGGTTGCCGCCACAACTAGAGCACTTAACTTCGCTTCACTTATTAACTTTGACGTCTACTTTGTTGACAGAGGGATCCCCTCCCTGACCGTCTTCCTTCTGTATCTCTGAAGCATACTTATCTGCTGCTTCAATGGCAAGAGCTAGATCAATTGCCCGCTTCAATGTTAATTTGGGCTCTGCTAATAATCGGCGCTGTATTCTGATATTACGAACACCACACATGTACACCAGTCACGAAGCATCTCATCCAACGTAATTCCAAATTCACAGTGTTCACACAGGTGTCTTAATTCAGCTAAAAACATTGCAATGGTCTCACCTGGTTGCTGAGAGCGTGTGTTAAACTTGAATCGCTGAACAATAGCCGAAGGTTTAAGCATGAAATGGTCTTGGAGGAGTTTTGCTAAATTCTCATAGCTTTTATTTTTTGGATCTTCGCACCCGTTTATACGTTTTCGCTCCCACACAAACCAGAAAAATGGATCTCCTCTTGTCCGGATCTGTGATTTCATTCGCTTTGAAGAAATGGTTTACACGCTCGATGTAATGGCGCCAATCTTCAGTTTCGTTGTACTCGTCCAACTTCCCAAACGTGGGCATGATTCACGTAGACTTCCCTTCCTTTGTCTACCTTGCAGTGTGCGTTCGTACACGTTCCTCGTCGCCCAAAATGTAGTGTATGGAGCGACTAAACAGCTTAAATAACCTAACGGAACACAACGAGACAGTGATTAAAACATCTCTTTAGCCACTCTATGTACATTACGAGGAGGCTCAGCCTAGAAACGTCTTTCAAAGGCTTTTGGCTTAATTTACTCGTTGGGTGGCCGTGATATTTGAGACAGTTTAGGTTGTTTTTGGCCAGATAAGACTTTGGAAAGCGGTTTCATAAACTAGAACCTGCGCGGACTTTCGGCAAAATCTCCAATAGCGATTGAGTTATATAGCAATCGTTTGTCTTGTTTGTCGCGCGGTTTTGTAGCATGTTACAATTGCTTATTGTGGAACTGAATTCATCATTACTGTGGCGACTGTCGACACTACATTAATACCTTTCGATATATAAGCTTTTATGCTTCATGCTCCATACAGTCTGACTGATATTGTTGGCAAGGCATTGCTCTGGGCGAGCTCCGTTTGCTGGGACACAAACTGATACCACATTTGTTTGGGATATTTTGGCCAAGCCCTGATGGGCTAGGCCAAGAGAAAATGAGGGGGCAGAGAAGGAGGCTCCCGGTCCAGCCCTTGGGATATGTCATGTCCACGAAAGTTATTTTTAGACGAGCGGAAGTCTTCCGAGACGTCCGCATGCAGGCCAACCTCGGTCCGATGTTTGAAAGAAAATATATATTCATCAGCCTTCCACGTGCGCCATCATTTTCTCTTTTCACTAAGAACCTGAGAGCGAGGCAAGACTGCATGCGGACATCTCAGAAGACAGACTTCCCCTAGAACAAAGACTTCCGCTCGTCTAAAAATAACTTTCGTGGACATAACATATCCCGGCCAACGCCTTGAGCCTCCCTCTCTGTCCCCTCATTTTCTCTTGGCTAGGCCGTTTATTGAAAATCAGCATGGTAACCTAGGAAATACCCAAATATAGAAGACATGATCGTAGCAAAGGTGATTGGACACACCCCACCCACAAGAAAATAAAAATAGGGAGGGTGGGGAGGGAAAGTTGATTTGACTCTGTTGATACAGCCTCCGCCTTGCTTGTACAAATGATGAATGATCCCCAGAAAATGACAGAAATGCCCAAACTGCCAAATGGGAGATAATTAATTAAGCATGCCACACTCAGCATAAATCCATTTATTTCCTATGGGCAATAAATTTCCATTTGTGTGAAATGGATCTCCAGTCGTGAGCTGCTTTGTTTGACTGTGAAATGGCAGTCGAATTACCCCGCGTAAGCTTCATCGCCAGAAATTTCGAACCCAATTTTTCGCGATAATTATATGTACATGTTACTGTAATGGTCTAAGCCGCTGTTATATCCGGCCGAGTACGGGCTCATGGTTACCATACACAAACATGACCGTATTTACAGTCAAAAAGTAACCGCTGAACGAAAATACTGTCTATTATTCTGAAATGTGTTCAAAACGCAAGAAATTATCTCTCGAGCGATAGGTTTTGCTTAACATTTGGGCGATTTTTCGCGGAGATATTGAAAAGCGAATAGCAGGAAATTTCGCCGCGGAGTCCATACTGAAATTTTTGGTGTTTTTAAAGTTAAAAACCGAAAGAAATTTCAATCAGGAAGTGCAAAATGTAACTGAACCGATGCAAAGTGGTTGTACCCGACGAACTTGGACGCGAACTGCAACACTTTAACTGGGCTTCGTTTAGGCATTTTATCGCTGACGGCCATACAAATCCTTTACAGTCAATTTACAAATATATTTACCTTATAAAACCGAAACGAATACAGATTCACTTAGTTTAACAAAAATACTAATGAAATTGATGCGAAGTAGGCGAACTCTAATGCTTCTAGGACCGTTTTTTTTTATTTTCGATCTTTTCTCAGGCATTTCTCTGTAATGAAAATTGCAGGTCATCACTTCTTTCCATCCCTCAAACTGACATTTCCCTTTTTGTTCAACTTATACGAAGTACAGTCTACTTTAGACTTCAAATCTACTTCAACGAAACAAAGATTTTAAACAAGCTGAGAAGATTCACAATAGGCGAGGCAAAGTGTTGAACCCGGATCGATGGCTTCACCTTGCAGTTTCCGATATCCACTAGATTAACGAGACAACTTTCCGGAAAATCGAATTTTTTAGAGTATTGAATTAGTAGTACCCAGCAAAACAATTGAAAGTTAATCGTCTTCAACGGGGTTTTTAGACCTAAATACTGTAGATCAGCGCGGCATAGCTTAGAAACGCTATTTCTTGTTGAACTAAAGTTGTAATTCTGCCTGTTTTCATTCTTTTTAGAGCGGTAAGCTTGTCAATATATTAACATGGGATATTGCGTCGTGTAATTGTTACGAAATGTCCAATGTCACTTTAAGGGATGGAAATTAGTGTTGACCAAAATCCAAGTGTCGCCTCTCACTGCGCATGTCGATTCGAAATTTCTGGCGATGTGACTTTTTATAATAATTAAAGATTTTTGCTGTTGTTCTTAACTGAAGAAAGAGGGTGTAAAGATTATCAGTCAAACGGAAAATGTTGTGAAAGAGATTACTGTGCATGTAATTTAATTTCAGTTTTAGCTGTTGATTAATATTGTTGGTTATTGTTTACAAGGGTTGTTTGTTTTCTGCTGTCAGCTCAGGGGTGTTTGACCACTATAAACTGTATACACTAATGACGATTAACTGTACTTTATACAGAAGCATAATTATCATTACCATATACAATATATTACTTTCTGGGGCTAGAAACGGAGCTCCGCTTTTAGGCTGTAAATCTAAATATTAATTAAAACTAATGTAAACACGGCTTCATCCTTTTTACGAAGATCTACAAATGACAAATAATCAACTTTGTGCGCATTGGAACCCTTTTTTTTCTGTTGAGTTTGGCTTGGGTGAAGCGCTGCATCTAATCGCTTCCTGACGTGACTGGTAGTGCGGTTGGGGTGCAGGTATGGTGCAGTGTTAAGAGCACTCGCCTCCCACCAAGTGGCCCGGGTTAGATTCCCAGACTCGGCGTCATATGTGGGTTGAGTTTGTTGGTTCTCTACTCTGCTACCAGAGGTTTCTCTCCGGGTACTCCGGCTTTTCCCTCCCCGGCAAAAACCAACACTTGATTTGCATCAATTGTTAATTTCAGTTTACACAGTCCCCAATTAGTGCTCCAGCGCTAGAACCACTAGAAAATTTAATAAAGTTCCTTTCCTTCTACTTTCGGTGGAAGAAAGCCATTACCGTGACTCGGAAACGATGCGCTAATGTTCTGGTTAAACTATGATGAAAAGCATTGAAAACAAAGGCACACCTATTAAAACGGTACGTGGAGTTGTGAGATCGAAATATTTCATTCAATATTCGACCACCAGTGTCGAAGAGTACATTACAACCGGTAAAAACAAAACTATAGTTGAGCCCAGACCCAGGCCTCATTTATACGAAGAACAATTAAAGTTCAGTGTAGACAGGCAACAAGTGGATCTAGTGGTGATCATTCAAATCTTGCAACTTAATTAGAACACAGGTGCCCTAAGCTTACCCTGGATGCCAAAGGTTTTTTCTCTCTTAGAGCGACAGTGTAGCGAGTCGTGAATCCGTCGCTCTAAGAGAGAAAAGAACCTCTGGCATCCAGGGTACCCCAAGCTCAGTGTAGGGAAAGCCAACATGGCAGACAAAAATACAAGGATTTGTATGGGAATCCCGATAAAAGGCTTGAAAAGATAATTATATAAAATGTCTTAACTTATTGCTTTGCATGTGAGTAGTTTCCATCCTTTGTGGATATTTTGCAGATTCACAGCAAGGGTTGCCCACCGTATTATGAAATCCCGAGGCTGCACACCATTCTGGAAAGCCAACAAAACTGAGTCAAATATTCCTTTATAAGATGTTCCCACGGTTACCATTCCACATTAGAATCAATTGACAATTTCAAAACACCATCGATGCGATGGTCCTCTTAGAATTCTTGCGTTCCCAAGGAAACAAGCTTTCTGTAATGTAACGGGAAACTTTGACTAATTTCCAGGACTTCCATTGCTTTGTCAAAGCTCCTACTCGCTGTTCTAAGCGCTCCAATTACAACCGGAGTGACTCTCCCTTTTTGATTGTCATATTGTCTTGATCTCATATTTAAGTTCTTTATACTTTTCCATCTTCTCCTGTTCTTTCTAGCCGACCCTGGTGTATTCTCGTCGGGTTTTACTTAGCACAACCGGAGTCCGGTCTGGAGTGTTCCAAGACTTTGTCGCAATGGATCTTCACCTCGTCACTTTTAAGCACTTTTTCGACTTTGTGATCGGACCACTTTTCAGTGACTGTAAATTTTAAAGATGTTGTTTTTTGCATAAATTGCACAGCAACCCACAATGGCTGCCTCCAGTTCTTTTATTCCTTCTGCTCTAGTTTGTTACCTGATTCCGAAACAACGTGGGCAACCGTTTCGTCTCTTTCACCACGTATTTTGAGACCACTGTCAATCTCATCCTTGTCAATAACTTTTCTGATGTTCTCGTTCTTATTGCCTGTTCTTGCGCCGCCATTATCAAACTTTCCGTTTCACTCTTTAACCCACTCCTCTGTAACCATTCCAAAGATCTATTCCCCGTAATTCCCTCTGTAGGTGTGACAAACCTGCCTTGTTAACGTTGCGGTACGTTTGTTCTCTTTATTTCTCGTTGGATATCCCGCTTTTCTTTTCCTTCTCCTAATAATTTCTCTTCCCACACTGCTTCGTGCCCTCACAGAAAAAAATTCAGGCCTAAATACCATAGAGTATCTCAGGAACGTAATGCGTTTGTGTCATTTTGCCATCCGTTCAATTGCAACATACAACGACAGGAGTTTATTGACACGAGCTGACAAAAAGTGAAAGGTTATCATAGGGCCACTCATTGTGATATTTTTGCCTCCAAAAAAATTTGATAAAGGTTCCTGAAACAAGGTAAGGCGAGGGGGTGGCTTCATCCCGTGTGTTGCAGTAATCGGATTTTAAATTTGAACCATAAAGATAACCTTTGATACAGTACGATTTGGGGTTTCATAGCAAATGAAGAACGCGACCAAACACTAAGCCCTGCGGGAAGTTACAAGTGAATGTGGCTGCGCAAATTTAATTTCTAAAGCAATATATTTTTTTCGGGGGAAAGTCTAGTTTCCGCTTTGCATAATGTTCTTCCAATTCCTCTTTGAGGTAACGGATAGACTTTCAAAAGTCCTTCGTCTCATGGGCCGTCCCATGTAGATAGCTTGCGGACAAAGGTCGACCTCTCGCGACTTCGTCGCTCGCGCATCTACTTCGCGTACGAAAAATTATGTTTCGCTCTCAAAAGACATTTTCTCCTGGGATTCTCGTGAGGTCGACTTGTGGCAAGTCTAAGGTAAGGACAAAAACACGCAATTAGACAAGGAATGCAGCAATCCTCTGCTTCCACCATATTCAACGACACTGAAATTATTCTTTTATTTCTCGTGATCTACATTCTTTACATAGTTTTGTTTGTAAGCTACGCTTTCTTATCCGTTGCAGGTTCATGGTCACGGTTAACTGATGAACGGTCTGGTGGAGTCAGTTCACGTAATTAGTATCTTGGTTCCTCTTGTGGGTCAAATGACAGCCCAAGTTCCTTGCCGCAGCGCAGACACTCCGGCGACGTTCCTGTACCACTCCTTTCTGCAAAAGCAAGCATATATATCAGCTCTATGATTCATTGAAATCGGCGGCTGAACATGCGATTATATTTTTACTGCTGTTGAAGTAGCCGTTATTAAAGTCGCATGTAGACAAAAAGCGATGGCCCTTTACTTTTGCAGCTCAATCTGATGGACATTTTACACATTTAGAACCATTGTCTGATGCAAAATAATACTAAAAACTATCGCTTTTGACAAAGCTCGCAACCCAATTGACTTGCTCAACCGGTGGACATCTCAACTGTGCGTTCACGGCGTGGAAATTCGTAACACATTTAAACACGCTATTTTCACACTGGTCCATACAGTCAAGCAAAAACCATCTATCTTATGGCGAAATTATGGTGACGAAGAAGTGCACTTAGACTTGGTCAATTCAAAATGGAAGACTTTCTGAAAATGACCCATACAACTTGAAAGGTCCATGCAATAAAGAGTCTTCAACATGGTTCAGTCCGTGGCCTTCATGATCAGCACTGAGCTAATTTCAACAGTAAAAATTTTTTAAGCAGTGTAATTATTGCCTTACCGATTTCTTTATAAGCGGATAGCTAGCTGCAATACAATGAGCTTCGTGCACGAGAGACACGACAAAAATGGTTATGAAGAGAAGAGCAACCTTTTCTGACTTCATTCTTGAAATTTTCGTTATCCACTGGATTTACTTCAATTGTATTCAGCGTCTTTCACGACTCATTCAATTTGATGCAGCTTGTAGGATTATGTATATTAAAAGGTCTTCTTGTAGCGAGGATGTTCCACTTATAATGGGAAACAATTCCTTTCTTCACAGACGTAAAGTATGAACTAAGGTTTACTTTGTCCACGTGATAGAAACAATGAAATAAAATTAGACCATTTTTACAGGGCAAACATTTCATTTTGGACAGATCATTTCTTATTTGACACAGCCAAAAGAATGGCTTAATAACGGGGCAAGCTCATTGTAATTTACCGTCCACAATCGTACTGCTTAAAAAGAACAATTTAGGCCTAGTTTGTACCTCGCCCTATTTCAGACGAATTTAATTCCAATTAAATTCGTCCTTCCGTCATTTTACACATTTAGAACCATTGTCTGATGCAAAGTAATACTAAAAACTATCGCTTTTGACAAAGCTCGCAACCCAATTGACTTGCTCAACCGGTGGACATCTCAACTGTGCGTTCTGGACGTGGAAGTTCGTAACACATTTAAACACGCTATTTTCACACTGGTCCATACAGTCAAGCAAAAACCATCTATCTTATGGTGAAATTATGGTGACGAAGAAGTGCACTTAGACTTGGTCAATTCAAAATTGAAGACTTTCTGAAAATGACCCATACAGCTTGAAAGGTCCATGCAATAAAGAGTCTTCAACATGGTTCAGTCCGTGGCCTTCATGATCAGCACTGAGCTAATTTCAACAGTAAAAAATTTTTAAGCAATTGTAATTATTGCCTTACCGATTTCTTTATAAGCGGATAGCTAGCTGCAATACAATGAGCTTCGTGCACGAGAGACACGACAAAAATGGTTATGAAGAGAAGAGCAACCTTTTCTGACTTCATTCTTGAAATTTTCGTTATCCACTGGATTTACTTCAATTGTATTCAGCGTCTTTCACGACTCATTCAATTTGATGCAGCTTGTAGGATTATGTATATTAAAAGGTCTTCTTGTAGCGAGGATGTTCCACTTATAATGGGAAACAATTCCTTTCTTCACAGACGTAAAGTATGAACTAAGGTTTACTTTGTCCACGTGATAGAATTAATGAAATAAAATTAGACCATTTTTACAGGGCAAACATTTCATTTTGGACAGATCATTTCTTATTTGACACAGCCAAAAGAATGGCTTAATAACGGGGCAAGCTCAAAGTAATTTACCGTCCACAATCGTACCGCTTAAAAAGAACAATTTAGGCCTAGTTTGTACCTCGCCCTATTTCAGACGAATTTAATTCCAATTAAATTCGTCCTTCCGTCATTTTACACATTTAGAACCATTGTCTGATGCAAAGTAATACTAAAAACTATCGCTTTTGACAAAGCTCGCAACCCAATTGACTTGCTCAATCGGTGGACATCTCAACTGTGCGTTCTGGGCGTGGAAGTTCGTAACACATTTAAACACGCTATTTTCACACTGGTCCATACAGTCAAGCAAAAACCATCTATTTTATGGTGAAATTATGGTGACGAAGAAGTGCACTTAGACTTGGTTAATTCAAAATGGAAGACTTTCTGAAAATGACCCATACAACTTGAAAGGTCCATGCAATAAAGCTTCAACATGGTTCAGTCCGCGGCCTTCATGATCAGCACTGAGCTAATTTCAAGAGTAAAAAATTTTTAAGCAAGTGTAATTATTGCCTTACCGATTTCTTTATTAGCGGATAGCTAGCTGCAATACAATGAGCTTCGTGCACGAGAGACACGACAAAAATGGTTATGAAGAGAAGAGCAACCTTTTCTGATTTCATTCTTGAAATTTTCGTTATCCACTGGATTTACTTCAATTGTATTCAGCGTCTTTCACGACTCATTCAACTTGATGCAGCTTGTAGGATTATGTATATTAAAAGGTCTTCTTGTAGCGAGGATGTTCCACTTATAATGGGAAACAATTCCTTTCTTCACAGACGTAAAGTATGAACTAAGGTTTACTTTGTCCACGTGATAGAAACAATGAAATAAAATTAGACCATTTTTACAGGGCAAACATTTCATTTTGGACAGATCATTTCTTATTTGACACAGCCAAAAGAATGGCTTAATGACGGGGCAAGTTCAAATTAATTTACCGTCCACAAACGTACCGCTTTAAAAGACCAACTTAGGCCTAGTTTGTGCGTCGCGCTATCTCTTAATTCCAATTAAATTCGTCCTTCCGTCGACATTAATTGTACCGTGGTTTTACGCGTCGAAATTAATGGGTCGAATTATGGTCGAATTTATTTCTCAGCCGGAATGCAATGCACCTGGTCAGAGGCATAATTAAGAATGCACGAAAATAACTGATGACGCTTTACACCCAAACCGGCCTGAACGGGCCAGACGTCGTATTTTATTTTGTTCTATTCTTTTTCGCTTCGCTCAGCCGAATAAAAAACATTTCTATTTTATGTATAGAAGCGACAAGTAACAAACAAATAATGGAGGAAGCCGCCAGCAATGGTCGAGTTTATTTACAAAAAACTGAGCCGGGGACACACTGGATACAGGTTACAAGCCGAGGAATATAAGAAAAAAGTCATACGCTATTTAAAACGACAATACAAAATAGTAAGGAAAAAACAGCCTCGAGTAAACTGGTCGGCGTCAAGTGGTGTGACATTCACGAGGAGTGGTATATAAAGGCCTAATTATCCCAATGGGAATTAAACCAAGCAACTTAATTAGACACCTAAAAGAAGTACATTTTTCAACGCCAGACGATTTTACTCGTCCTTAAGACGGATAAATCGTGTTAGACGAATTTAATTTAACACACGAATTGAACTGGTTTTAGACGTCGCTTTATCGTCGAATTTATTTTAAAATAGGACCTGGAATTAATTCATCTGAATTAAATTCGACGCTAGAGCGACATGTAGACTAGGCCTTAATGTTGGGAAGTTAACCAGTTGAAATCTAACTACTTGAAAGTTGTGTTTCCTTAAGAAAATCCTAATCCCATTTTAAATCCTAAAATGGAATTTGAAGCGAAAGAATCTATACACAGGAAATATTTTCAATGATTTCCGAATCGGGTATTCTGTTGGCTTTTTTTGAGACTGCTGTCCATGGCTGCCAATAGACCTTATTCACGATGGCCGCCATGTTGGATTTGCTATTATCATGCAAATTAGCTACACATTTCTTCAGTAGGGGGCAATTAACACAAGTTCGAGAGGTTATAACGAACACCTTAGCCACACAGATGATTTGTTTCACGTTCATTGAATGTTTATCACCTAAGCAGTAAAATACAATTATTACACAAGTTACTTCGACGTTTTTTAGTGAAAAATGAGCAGATAACGAAGTAGAAAGTCAAAATGTCAAAGGCAATCAAAAGATATAAAAATTTTATAAAAGGTACCTAATTCTAAATACTAAAATGGACTTTTTGCAATGTTATTTCAATATTTCGTTGAGCGGATTTTCCGCAATTTAATTCAGTTTTTTTTTCAATGTTTGACCCCCAGCATAACATATGGCTAATTTGCATGACAATATATGAAAACCAACATGGCGGCTATCGTGAATAAGTATACAAAAATTTGGTTTTATCAACGGAGTTGATAATGTGAATTGGCCACCGTACAGAGATTCTAAAAGCTGACGTTTCGAACGTTAGCCCTTCGTCAGAGCGAATCGAGGGATTATGGGTTACGTGTAGTTTTTATAGCAGAGTAGGAGCTACGCTATTGGTGGTAACATGGCAACGTGAAAAATAGGAATATATTAGTTAAATGAAAAGCGTTCGTTACTACCGTGAGGATTAAGGGTGCCGATTTGAAAGATGAATTTTTGTTCCAGATTCTTGCGGCTTTCTGTCGTACCTAGATGTAGGGAAAGGCCGCAGATAGCCATGTGTTTTTTGGAGTGGTTAGGCAGATTAAAATGGCGAGCGACTGGCTTAAATGCATCCTTGTCATTCTTCTCAACATCGCGAAGGTGTTCGCGGAATCGGTCATCTAGTCGTCTACCTGTCTCACCAATGTATAATTTATTGCATAACGTACAGGTTATGCAATAAATGACATTTGCGGAGGTACATGTGAAACGATTGGTGATCTTAACAGATCGCTTAGGTCCCGATATCTTGCTAGTGTTAACAATGAAAAGACAAGTTTTGCATCGTGAGCGCGCGCATTTGAAAGTGCCGGGTTGCTCGTTAGTTTTGAGCGCGCCTCTAACTAAAAAGTTGCCCACGTTTTTGTCGCGTTTGAATGAAATAAGTGGAGGTTGCGAAAAGATTCTACCAGTCTAGGGATCATTTTGGAGTAATTTCAAAATAACTAAGAATGATGCTTTTGACTGCGTAATTATATGAGGATGGAAAGTGAGGGTGAATGGAATTCTGTCATTCTTATCTTTTTGTGACGTTTGTAGTGATGACTGTCGATCAAATTGTTGGGCACGATGATGGCCCGCTTTGACCACAGAGACAGGATAGCCACGTTTTTTGAAGAACTGGCACATCTCCTCTGATTTGCGAACTAGAAGTGTTTCAAAAATATCTTTATTAGAAGTGTCCGAATCATCCTCTTTGTCGTGAAAAAAGGCTTTTAACTGAACGCGGCGAAGGAATTTTTCAACATCTTGCTTAATAGAAAATTCGTTTGTGCGTTTGGTAATAGGGACAAAATTTAAACCCTTACTGAGAACAGATTTCTCTGAGTCAGTAAGCGGAAGATTTTCTGGAATTGTAATTACGGTATTATGGCTATGCAATGTAGTGTTGTCGGTAATTTGCGGACCTATTAATTGCTGAAGTTTTAGAGTGTTGGTTTGGTGTAAATGGTCAAACAGTCCAGAATTAAGTTGTCGGATTTTAGCGCGAATCGATTCTACTAAAATTGCTAGACAGATTTTGGAAAGTTCGGAGCGGCAATGAAGAATTTGTTTGTCAAGTGCGAATCGTTTTTGTCACATAGCTCTAATTGTGATCCTCATAATATTACGTGAAAAAGAATTTTGCGCACATCGAATTTGGTGAAGATACTGATTTGAGTGAGAGAATGTAGACGCATGAAAGTTTGAGCGAAAACCTTTAGGAATGACTTTAGAATTGAGGCAACGGCCGATGAAGTTGATGTGACTACAAAACCTAGTTTTGGCGAAAATGAGAGTGGTTAAACGGAAAGCTAAGTTACTGCTAAGTGTGGGAAAAGGAAAAAGATAACTTACGATTTCCTGGCGTAGCTCCTTGGTGAGTTTTTTCAAGCTTGGCATCGTCGTCTAGGGTCTCCTGTTAGAAATCTGTGGATTAAAAAATACTAGAACACAAGGTTAGTGGTCGCAGCGGTTGAATGACAAATGAATGAAGGGGTAGTTTCTAAAGAAACTGTGGTGCTGCGTCGGTGGGGAAGTAGTATACAAAAATTTGGTTTTATCAACGGGGAATTGATAATGTAAATTGGCCACCGTACAGAGATTCTAAAAGCTGACGTTTCGAGCGATAGCCCTTCGTCAGAGCGAATCGAGGGATTGTGGGTTACGTGTAGTTTTTATAGTAGAGTAGGAGCTACGCTATTGGTGGTAACATGGCAACGTGAAAAATAGGAATATATGGCCTGTTATTAAAAACTGGATCATTGGATAATGCAATTCGAGAGTTTTGATTGGCTGAGCCATCATGGGTTATGAGCCATGATACCATGATCTCAGAAATTTAAGTACCCATTTGTATCCAAATTTTCCTCCAAAACTATGGGAAAACGAAAAAAACGTCGTTATTTCCAAGACGACCTCCAGCCACTGCTTACTAATGACTGATAGTGTTCAATGGCTCAGCCAATCAGATTACAGCATTTGCATTAATTCTACTAATAGTTTACTAATAGTAGATATAATAACTAGGGATATAGACAATTTATTTTGTATATAAAAAGCCGAAAGTAATGCCGAAAAATGGCGGCGCGCGGTTGGAGCTTGGATCCAGCACATAAAATCGAGGCTAGTGAGGCATCACTTTGTTAGCGGAGCGGCCTGGGGCAGAGCCCAATACTTGTCAACAATATGAACCATTCCGGAATTGCGCAGGGAAATGGGACGAGTTTCACATTCGAACCAATCGATAAATTGAGAGCATCGCATGAACGATAACGTTGAGATTGGCCATCTGTCCAAGTTTGATGGTTTTTGGTGGAACAGAGACCAAGTTACGGACTTAAAAACATCCTTAAAAATCCTTACAAACGTCTCTAATTTTGAGGCTGTGTCCCCCATTTAAACCATATAAACTCTTCAATTCTTTACGATTTCTGTAATTCATAAAAATAGGCAAATACAGGGATTTTCAAGTTATCCCAAATCTGATACATTTTTTAAAGAGTTTATGTGGTGTTGGGGGACGCAGCCTCAAAATTAGAGATTAAGAAATGGAAGGGAGGGGAATCTCAGTCGCAACAATGGTTCGTTCGTAGCGAAATTAATACCCTGATAATACGCTGCTTAGAAATGTTGTATGCTTCATTCTCAAAGAGTGGCGGCTAAAATACCGATACATGCATGAACAACTATAATCGTCGTCCACAATAGCACTCACAACAAATGTTGTAACTGTTTCATTCGTAGCGAAATTAATACCCTCACAGCATGCTGCTCAGGAATGTTGTATGCCTCGTTCTCAAAGAGTGGCGACTTAAATACTGATATGTGCATGAACAACCATAAACGTCGTAGCACTTGCAAATGGGTGAATAATATGTTCGTTCGTGTTCTTAGTGACATATGTACTCTAACAACATGCTGCTCAGTATTAAATTTTTTATTTGCCGTTCCCAAAGAGTAGCGACTAAATACTGATACGTACATGGACAATAATAAATGTCACTATAAATAAAAGAAATGAAAAGAAAGGAGAGCATCGTAGTTGCGTAGAATTTTTTGGTTGTTCTTAGACGAAATAATACCCTTACTACAATTGCATGCCGTCGGCTAAAAAGGATGTGGTGGAAACAACTGAACGACCGGTTAGAATATAACTCACTGTTGTTGAAAGGGTCATTTTGACGTTCCAAAAGCGATCAAAAAGTGGTTTCCTTTTTTTCTGAAGTGTCACAACGATACACGGAAAGACCTTGTACAAAAGGAGAGCATACCTATAGCAGGTACAGATACTTCAGGTAATCGAGGTCGTAGTAGAACCAGACGTGTCTCTTTGTACCTGCGTTATTAAAGATAAAATCTAGTTGTCTAGCCCGTTTCTCCGCCAACTGTATGTCAATCATTTATAACCCTTTCAAGAAGTTCGCATCTTTTATACACCCGTCAATAACTTATGGATTTTGCTTTCTGCTCCTTACACACATTCAGCGCAAGACACATGAAGGATTATACCAGCAGAAAACTGAATCCTGCTACACCAACAAAGAAAAGAAAGCGTTCCCCCGCTGACAATGAACCCAGCACTTCAATCGATTAGAGGAAGTCGGTGTTGAATATACCACCCCCCCCCCCCCACCCCCCCAGCCTCGAAATAATGCCAGTTGTCAAAATTTATTCTGATATGTCTAAATTAGGTTATTGCTGGTATTATAGCATAGCTACTGCAAATATTTCAAATATTTCATGTTACCTTACATTGTCGTTTAATAATCACAAATCACCATTTCGATATCATTATAAAATATTTCATGCTTTCGTCAGCGATACCTACATCTTTAAAATTCCAACAACCGCCAATAACTTGCAAGCCAATTTATAAAAAAAAACATAATATATAGGTCTCCCTTATACTATTTTGTAATTACTCGTTTCAGTTAATAATAACTTTTAAAATAAACACATTTACGCGCAAACCCCATGACTATTTCAAATTCTTCAATTCCCAACGCAAAGTGATACCATCAAAACACTTACTGTTTATTAAAGAACTAGTGACAACTCCTATGATATTGCAACGAGAAAGTGGCTGCTAACACTGAAACGAAAATGCTGTGCAAATTGTTTCCCAACTACTCCATCCTTCACATAGAAGAAACGATATTTACAAAATCATTACTTCCTTTCTAAGAACAAACTGACGATTATAGCAGCACTTTTAGTTGCTTTCAGCTTAACAAAGTCATCAGCACCAACACCATTTTAAGTCAGACTTCAAATTCTACTACCTTACTCTATCATACACAAATTCTAAGAGTTACGTTGAAAAAACACCTCCCACACCAGTACTCATTAAAACACATACGCCCAAAATATATACAAACAACGGCCCGCATTTTCTACTCCATGTCCGGCCTCAAGAAATTATGCATTCACGTTGCAGAACATCCACAAATAAACGGTAAACCAGCATGATTGCTAACCAAGCAAATAAAGAACTTCACAACTATTGCCCAATATTAATCACCTAAACGCGTCGAAGTCGTCAACAGATTTAAATTCTTCATGAAAAACGGAATGCTAATCTGTTGGAAGAACGCAGCATAACAAGTCATTTCATGAGTTTTACGTCATTTAAATATCATGCAGTACATCCCAACTGACAACCTCGCGTTGTCGCTGCTTCATGGTCACACGTTTCATAAAAACCCCAATAAAGTATATATTTTCTGGAAACTTAGGAATTTTAGATCCCGATTATTAGTTGACTTAAGGCAAGAAATAAAATACCTTTCCTAAAATAGCCATCATTTTCCAAAAGTATGTAGTTTCACAAATTGAGTTCGTGTCCGGTCAGAATTTAACCGGAAACTACGTTTTCTTCACACCTTCATCTAAAAAACCGTGTCGAGGCATTTTGATTACATGTCTGCTTTGTTTTTATTCACTGTTAAACTTTAAGCCATCCCCTTTTTTTCCTCCGTCTCGCGTCGTCCGACCGACCCAAATTTTGGGCATTTTCAAAAAAAAAAAAAAAGTTAACGACGTTTTTAAGCCCTTTTTATGTCACACAGGAGTTTTGGAGGGTACCAGGCCTCCGATTCCGAGAATGCTTATGATTTTTTTTTTAGGATTTTTTTTTAATCCGGTCGACCGACCCAATATCATGAAACCCATTCGACGGTAAACAAAAACAAAAACAAAAAAAGGGGGGATGGCCTTAACCTTTTATAAAACGCGCAGTACCTTTTCTTAAATACTCATTACTTTCGAAGGAGGCAACAAATAAATACTTCCCGGCACGGATTTTTTGCCACATTATCGGGCAACATTCTTGCCAAATTTCAGCGGAAAGGGAAGAAAACTCGCTGTAAACGAATTGAAATCGTGCGCCTCATTCGATGAAATTTGCATTTGAGTTTTGAGACATAACGCCATTTGTGGACAGCTTCTAATTTGAGATAATTTATTCGTAGAGTCATTTTCCTTTCTAACTCTGTCTAGAAGAAAACACCTCATTGAAAAAATTCAATGAGGTGTACCTGGGAAGATCAAAAACTAAAATGGCAAAATTATCAATTTTGGGCTATACCGATACCTTACAACATCACTCGCAGGGGACCAAATACAGTAATAAACCTACAACAAAGTCTTGCCACATTCGTTTCCAGCCACAATTGTAAGCTTACACCCGCCGTACTTATTACTATCCTGTGTCTTTAAAATATTTAATTTGTGTTTCACCTCAGAGGCTAGCACTTCAAAATTACGCGACGATCGCAAACGAGTAACATGAATATGAATAACGAAACAACTGTGTCCCGGTGGATTGACATCACCACCTCAAATGACGTCGCGACCCGTCAACATTTTCAGCCGGCCTCAAAGAGTCCAGTATCTTCACATACACGATTTTTCTAAGTCTCTAACCTTTTCCAACAATCAGTTCGACCTTTCCAGAAACGGCTCGTCACGACCCCTCAACATTTTCAGGCGGCTTCACCGCCTCGACTATCTTCACAAATACAAGATTTTTTTTTGTCTCTCACCACCTGACATTTCCAAAAGTCGGGTCGACTTTTCAAATGACGGCTTGTCACGAACTAGACGGGTCGTCACGACCCGTCAACATTTTCAGCCGGCCTCACCGCCTCCACTATCCTCACAAATACAGGATGATTTTTTTCTAAGTCCCTCACGACCTGACATTTCCAATAGTCGGGTCGACTTTTCAAATGACGGCACGTCACGAACTAGACAGG
Source organism: Montipora capricornis (assembly GCF_036669925.1). Taxonomy (NCBI): domain Eukaryota; kingdom Metazoa; phylum Cnidaria; class Anthozoa; order Scleractinia; family Acroporidae; genus Montipora; species Montipora capricornis. The sequence goes on along the minus strand of NC_090884.1, from coordinate 17,668,986 downwards.
TCCTTACGACCCGTCACCATTTTCAGAAAGTTCCTCGAACCTTCTTTAAAATAGCAACTTCCTGTTACTTTACTTCCACAAACACTACGACCCGACTTCCGCTTGACGGGTCGTCGTCACCAAAAAGTCGACCCGACTCAGTTCGTGTGTATTGGACAACCCTTTTGAGGTTCGAGATCGTAAAACTGTTCTAAGAATTTCGGTTCTACGTTGCCAGACAGCTACAGATTTCTTTACTAAAATGATCACCTAAAAGATTCGCAACCAGGGAAAAATAGTCCTTTACGTTTTCGGAAGCCGGTATTTTTGCAATTTTTGGCACTTAAAAGGTCACTTAGCAGTTTCGGATAAGCAAAATTTTTTTTCGGGGGAAACTGTCTAGTTTCCACTTTGCATAATGTTCCTCCAATCCCTCTTTGAAGCAAGGACAAAAACACGCAATTAAACAAGGAATGCGGCAATCCTCTTCTTCCACCATATTCAACGACACTGAAATTATTCTTTTATTTCTCGAGACCTACATTCTTTACATAGTTTTGTTTGTAAGCTACGTTATAAACTGCACGCTTTCTCATCCGTTACAGGTTCATGGTCAACTGATGATCGGTCTGGTGGTGTCAGTTCACGTAATTAGTATCTTGGTACCTCTTGTGGGTCAATTCACAGCCCAAGTTCCTTGCCACAGCGCAGACACTCCGGCGACGTTCCTCTACCACTGCTTTCTGCAAAAGCAAGCATATATATCAGCTCTATGATTGATTGAAACCGGCGGCCGAACATATAGGGGCACCCAACGAGAATATAGTTCAAAACTACTCAAACATAGCTTTGTCAAACGTATTTAAGTATTTAAACGGTAGATATAGGCATATCCCATAAAAAATTTTTTCATCTGTTCGGATTTCCTAGCTGAAAGTCTAGTGATCCGAAAATTATAGAGATCAAAACTTACCTTTTCGAAAATTTTAGCCAGAAAAAGGCTCCCAAAAATTCTAGGTGACCTTTTTAGAGTAAAAATCCGTTAAAAATGGGCAATTATACCATTTTTCAGATGTTCGAAAATCCTAGGAGAGGCAGGCAAGCAATGAAATTTCCAACAAATGTTCCGAAAATTCTAGATCTCAAATCGTCTTCCGAACAGATATTTTCCGAAAATTGACGCTGGGTGCCCCTGAACATACAATTATATTTTTACTGCTGTGGCAGTAGCCGTTATTTAAGTCGCATGTAGACAAAAAGCGATGGCCCTTTACTTTTGCAGCTCAATCTGATGGACATTTTACACATTTAGAACCATTGTCTGATGCAAAATCATAAATACTAAAAACTATCGCTTTTGACAAAGCTCGCAACCCAATTGACTTGCTCAACCGGTGGACATCTCAACTGTGCGTTCATGGCTTGGAAGTTCGTATTAAATTTAAACACGCTATTTTCACACTGGTCCATACAGTCAAGCAAAGTTCCCTGTTCACCGACCGTCTACCTTATGAAATTATGGTGACGAAGAAGTGCACTTAGACTTAGTCAATTCAAAATGGAAGACTTTCTGAAAATGACCCATACAACTTGAAAGTTCCATGCAGTAAAGAGTCTTCAACATTGTTCAGTCCGCAGCCTTCATGATCAGCACTGAGCTAATTTCAACAGTAAAAAACGTTTAAGCAAGTGTAATTATTGCATACCGATTTCGATCTCCCTTGTTGAAACGGATAATGAGTACAATGAGCTTCGTGCACGAGAGACACGACAAAAAAGGTTATGAAGAGAAGAGCAATCTTTTCTGACTTCATTCTTGAAATTTTCGTGATCCACTGGATTTACTTATTCAGCGTCTACCAAGACTTATTCAACTTGATGCAGCTTGTAAGATTATGTATATTAAAAGGCCGTCTTGTAGCGAGGATGTTCCACTTATAATGGGAAACAATTCCTTTCTTTGCAGACGTAATTGTGCAGTAAGGATACTTAGTTCACGTGATAGAAACTGAAGTAAAATTACTATAGACCATTTTTACAGGGCAAACATTTCATTTGGATAGATCATTTCTTATTTGTCAAAGCCAAAACAATGGCTTAATAACGTGTCAACTTCAAAGTAATTTACCGTGCACAAACTTACCACTTAAAAAGACCAATTTTAGGCCTAGTTTGTACGTCGCGCTATCTCAGACGAATTTATTTTAATTCCAATTACTGCGCCTTTCAATAACATGCGGACTCTTAAATTCAAAGGTCAACCGACAAATGCGTTTTTCGCTACCGTCAATTAAATGTTCGGCGGCTCCTCCCAGCTTCCGACTTTGTTGACTGAACTGGGCTTAACGATGTGATTTGATTATTACGCACTCAACAGTAGTCGGAAGCTCGGAGGAGCCGCCGAACATTTTATTGACGGTAGCGAAAAACGCATTTGTCGGTTGACCTTTGAATTTAAGAGTCCGCATGTTATTGAAAGGCGCAGTAAATTCGTCCTTCTGTCGACATTAATTGTACCGTGGTTTTACGCGTCGAAATTAATGGGTCGAATTATGGTCGAATTTATTTCTCAGCCGGAATGCAATGCACCTGGTCAGAGGCATAATTAATAATGTACGAAAATAACCAAAACAATGACTTAATAACGTGTCAACTTCAAAGTAATTTACCGTGCACAAAACTTACCGCCTAAAAAGACCCATTTAGGCCTAGTTTGTACGTCGCTCTATCTCAGACGAATTTAATTCCAATTAAATTCGTCCTTCCGTCGACATTAATTGTACCGTGGTTTTACGCGTCGAAATTAATTGGTCGAATTATGGTCGAATTTATTTCTCAGCCGCAAGGCAATGCACCTGGTCAGAGGCATAATTAATAATGTACGAAAATAACTGATGACACTTTACACGACACTTTACACCCAAACCGGCCTAAACAGCCTCGGGCCAGACGATTTTACTCGTCAATGGGAATATCTTATCCGTCTTCTTAAGACGGATAAAGCGTGTTAGACGAATTTAATTTAACAGACGAATTGAACTGCCTTTAGACGTCGCTTTATCGTTGAATATATTTTAAAGTAGGACCTGGAATTAAATTCATCTGAATTAAATTCGACGATAGCGCGACTTGTAAGTTGGGAACTTAACCAGTTAAAATTTAATTACTTGAAAGTTGTGTTTCCTAAAGAAAATCCTAATCCCATTTTAAATCCTAACATGGAATTTGAAGCGAAAGACTCTATACACAGGAAATATTTTCAATGATTTCCGAATCGGGTATTCTGTTGGCTTTTTTTTAGACAGTTAGACCTTATTCACGATGGCCGCCATGTTGGATTTGCTATTATCATGCAAATTAGCTACACATTTCTTAGAGGGCAAACAACCCAAGTTCGAGAGGTTATAACGAACACCTTACCCACACAGATGATTTGTTTCACGTTTGTTGTGGACAGTTTATAACTCCATTTTGTATGCGAATTATTATTACTGTTATCCTTTTTCGTGTCATATTCTTTTCAACTCAAGTAACACTACCTCGTTAGTGAACAGAATCAGTTTAGTGTCTCAGGAGTTTTCTCGTTATTCCCCAAGGGGCCAATTAGTAGAACTATATTAGGGCCGAAAATTTTGTTAAATCGTTTTTTCGTCCTGTTCAACTGAGTGACTGTTAAACCGAGTACTCTTTTTTCCTGTCTTGTTGCGCACATTCGGTAAGCCTTGTTATTTGTTAAATAATCTTTTTAGTTTACGTTTTACGTAGTTACAGTCCTAACTTATATTACTGTATTTCTTTCTTTTCGTAGCGAACCTCGCATTGCCCCCGGTTTGTTGTCGGCAAAGGCGTGTGTTCCGATTAAAGCAAGTTGTTTTTTATGTCGAGTGAATTCTGTCCTTCATATCGTTCGCGAATGTAACAAGTAAAGTGAAAGTACGGATGGCTTCTAAGTACAGCGAGGATCTCGCCGTTAGCGGTCTGTTAGAGCTTGGTCATGAAGGCGTTTCTAGACAAGATGTTTCCCACATGAAAAATTCTAGAAGTGGTTATCTGTCATGGTTAACGAGATTGTATAATGAAGTTGAGAGGTTGATGGGTGATTCTGGTCGAGTTGAGGAGGTTTTGTTAAAAAAGGACTTAATTAATACCACGTTTTCACGCTTTGAGGACATTCATTTCTCTATGTTGGCACTTCTTTCAGACCACGAAGAAAGAAAGTCCTTTGAGGATTCATTTGCGGTTCAGGTTGAGAGGAGACAGAACTTTATGTCGAGGATAGAATTTTGGATCGATCGTGAAGCGTTTCGTTCTACACCCCCTGTGGAACCTGAGGATGCCATTAGTCAAGCGGCTTCACTGATTTCAATCAAGGGTCGCCCGAATTCCAAGTTGTCAAAGTCGTCAAAGAGTCTCGCAAGTATTAACAGTCAAGCGTCAAGTACATCAAGTGCACGACTTCGAGAAGCTAAGGAACGCCGTGCATTAGCTCACCTTAAACTGCAGCAACTGAAATTAACTCAAGAACTTGAGCAAAGGCGAGCTCAGTTGGAGAACGAGGCACAGAGACTTAAATTGATTCATGAGTTCGAATTGGCAACCGCGAGCGAGAAGGTATGGTCAGCCCCAGTTTTCGATCCTGTAGCGCTTGATGCCCCTCAAGGGAGTCTGGGAAGTTCTCGCCAAGGGCCCGGGGGGCCAGAAGGGTTTCCTAGGTCCAGTCCTGCTCCGACGCCAAGTGCTACGAGGGAGCCGGTAAGGCAAGCTATTTCTTCTCCGGTAGAATCAGTAGTCACGAAGAGTCATAGCTTAAACCCATTGGCTGCCGGATGGAGTAGCAGGTTACCAACATCGCCTATCAGTAGCGCTCCTCAACCCTCTCACGCAGACCAAAATGAAAGTAAGGTGGAAGATCTGGTCAGGACCTTAGCGTCAGCCTTAGATGTAGGTTTCAATATCCCTAGAGCTGAGATATTAACATTCGATGGAGATCCGTTGGAGTATTGCCAGTTTATTCATAATTTCGATGTCAACATTGGCAGTTTGATTAGCGATCCGCGAAAACGGTTGGCGTATCTTATCCAGTATTGTAGGGGTGCAGCCAAACAAGTTATTGAGAACTGCTGCATGTACGAGTCAGAACGTGGTTATAAGAAAGCTAGGGAGATCTTGTATCATCAGTTTGGAAGACCTCACATTGTTGCTCAAGCCCATGTAAACCAACTAACCAAGGGTCAGATGATAAAGCCAACTGACGGATCAGCGTTGCAGAAACTTGCTCGTCAGATGCTAAAATGTGAGATCACCTTGTCTCAAACCGGTTATGATGCAGATTTAAATAACTCTGAAACGTTGTTGAAGATTATGGATCGCCTACCCACGCGTCTTCAGACTAAATGGGCTGAACGGGCAGAGAACATTTTCCGTGATGGGGGACGCCCACGTTTTTCCGATCTCACCGCTTTTATTCAGCGAAACGCTGATATTGCAAGTAACATGTTTGGTCAGCGCTTGAATGTGAACAGTTCGAGAGACAGAAGCGGTAATAGACCTCAACAGAGAAATAGGAATGATACCCCGCGTCGAGGTACAACCCTGGCTGTGAGAAGTGTTAGTGCTCCAGAGAGTTCACACGAGAGTCCACGCGAGATAAGGAACAATGTAGTTGTCCATCCACGCGATGTTTCGGATCGAGATTCGAGCAGGATCACTCGCAGAGATGTAACCACAGATAAATGTATCAGCCTTGGACCTCGCGACGTCACGCGTAGTTACCCTCCTCCTGAAGTCTGTACTTCCAGTCCGCATTGTCCTTTGTGCTTAAAGTCACACTTCTTGAAGGACTGCATAGCCTTTAAAGCGAAGACTTATCAGGAACGCCTCGATCTCTTGTTCCAAAAGCATATTTGCAGAAACTGTTTGGTACCTGGTCATTACGCGAAGGGGTGTGCAGCGGTAAGAGCGTGCGAAAGGTCTGGTTGTGTAAGAAAACATCACACCCTACTGCATCCCCCGGATGGGGCGCGTGATAATAACGACGTAGATCACAGAGTAGTTTCACACCAAGCGTCGGCCGCGGCATCAAACGGCATCATTGGGGCCGGCAGGAAACGGGTCTGCCTTCGAGTCATCCCTGTACGCGTTCAAGGTTTATGTAACGGTCGGGTCATTGAGACATACGCATTGTTGGATGACGGTTCAGACGTGTCACTGTGTGATCATCGACTATTGGAGAAGCTTGGTTTGAATGGGATAAACCGGCAGTTTACTCTTACTACCCTTAGTAACACTGAAGAACAAAGTGGGTTGGAGGTTGGTCTGAAGGTCAGCAGCATAGATGGTGTAAAGGATCTCTGCCTGTCTAGAGTGTGGTCTGTTGAAGGAATTCCTGTGTCAGAGAAGAGCATTCCAGTACCTGATGATTTAAGGCGATGGCCCCATCTCCGAGATTTGAGTTTTCCCCAGATTGATGATCAGACAGTAATGCTTTTGATTGGCGGAGATTGTCCCGAGGCATTTTGGGTGCTAGACGAGAGGAAAGGGGCAAGTGATGAACCGTATGCAGTCAGGTTCCCGTTAGGATGGACCCTATTGGGCCCAGTTGGTCCCACGAATCCTCACGAAGAATTTCACGTGAACTTTGTGCGTTCCCTGGATGACGACGACTTGCTTCAGTCGCAAGTGAAGAGGTTCTGGTTGACTGACTTTGGTGAAAGTTTAGCTGCATCTGAGGTGTGCATGTCATTGGAAGACAAACGAGCCTTGAAGATTATGAATGAAACAGTTACAAAAACAGATGGTCATTATCAGGTCGGGTTGCCTTGGAGAAATCGACCGCCTTCGATCCCGAACAACCGTTGTTTCGCTGAATCAAGGCTATGTTCGCTGAAGAGACGACTTCTAAAGGATGAAGACCTTCATGGGAAGTACAACACTACTATGGACGAATATTTGTCGAAGGGTCACGCAGTAAAGATTCCTCCACGAGAGCTGTCTGTTGAGGGAAAGATCGTCTGGTACCTTCCTCATCATCCAGTTGTCCACGCCAGGAAACCGGACAAGGTTCGTGTAGTTTTTGATTGTGCCGCCAAATACCTGGGTACATCACTGAATGACTAGTTGATGCAAGGACCTGACCTGAACAATAACCTAATCGGTGTCTTGATGCGATTCCGAGAGGAGAAGTTCGCTGTAATTGCTGACATAGAGTCCATGTTCCATCAGGCCAGAGTTGATCCACGTGACCGTGACGCTTTGCGTTTCCTCTGGTGGCCGAATGGAGAACTACACAGCACCCCAGCAGAGTATAAGATGACGGTCCATGTCTTCGGAGCTACGTCGTCCCCAAGTTGTGCCTGTTTTTGTCTGTTGAGAACAGCAGAAGACAACAAGGATACCTTTCCGAGCGAGATCGTGAATACAGTAAAAAGGAATTTCTACGTGGATGACTGTTTAAAGTCTGTCAGAACACGTCACGATGCACGGCTACTTGTGAAAATGTTGACTGAGCTGTTATCACGGGGTGGATTCAGCTTAACGAAATGGATGAGCAATGACAGAGAAGTCTTGGCAAGCATCCCTCCGAGTCGACGAGCGAAATCCGTTGTTAACTTGGACCTTGACGAGATGCCCACAGAGCATGCTCTAGGAGTACAGTGGAAAGTTCAGACCGATGAGTTCTGTTTTAAAGTAATTGCCAAGGAAAGACCACCAACCCGACGAGGTATATTGTCAGTCGCAAGCTCGGTTTATGACCCCCTTGGGTTGTTGGCGCCCTTCACATTGTCAGCGAAGTTGATTCTGCAGGAGTTATGCAGGAAGAAGATTGGTTGGGATGAGAAGGTAGAAGGTCAAGCTCTGAGTGACTGGAAAGATTGGCTAGCTGCTTTACCTAAATTGTCGGAGGTTGCAGTGAGAAGATGTTACAAACCTGACTCATTTGGAGAGGTCAGTCACGCTCAGGTCCACCATTTCTCCGATGCATCCCAGTGCGCCTACGGAGCAGCTTCCTATTTACGCATGATTGATACGGATGGTAACATTCATTGTTCATTTGTCATCGGAAAGTCTCGTCTGGCACCCCTAAAGGCGATCACAATCCCTCGCTTGGAGCTGTCGGCAGCAGTGGTATCTGTGAAGTTAGATAATATGATCCGGAGAGAGCTTGATCTGCCCATCGAAGAGAGCATTTTTTGGAGTGATTCCACTTCTGTCATTCAGTTGATCCAAAATCAGTCTAAGAGATTTCAAACCTTCGTGGCAAACCGCCTGTCGATTATTCATGACGGTTCGTCTCCTGATCAGTGGAGATATGTTGACTCGAGATCCAATCCTGCTGATGATGCCTCGAGGGGTCTAACTGCAGATCAGTTAATCCGTAATAAGCGTTGGTTGCATGGTCCTGAGTTTTTGTGGAAATCAGATGAATGTTGGCCCTCCCTTGGCACAATACCGAACATACCAGATGATCACCCAGAGGTGAAGCATGAAGTTCAGACGTACGTGATTTCACACAAGAGCATCATGCATTCATTTATAGAGCGCTATTCTTCCTGGAATCGTCTCAAGAGGGGAGTTGCGTGGTTGTTGAAGTACAAGCTTTTCCTACTCAGCAAAGTGCGACATCATTATGAAGGAAATCACTTAGGGCCATTTAAGGGAGAGCTCTCGGTAGATGATCTAAAAAGGGCTGAAAAAGAAATTGTTGTGTGTGTCCAGAGGGAAGCCTTCAAAGAGCATTTTTCTCAAGTGGTGAAGTCAAAAAGTCCCCTTCGCAAGTTGTGCCCGATACTGATCGATGGAATCTTATGCGTAGGAGGTCGATTGCAAAACGCACCTATTCCAACTGAGGTCAAGCATCCAGTTCTCCTTCCCAAAAAACACCATGTAACGGATTTGATTGTTAGGAAGTACCATGAAGAGTTAGCCCATGCTGGTAGAGAACACGTGTTATCTTCCATAAGACAGAAATTTTGGATAGTCAAGGGTCGTGTGGCGGTGCGCCGTGTGTTAAGAGAATGCCTTTTCTGCCGTAAGAGAGCTTCACCAACAGGGGAACAAAGGATGGCGGACTTGCCTTCGGAGCGCCTAACCCCAGACCGACCGCCCTTTACGTTCGTAGGCATTGACTACTTTGGCCCGTTTCTAGTGCGACTTAAGCGCAGCAGTGTAAAACGCTACGGATGCTTGTTTACTTGTCTAGCCTCCAGAGCTGTCCACATTGAGATTTCGCACTCTTTAGACACGAATTCGTTCATTGACGCCCTGCGAAGGTTTATTGCCAGGAGAGGAAGTCCCGAAATCATCAGAAGCGATAACGGTACCAATTTCCATGGTGGCGAGCGAGAACTGCGAAGTTCACTGTCAGAATGGAATCAACAGAAGATAAATGCGTTTACAAGTCAGCGCGAGATCAAATGGATCTTCAACCCACCGACAGCCAGTCACATGGGAGGTGTTTGGGAAAGAATCGTTCAATCAGTCAAGAGAATCCTCAAGGCCCTTCTACGAGAGCAACTTGTCAACGATGAGTCACTTCTGACCCTAATGGCTGAGACTGAATCAGTCATAAATTCTCGCCCTCTAACGCCAAACCCAGACGACCCAATAGATGCTGAGCCTCTCACTCCAAGTCATTTGTTATTACTGAGATCAAACCAATCGATTCCCCCTGGAGTTTTCTCCGAACAAGATCAGTACTGTCAGCGACGTTGGCGGGAAATACAGTACCTAGCTAACATTTTCTGGAAGCGTTGGCTCCGAGAATATCTGATCACGTTGCAGCAACGCCACAAGTGGAGCTATGTTAGCCGAAACCTTAAGATGGGCGACTTGGTTTTGCTCACAAAGGAGAACACCCATCGAGGTCAATGGCCCTTAGGTCGGGTTACCAGAGTCCACAAAGCTAAAGATGGTCACGTGCGTTCAGTGGAGATTAAAACGAAAACCGGTTCCCTGATCAGGCCCATTACAAAGCTGTGTTTCTTGGAGAACTTTCCCATGTCCGCATAAATTTTGAGTGAAATAAACTGTTTCTATCAAGTAGTTTATTTGGGGCCGGAATGTTGCGGACAGTTTATAACTCCATTTTGTATGCGAATTATTATTACTGTTATCCTTTTTCGTGTCATATTCTTTTCAACTCAAGTAACACTACCTCGTTAGTGAACATAATCAGTTTAGTGTCTCAGGAGTTTTCTCGTTATTCCCCAAGGGGCCAATTAGTAGAACTATATTAGGACCGAAAATTTTGTTAAATCGTTTTTTCGTCCTGTTCAACTGAGTGACTGTTAAACCGAGTACTCTTTTTTCCTGTCTTGTTGCGCACATTCGGTAAGCCTTGTTATTTGTTAAATAATCTTTTTAGTTTACGTTTTACGTAGTTACAGTCCTAACTTATATTACTGTATTTCTTTCTTTTTGTAGCGAACCTCGCATTGCCTCCGGTTTGTTGTCGGCAAAGGCGTGTGTTCCGATTAAAGCAAGTTGTTTTTTATGTCGAGTGAATTCTGTCCTTCATAACGTTCATTGAATGTTTATCACCTAAGCAGTAAAATACAATCATTACACAAGTTACTTCGACGTTTTTTAGTGAAAAATGAGCAGATAACGAAGTAGAAAGTCAAAATGTCAAAGGCAATCAAAAGATAGAAAAATTTTATAAAAGGTACTTAATTCTAAATACTAAAATGGACTTTTTGCAATGTTATTTCAATATTTCGTTGAGCCGACTTTCCGCAATTTGCCTTTTTTCAATGTTTGCCCCCCAGCATAACACATGGTTAATTTGCATGACAATATGAAAACCAACATGGCGGCTATCGTGAATAAGGCCTATTGATCGGGTGAAATGGTTGTGCGCATGCGTGATTTGTTGGCAATACCGGGTTGTTCACTGGCGAAAAATGTCTGCGCATGAGTCGCGCAGAATGGCACGTGATACGTTTCCGGGACTATCATTGGCTCTCATGAAAAAAGCACTCCCAAGAAGAACAGAAAAATGGCTGCTGTTTGAGAATCGGTAGCTTGTTGGTCTCTGTCTTTTTTAGAGCGATCAAGGCTAGTTTTAACGCCAGTTTCAAGTGGAATGTATTCTTAGAGAACGTCTATGTTGTGTAAAACGTTTGCAAGTCTATTCCAACCAGCATCCTCGGAAAATTTGCTTCTGGAAAATTTTATTTCAGGGGATGAGAGCTGCGAAACAGGTGTGTTTTTTTACACAATTTTTAATGTGGGAAGTTTGTTGCCACCGAGTACAAAAAGTTACTGTAATGTGCAGGAAGGAGGATTCCTTAGGTTTCCGTTCATGTGTGAATTGGCTTGTACCAGGTGGCAGGGAAATGGCAATATTGTCCAACGTGAAGGTTATTTTTTCTGCGTTACTCACTTACGATCGGCATCTCTACATGAATGATCAATGATTCGATCAGATGTGAATTTGATTTTGGATTTGATTGTGTCATTGGGAACGTAACCCTAGTATCAAATATTTTAAATAGCTGCTTTTAAGGTCATTTATATTCCCTTTTCTGGTGAATGTCTGAGTTATTATCCTTTTTAGCAGTCACAACTCAACGATCCTTGCGTTCAAGTAGTTACCAAGTTATGGATTTGCAATTAATTTGAGTTTAAAATCAAAATCAAAATCCATGTTAGTTAAAACAATGTTAGGAAGAACAGAAGTGTAGGTACAGATTTATATAGATATCTATAGATTCAGGTTCGTGACTGTTTTCCAAATCTTTTTTTTTTTTTTTAGACTGTTGTTTTCTGGAAGCATTAATGATGTAATTTTGGTTTTAGGGGACTGTCATGTGTTGTTGGATCAAGGAATCTGTTTTGAGTCAAGTATGGTTGGCAGTGGATAGTTTTTTTCTGAAAAGGCTGAAAGGAAGCCTTATTGCCTTGGACTTTTTTTGGTTACACCCCACATGTTTGTTCCTTTCTTAGATGGCAAAATTTATTAATATATTATGTGATTTGGAGCTGCAGCTAGAAACAGTGTCCCATGCATTAAAGGTCTCATTGGGTTTGATGGCAGTAAAATAATTTTTGTAAAAAATATGTTTAGAGCCTTTTATCATAACTTCTCATCTTGGTCCTGATGGACTTCAAACATTCTCTACCATTTTGCACAAGGAACTTGTCAATCAACCGATACCTATTGGTGTATTTGCAATATGATCTTTGGATAGCAATTGATTTATTTTTCTTATCCCTTATGTGTAGATATCCTATGTCTGTCGCATAGTTAGTTTTAATGTTTTATTTCCTGTAGTGTATCTTCATTATAGTTAGCACATGACTCCACAAGCATGTATTATTGCTTTAATATTGATTGTGTTTGAATATAGAATATTGTTGTCTTGTCTTGTAGATAAGGCAAAACAGCGTCAGTTGTATTTACATTATTATTTCTGAGTGTTATTTTTAAAGGGCAAACCATTAAAAAGTGCACATAGTTTGCAGGAGTCCAGGAAAATTATTCCAAATATTCATTGATTTGAAGTTCCTGACGCAGGTAAATCTTGAAGAGTTTACGTAACGATATTTGGAATATACAGCATTTCTATTTGGGAATGTTTAAGTCCACAGGATTTATTTTCTTTATGTTGAGAAGTACTGTAAGAGCTGTCAGGTAACAGTCGGATGGAAATTTGACAGACCTTAGCTGTAATTCAAATTATTAGTACAGTTTTGGTCGTTAGTGGAACATAATATTTTATTGGGACATTTTTTAGTGAGTGATTAACCCATTGACTCCTGGGGATTCCCCATTGACAAGTAAAATCGTCTGGTGTTAGACAGAGTAAAATGCTAAGTAAGGCCGGTTTAGGGGTGAAAGGGTTAAAGTGCTATTATTAGTTTGACTTTCTTTTTCTTCATTTGAACCAAAGTAAGTGATTAATCATCACCTCCACCATGCTTTGCTTTGCATTGCTTTGGCTTTTAGAACAAAGTATCAAAGTTGAAGCTGGTGTCTCGAGGAGTAAACTGTAAAGACTATAATAGTATTTGAGTATTATTGTAGAACAAATTTGCCTATATCATTAAAGTCATTAAATCAATGGGAATCCAAACATGGGGATGCATTTGCTCAGGAGGGGTTTTCCCTAACCCTAACCCTAACAGAACCTTGTTTTGTGGACGTAGGCTAAAGAAATCTGACCCCTTAGAGGAACCAGTTCTAAAGTGACAAATGGCTGGCAAATAAGTTTTACTTATGAATTATTGAGAAGTAAAAGTTATTTGCTCATGTACCAAATTGTCTTACAGTTCCAGTCATTTTTCAGATTGATATAAGCCTTAAATGTACTGCAGCAGCAGTAAAAAGAAAAAAAAGAACCCCTGTCATTTTTGTAAGGGAGCCCCCGTTGGGGCAGTTTGTTTACTTTACCAGCATTGTTTAATACTATCCAGGGACTAAATCAAGAATGGAAATAGATTACAGATTGAAAAAATATGCCACTTTTTTTTACTTCTTACACTTACTGCATTCAACTTTAATTTATTCATCCTTGGAAATGGTAAGAATGATTAGTATTTTTTAAAGCAATTGCTAAAAATGCATTGCACCTAATGTTGAAATAATTTTTACATATGGAAAGGTAACAGGAGTTATTTCTGTGAAAGTCTTCTCCAGAAAACTCCAACATGGGATTATGCCCCTTTCAAATGTAGCTTTGTATGCTTTTGCTCAATGACTTTGAACAATTATTACAGAAATATGAAGTTATGGAAGGGGATTTAATTTAAATTATTGAAACCACTGTGTTGCAACCAGAGTCCACAAAGAGGTTAAATAATTTATTGCACTGGAAGTATTTAGTAGGCCAGCATGAAATTTGTTTTGGATAATAGCACTGAATCACCTTCAACACGTTTTCTAAACTTTGAAGATACCTTATTTTATATCCTCCTGCTGTTTTATTGCTGGAAGATAAAACCAATTCTTGATTAATTATTTTTGTTGTCACATTAACCCACTACAATGTGATGAAATCGTATTATTAGCTGTAGTAGTATTTTGTTACAGTAAAATCCCCCCTGCTAGTGAGCTGGATTTCTGAATCAATTTTCAACTTGAAATACCGGTATTGTTGTTTTGGCTATTCAGAGTTAACCTAATCTATGCTTTTTTCTATAATTTGGAGGGAAGCAAACGATTGGCATTTTGCTTGGAACAACTATAACAAAATATAATTGCAACTAAAAGGTTTCCTTCTAGTATACCCAATATGAGGTGCTACGACATGTTAAGTATGATTTTGGTTATTATTACTGCTAAATTCACTTTAAAAATTTATTTTTGAACGACTGAAATACATTTCTAAATTTTCCCCTAGGTCTTAACAAATTTGCCTCTATGGACCACTTGAATGGCAATTTTAACAACTTATTTTGAGAAAAAAAGCGAAAATCGGGGCCCCCGCGGAAACAGTAACTATTTAGTTGGAAGAGAAACCACTTGGAAATTTAGTGGTATCTTTTTTGTTCCACTTTTTAAAAGATAAACGCATGAATTGAAATCAAGATGGTAATCCATTAGCCGGTAAGCTCCACAAACGAATTTCCACTCGAACACTGCCACAGCAACCGAGATTCGCGTTGACCTTGCAATTTTTAAAGAAATTTCCCTCGTAGCAATGGTGGCTTAAAAGAGAATCCCGCTGGCATAGAAACGCACTATGCAGTCAAACATTCGTCCGTTTTACTGGCCTGAAAAAGGGCTTTTTTTGTCGACGGAGATCTGATATAAAACACCCAATGGCAGCCATGTTTGATTTGAGGTATTGAAGTCACATGACAAGGCCTCGCCCAATCAGACATTTTTCGCCAGTGAAACCGGGTTGGTGTTATGGTGTGTTATATGTTTCCATATGTAGTAAAAAATAATTCCCTTCTTTGCATACTTAATGGCGCAGTCATAAAGGTACTTAGTCCAAGTGATAGAGATAATGAAATATGAAATAAAATTACTTAAGACTATTTTACAAGGCAAACATTTCATTTTAGATAGATCATTTCTTATTTCACACAGCCAAAAAATGGCATAAATAAATGCTTCAAGTTCAAAATAAATTACCGTAAACAGTAAGTGAAATTTACTTTTGGGAACCTCATCAGTTGAAATCTACCTCCTTGAAAGTTGTGTTTCCTACAGAAAATCCTAATCCGATTTTAAATCCTAAAACGAAATTGGAAACTAAAGAATATATAAACAGGAATACTTCAAATGCTATACGAATCGGGATTTAAAGATTCAGTATTGTGGAGGATTTCTATACTGCCGGCAGTTGCTTCTAAATTATGGCGGTCTCTCAGATAACATAAAACAGAAACAAAATTGGAACAAAACTGTTTTGCTTTGCTCGTCAAAATCATGCAATAAGTGAATTACAAGCCGAGATAACAAAATGGCAAAGGGACAATTTGAGGAGAGGTCACATCCCTGATTGCCAGGGAAGGAATAATAAAGTTCTGCTAACGATGCCAACAGCATCGATGGGAAAGCTTTTAATACACCAAACATTAGAAGAAGCCACCATGGTCTTTCAGAGCGCTGTAAGTTCTCTTTGCAAAGACAACGGGGACGGCAACAAGAACGTCACAAATTTGCATATTTAGTGGGCAAAAACAATAGCTTTGCACGCTCAGCACAGGCATTTTTCATTCATTTTGTCCATTTCTTTGTCGTCGTCTGCAAAATAACGCCGTGAAATTGCCATATTCGAGGTTTTATGGACAACATCAGAACTTGGAGATAAATTTCATTTTCTTCCCTAAATTAAGGACGTTCGCGTGAAAATCTCCCCACATTGAAATTTGTTTCATTTCTCACCTGAACTTAGGTCATAAATTACTTATTCCAAAAATGAAAAAAAAAAAAAAATGGGGGGTCACCGACTTTGTTTTGGAGAAAAAAGCAAGGGAAAAATGCCCTAATTTCGATAGATAGGTCATCATAGCTTGATGTAGCATAATCTACTCATCCGTCAAAAATCATAAAAAAAAGATGTTAGAGTGAAGCTTTCTGTGCATAGAAATATACGAGCGGGTTTTTTTTTTAGATAATTGAATGCCTCTGGGGATGTCGTAAACAGTAGAGTTAAACCTCAACGAGCGTTTTTGCAAGCGCTTCGCGTTGTAACCACTTCCGGAACTCAGGACACAAGGAAAGAGAAAATTGTGATTTTTTTCATTCCATCATATTTTGTAGATTTTAAGAAGAGCAAATGATTCATGTCTTAAAAAATAGGGGTGACCGATGATCTAAAAGAGTAAAATTGATGTGATGTTGCGAAACTCTTAGAGAATTTAGTCGGGGAAGGACTGGAACCCAAGACAGGATCGATCGATGAAAATAAACTTTCTGGAGCATTGCAACAAAGTTTCAAGGAGGCGTTATCTTTATTTGGTTAATTTTGGATCACATCTCACCATTGCCGTCTTTCTCATGTTCTGGAGTGTGGTTTTTGTGAAATATAATCTCCGACTGTTTCCTCGTAGGTCCGCACTATTTAAGTGGATTAGTACGGGAAGATAATTCTGCTCTATTTTCATGAAAGTAAAGGAAGAGAAGTTCAAAAACATGCATTTACTTTGAACTAAGAAGTTCGTAACGTAATAAAAACAAGTATAAGTGCTAGTGCACTGCACATTACGCTCTAATCAGTTAAACCTGTTGAAAGATAAGTGCTACACGGTCAACCTTTGTAAAAACGTAACCCTTCCTTTCTCACGGCCTGCTCTCGTCCGACCTTGTAGCTCAGTCGGTAGAGCAGTTGTTATCTAACCCGAAGGTCGTGGGTTCAATTCCCACCCTGGTCAGGATTTTTCTCTGTCCTTGTGTGGGCCCATTTCCAATAATAGGGCTAACGCTCACATGGTTCATATGGGGTACAAACTAGCACTTCACATTACACTCTAATAGTTAAGTCTGTTGAAATATAAGTACTACACGGCCAACGATTGTAAAAACGTATAAAACTAACCCTTCTTGTACTTGTACATGTTCATTGCCGTGACTTTATCATCTTCAGTTCCCACGGCCAGCTCCCGTCCGACCTTGTAGCTCAGTCGGTAGAGCAGTGGTGATCTAACCAGAAGGTTGTGGGTTCAATTCCCACCCTGGTCAGAGTAACGCTTACATGATTCATATGGGGTACAAACTAGCACTTCGCATTACACTCTAATCAGTTAAGGCTGTTGAAATATAAGTACTACACGGCCAACGTTTGTAAAAACGAAACCCTTCTCGTTACGTATTACAGTCGCGTTACCTGCGCAGTAAAAGTTGCGCACAAACAATTAGCGCGATCGGCCTTACGCCGCTCATAACCCTTTTATTCCCGAGGGACTGCTACACGTTTGTCATATTAAAAAGCTTGAAATAGTCTTGAAGTGATTGCAATAACGCGAATTTATGTTTTTAGATGACGTTCTCGTTGCCGTTCCTGTCGTCTTTGCTAAAACTCCCTAATCCTACACTGAGACCGCACTTGCGTGAACGAAGACGTATTCAGAAAAACGGTCCTGCAAAATAATTTCGATTCCTTTAAAAGATAATTTCACTGATGGACACTGAAAGTTTTCGCTTTCAAAGTCCACATGCCAGAGTTTTCCGTCTCGCTCGATATTACAATTGTTGACTAACTCTTACGTAATTCAAAGAAATGCGAATTTCATCCCGATTTCCAACAGCTGTTTCGTATTTTTCCTTTACCAGAAAACACTAACCGTAATTAATTTATCCGGAACGGCAGCGGCTGAGTTAATCATATAATACGAAAATATCAAGGTGCTGTGTAGTTCGCAAATTAGTCTTTGCCATAAGGCTTTCGCCCATTTGGCCATATAATGGATATTTTTAAAACTCAAAGTAAGATTCCCGCTGTTGACAGTAAAGAGTTTGGAATTAACACTTATTTAAAAGAAGAAAAAACATTGATTCAGTTTTGTGCTTGTTTCTTTTCGCCACAGTCAGTCGTATAGATTGCACTAGTGTTTTTGCCTTGCGGCACTGCTTGCTGATTCCTTTGAACATTTTTACGTTTTTGGTTTTTTAAATTCATTTTGCTCTTTGTTGTATCGTCGTCGGCAATACTTAGAACAAAGGATATAACGGTGCCTATTTTACATGACTGACTTCATTTGACTTACATTATTTTAATATGAGGCCATCCCCTTTTTTTTACTCCGTTTCGCGTCGTCCGACCAACCCAAATTTTGGGCATTTTCCAAAAAAAAAAAAAAAAAGTCAACGACGTTTTTAAGCCATTTTTATGTCGCACAGGAGTTTCGGTGGTTGATCCTTTTTCCAACGCTGTCTTAATTTTGCCACAACATTCGCCAACTTTTCCGCCATATTGATTTTAGGTTCACGTCTTGTTGTTTTCCTGGCTCCACAGCTATGATGCCGGGGTACTTGGCCACCGATTCCGAGAATGCTTATGATTTTTGTTTAGGTTTTTTTTTTTTTCAATCCGACCGACCGACCCAATATCAGGAAACACATTCGACGGTAAACAAAAACAAAAAGGGGATGGCCTGACATGTTTTGGCAAAATATAATTTTGCCCGGATCGACTGAGTGACCGGTTGATAAAGTGCTTCCCATG
>NC_090884.1:17632890-17642890 GCF_036669925.1 Montipora capricornis | reverse complement strand
CTAGTTTACCCTTCACTTCACTCATTTTGTGATAGTCTTTTCAGTCATTTTTCATGGCCTTTTTTACTTCTTTTATTGAAATTATAGTAACCCCGTAATTAGCTGGTTTGCTCTCCAGTTTCTTTGATGATGTTCCGACAGTACAATTTGTGTGATTGATGTTGTATTTGCATGATAATGCTATAATTGTTATCACTATTTATTACACCATTGGCTGTTGCCTATTGTGCCAGTCTTGGTGGCATTTTTCTCCTCTTATTGGAGTTGTTACGTGCAGTCATGAGCACTTGTGTGTTGTTGCAGTGCCAACCACAAGTTGTTTTCAGTATGTCTGCCATTTATCATATTTTTGCAGCATAAGGGATATTGCAACTTGTTGCGGCGACAATGTGTGTACTGTCAGCCATGCTTACCCTGCTGCGTTTCTGTTTTTCTGTGTTATGTGTTTGTATTTACGTTACTTGAATAATAATTATTGTTATCACTATTTATTACACCATTGGCTGTTGCCTATTGTGGCAGTCTTGGTGGCATATTTCTCCTCTTATTGGAGTTGTTACATGCAGTCATGAGCACTTGTGTGTTGTTGCAGTGCCAACAAGTTGTTTTCAATATGTCTGCCATTTATCATATTTTTGCAGCATAAGGGGTATTGCAACTTGTTGCGGCGACAATGTGTGTACTGTCAGCCATTCTTACCCTGCTGCGTTTCGGTTTTTCTGTGTTATGTGTTTGTATTTACATTATTTGAATAATGATTATTGTTATCACTATTTATTACACCATTGGCTGTTGCCTATTGTGCCAGTCTTGGTGGCATTTTTCTCCTCTTATTGGAGTTGTTACGTGCAGTCATGAGCACTTGTGTGTTGTTGCAGTGCCAACCACAAGTTGTTTTCAATATGTCTGCCATTTATCATATTTTTGCAGAATAAGGGGTATTGCAACTTGTTGCGGCGACAATGTGTGTACTGTCAGCCATGCTTACCCTGCTGCGTTTCTGTTTTTCTGTGTTATGTGTTTGTATTTACATTATTTCAATAATTGTTATCACTATTTATTACACCATTGGCTGTTGCCCATAATTCCAGTCTTGGTGGACTTTCTCCTCTTATTGGAGTTTTTCTGTGCAGTCATGAACACTTGTGTGTTGTCCCAGCGCCAATCGCAGGTTTTTTTTCCATGTCTGCCATTTATCATATATTTAGCAGCATAGGGGTATTTCAACTTTTTGTGGCAACAATGTGTGTCTTGTCTGCCATGCTTACCCCGCTGCGCTCCTGTTTTTCTGTGTTACGTGTTTGTGTTGGTTGTCTGGTCTGGTGTTTATGTCCTGAGTTGTATTCACAACCAGGCTTTTGGATACTAACAATTTTCCCAGTGTCTTTTCAGTTCTTCTTTGTTTTTTATTCTGATGCCGCCCAAGCATAAGCGTTCTGAGCAGCAGCGGCCATGTCACAACACCAGACTACGTCCACCACCTATTGAATTCGTTCCGGATGCCTTCCTTACCTGTTGCCACGGAGGCCTTCGCAGACTCCCTACCATCAATCACAGAACCTGATGTACCAGCCTCCACTTCAGCCACTGCCATCTGGCCTTGCCCGCCCTAACCTGCCACGCTTGTTACCCAGCTGGCTTCACAAGTCTCTCATGCAATCACAGTTCAATTTTAGCGTCTGTTCAGTTCACTCCTGTCTCCTGGATCGCCATCACTTAACCAACCTGTGTCATATACAAGTTCATCTTTGGAGGAACTTCTGCACTCATTGCCTCTCCATGTGCAACTTCTAGTACTAGTACTGTGGCAGATGCAGCAGTACTGTGGTCTGTTGGGTCTGCCCTTCGTGCTATTACAGTTCTTGTTTCTTCTTGCTTGTGATGCACCCAAGTGTCGGCGTGCTCCACCTCAGCTGTCACCTCTCAACACCAGACCATGTCCGGCATCCATTGAGTTTGTTCCAGATGCCATGCCTTTATCACCATCAGTCCTTCAGGCCTTCAGCACTATTATTGCATTCAGGTGGCAACACATGGATCCCGTGTGATATTTCCCTTCATTTTTGCTCATTTGCTGATCGTATTTTCTTTCAATTTGCATGGCTTTTTTACCAGTGAATGTTTCTTTTTTGATGCTTTTGACCTTTCAATTTTATGTCATTGATATTTATTTCATTCCTACAGTTGTATGTGTTTTTGCATTATTACTCTAATATTATTGTCTTGTGTTATATTTCCCTTCATTTTCGCTCATTTGTCAACAGTATTTTCTTCGATGATACATGTACTTTTTGCTATATCAATTTTATATCATTGATATTTGTTTTGTTCCTAAGTGTTTCTGCATGAATACTGTAACAATTCATATTATTCCATGTTATATTTCCCTTCAGTGTCCCTCATGTGTCCCTAATATGGACAAATTTCCCAAGTTATTCCCAGCATTGGGAATGATATAGAAACCGTTACCCAAGTTATTCCCAGAATTGTGATTAGTATGGGAACATTTATCCTAGTTATTCCCAGACTTGTGAATAATATGGACACATTTCCCAAGTTATTCCCAACATTGTGAATGATATAGGAACCACTTTACCCAAGTTATTCCCAGAATTGTGAATAATATGGACACATTCCCCCAAGTTATTCCCAAAATTGTATATAATAAGGGATTATTTCCCCAATTTAATTCCCAATAGTGTAACACGGATAAATGAAAATAAAAGCCTTTATTATGATGATTCTATAGATTATAGAAATATCCTTCACATTTGACCGGCCTTGTTCCAAAATTAAAGGAACATGAAGCATCAATGTTAAGAATTACACACTCCATGTCAGCACTTTATCCACTTAATGAATACCAGTATCTTTCCCTCTTTGTTTGAGGGTTAATTGGAGGACTTCGCTCGGAATCTTGTT
Organism: Montipora capricornis; assembly: GCF_036669925.1. NCBI lineage: Eukaryota > Metazoa > Cnidaria > Anthozoa > Scleractinia > Acroporidae > Montipora > Montipora capricornis. Next base: position 17,639,968 of record NC_090884.1, on the reverse strand, counting down.
CATTTTTCTTCAATGTTTCCTGCGCCACCTTGTATAACGAGTGAGAGACCAGACTGGAACTAGTGAGCCGTTTTCATTTTGGCCAGCAGTCTCCACGGCAAGCTCTTACCGATTTTGGCGGTAATCGGCGGCTTAATTAACGTTTGTATCAACGCTCACAAATTTGTGGTGATTTTTTGTTTGTTACTGGGTTGCCTATGGCAATCCAGTCGGAAAATGGGTAGATTATAATTATTACTGGGTTGCCAACCCAGTCGGAATCTGTCTTTAATTTCGTGGGTTTTTACTGGGTTGCCTATGGCAAACCAGTTGGAATCTGTGTTTAGTTTCGTGTTTTTTTTATTTTTTTCCGTGTCGGTAAAAGTCTTGCCTGTCACTCCCCTGCTAAGTAGTGGCTTTGTGCATAGAGTCTTGTCTGTGTATTTTGTTAGGTTTGAGGGGGCTGGGGGAATACGTAAATTTCCTTGGTGCACACAGATGAACGTTTAATTATTAAACCCGCAATGGCGTCGAAAGTCGTGGTAACAGGGATGGCGTTTTAGTGGCAAAAATATACCTTTATGAGATCAAGAATGGAACGTCAATTGGAATAACGAAACAGGCGGGGAAAATAAATAACTGGAATCTTAAAAGCGACGAGGGATGGTCTTCGAGAACAATTGCGGTCGGTTATGAGAAAGTGTGTGTTGTTTCTAATCTTATTTTATAAACTGTGCTGGTATGTAGAACACTGACAGTAAGTGGGAAATTGAGTATGGGTGTAAAAGGAATCGAATGTCTTGAATGTATCACAGTGTTTACCGAAATGGCATCTCATTTGTCTGGCAATTTGCATTTAATTTGCAGTCAAGCTGTACAGTTTTCAGGTAAAAAAATAATTGAAAATGTGACAGTGAAGAATTATTGGAAAGAAAGGTTGTTGTCTATTTTGTGCTTTGGAAAAGGTTCTTTAGGAAAGAGTTTAATCTTGAACTGAAAAATATATTTATTTGCATATCGTATGGTTTGTGAGACGGATTGTTTCTTGTTTGCACGCACGGAATTGGAATAGAAAGGGTTTTTTTTGTCTCCAATAGCAAATATTTTGTTAGTTTCAATAAATTTCATGCTGGAAAAGGTTTTTGTGAGATGTTTCAACTGTTGTGATTCATTGTGCTGTGTAGTATTCGAGTTTAACTAATTTGCATAAGTGAGTTGAAATTTAATACGCATTAAATAAAGATGACAGGAATTTGTAGGCATGATCGTTCTGGCAAATGATTACAGCTGGCGATCGTTTTTAATTAAGGTCAGAAAAAGATTTCAGTATAGTCACTCTTGTGTAAAATGAAGTTATTGTTAACTTGAGAAAACAACAATAGGGTCGTTTATACGAGAGAAAATAAGCCGCGGCTTACTCTGGACGCGGCGTACATAATACGCCAAAGGAACTATTTATACGAGTATAAACTCCCAGGCCAGGATAAGCCGGGGCTTGAGAAAGCTGTGAACGTAGATTTTGCATCATTTATATGGGCTGTTCGCGTTTTATTTTCTCTCGTATAAACGGCCCTTATATGTCTTTAACTTTTTTAAAGAGAGAGATTTCGCGCAAATTTTATTTCAAGCTATTCAGTTGAAATATTATTTCTCGCCATTGGCTTCGTTTGCGTGATCATTTACTGGTGTTGACATTTAGGAGGTAGTTGTTTGGTTCTAAACGAGTAGGAATAAAACGACCAGGAATGAGCGAATTTTAGTGGGTGTGCGATAGCAACACGAGACAGGAGTCGAGAGATTCTAACGATAGACAGATATGAACTAACCCCTCCTGAAATAACCGAAGGAAGGCAGGCGTTGGTGGTTTGTGTGAGTTTATAGCACTAAGTGGATGGAAGTCGTCATGTTTTGATTGGGCAGCTTCAGAGACGTCCTTCTGAGGAAACAAGTTGTTAAAATAGCTAATTGTGATTGGAGAATTTCGATCCTAAGTATAATAAGTATAATAATGCCTTTTATTGACAGGCAAAACCATATGATTGAGCGTGATCATACCAAATATCATTTGTTTGCGCGATCAAGTTGTGGCGAAGTGTGCAGCCCATGACAGTATGTCGTTTGTGAGCATATTGCTTTTTGTTGTATTAACCTTCTTCCTCGGAACGCTCAAACAACTCACTTATGCACACGCCGTTTGCGGTAGACCCACACTAAAAGATGCTGTTGAGCGATTGTTTTGGCCGGGGTTGGTCCGCAAACTGAAAGAAAGTTTATATGTTGAGAACAAATGTGTACTAAATGAACAAATATGTGAAAATCATGATATGAACTGCACTGAAAACCAAATGCCAAAGGAGAGAAGCACAGAACTGTGAAAGTTTCCTGAAGAAGAAAGTTCCTGATCTTAAAGTTAGTGCTAGCGGTATCGAGCTAGTCGCAGAGATGTACGCCTACCCGGATGCATTTAGTTAAATTTCTGAAAAAGGTGAATTTTCTGTCTATTTGTATTATCATGGCTTTTTGTTTTCTGCTGTTACTGAATCCCTTTGTATTTGGAGCTGTAACGCTACTTCATGTGCAATTACTTGTATCGTTTGCAATTATCCTCACTAGTGGTGTTGTTAGCATTTTTACTGGGTTGCCAAACCCAGTCGGAATCTCGCTTTCATTTCGTGGGTTTTTACTGGGTTGCTAAACCCAGTCGGAATCTGCGTAGCGTTTCGTCGTTTTATTTTTTTCCGTGTCGGTAAAAGTCTTGCCTGTCACTCCCCTGCTTAGTGGTGTCTTTGTGCATAGAGTCTACTGTGCGTATTTTGTTAGGTTTGAGGGGGCTGGGGTAATGCGTAGATTTCTCTGGTGCACACGGGAGGACATTTCATTATTAACCTGGAATGGCGTTGAAAGTCATTGTAACGCAAATGAGGTTTTAGTGCATCTTTAAACAAAATATGCACTTATGGAGCTCAAGAATGGAACGTCAATTGGATAAACAACTTAGGCGATGAAAAATAAATACCTGGAAGTTAAAGTGACGAGTAATGGTCTTCGACAACAATTTCATTTTTCGCCGTTGGATATCAAGTAAGCTTTAGCTTGGTACTATATACAACTCTGAAGTCAAATGGCAATTCTTTTATGGATTTAACAAACACTGAAGGAATCGAACGCCTTGAATGCATCACTGTGTTTACTGAAGTCGCATCTAAGTTGTCCGGCAAGTTACATTCATTTTAAGACTCAACTCACCAAAGGTAAAAACAAATTGGAAATGTGACAGTGAAAACTTATTTGAATGAAAGCTTGTTGTTTCTTTTGTCTTTATTATTTACCATCAAGGTTCTTTTGAAAAGGGTTTGATGTGAACTGTCAGAAATTAATTTAATTGCATATGCTTTGTGATTGTGTGTTTCGTTTGCACGCACGCAACTGAAATAGGAAGGGTTTTTTTGCCTCTTAATCGCAAATATGTTGTTTGTTTCAATAAATGTTTCGCTGGAAAAGATTTCTGTGAAATTTCCAGCTTTTGTAAACATATCATGTGTAATTTTCGAGCTTAACAAATTTGCATACATGTGTTGAAATGTGATACGGGGAGAATTTTGTGGCAGCGCATAAGTCACGAAAATAAACAGGTCTGTTGGAAGCGTGTTTGAGTCCCAAAATCAGCAAAAAATTGTCGATGAATAATAAAGTAGCTGCTATTTCCAAAATGATGGAATTACCTGGTGATAAATAACCTCGTCTTGGAGAGTAGATTTTTGACTTTGTAGAAACAATGGTGGGCGATTGTGATCTTTCTTTTGAATTCGCTCATTTATTGTCAGACTTTATAACACTTGACAGAAAAAGAAACTTACGAAAACCCGGTATCTTGCCATCATTTGACACAGATGCTTCACTTTAGTAAACTTTAGTATTACAAAGCTGTCAGATGCTCAGAGGGCACGCTTAAACTTGTGGTAAAGAAGTTGTGAGGGAGCTTGAAAATTATCAACATGTCAGCCCAGAAGCGTATGTTTCTCACTTCCCATTTATTTTCTTCAATCTTTTTGGGTTCAGTACTTTGCTAGTAACCACATGTCTTCTCAGGCTATTCACCCAAGACTTCTACCATGGCACTACAATGATAGACAATACCAAAACAATATCGTGCACTGTTAGAGCTACATAATAAACAAGAACAACTTGAATCTCATAGACGATAACACACAGCTCAGTTGACATTTTATATGGAATAAATCGCTGTTACTTCACTACCAACGTAAGCAATGCGTGTCTATTTTTTCTAAAGAGGACAGGAATTTCTTCTTTCTACAAATGATTAATTAACAGGCTGGTAACCAGGTTTTTAACCCCAGAAAAGGATCTGTTTCGTCGTACGAATGTGTGAGGACCTGTGAGCCAAAGGGCCTCTGCTGGTAAGACTTCTGGGTGACCCTTTAAATGGTCTTCTTAATGACCCCCCAACTTGAAAAAAATTGTCTGGAACGGTGCACGTACCACAGGCAACCCAGTGTACCCTCACGGAGGGTCTAGTTATTTTTCGTTTTCTTTTTTTATTTTTTATTTTTTTCCGTGTCGGTAAAAGTCCTGCCTGTCACTCCCCTGCTAAGTGGTGTCTTTGTGCATAGAGCCTTCTACGCGTATTTTCTTAGGATCGAGAGGGTAGTGGGAAATGCGTAGATTTCTCTGGTGGACACAGTAGAACGATTAACTTAACCGGCAATGGCGTCGAAAGTCATGTAACGCGAATGGCGTTTTAGGGGATCTTTGAACAAAATGTACCCTAATGAAGCTCAATAATGGCAAGCGAATTGGATACTGGACAGGACAGGCGGTCGAATGTTAGAAGCGACGAGTAATGGACTTCGACAACAATCTGTCGCCCGTCGAGCCGTAATCAAAGTGAGCAGTCTTCCTAACATTTTGCCAAGCGTGGTGTTTTGTACAACACTCAAACCAAATGAACAGTTCTCTGGTAACTCAGTGTGGGTTCAACAAAGACAGATAAGGAATCCATATAGTGGATCTGTTATCTCAGTTGTCTCGCTATTTGTGAGATTTGTATTTACCTGTTCTCAACTCTGCACAGTCTTCCAGTATAACAATTGGAAATTTCACTAATAAGTCATTGACGTGAATGGCGTTTTAGTGGATCTTTAAACAAAATATACCCTCATGGAGCTCAAGAATGGATCGTCAATTGTATGAGCAAGACAGCGCTGAAAAATAAATATCTGGATTGTAAGAGACGAGTAATGGTCTTCGACAACAATTTCATTTTTCGCCTTTGGATATCAAGTGAGCTTTGTTTCTAATATTTTACTAACTTGGTATTATATAAAACACGGAAATCAAATAGCAATTTTTTTATGGATTTAACCATAGTTACTAACTATGATTTAACAAATTAACATTGAAGGAATCGAACGCCAACAAGAATGCATCACAGTGTTTACTCAAGTCGCATCTTAGTTGTCTGACAATTTACATTTACCGGTATTTTGTACTCAACTCAGCAAAGGTGTAAAATATTTGGAAATGTGACAGTGAAAAATTACTTGAATGAAAGCTTGTTGTCTCTTTTGTGCTTTATTATTTACGGTCAAGGTTCTTTCGAAAAGGGTTGAATGTGAACTGTCAGAAATTTATTTAATTGCATATGCTTTGTGATTGTTTGTTTCGCTTGCACGCACGCAACTGAAATAGGAAGGGTTTCTTGCCTCTTATAGCAAATATGTTGCTTGTTTCAATAAATGTTTCGCTGGAAAATATTTCTGTGAAATTTCTAGCTTTTGTAAATTTATCATGTTGTGTAATTTTCGAGCTTAGCAAATTTGCATACATGTGTTGAAATGTGATACGGGGAGAATTTTTGTGGTAACGCATTAGTCACGAAAATAAACAGGTCTGTTGGAAGCGTGCTTGAGTTTCAACAAAATGACCCCCAAAATCGGCAAAAGATTGTGACGCTGATGAATAATAAAGTAGCTGCTATTACCAAAACGATGGAATTACCTGGTGATAAATAACCTTGTCTTGGAGAGTAAATTTTTGATTTTCCAGAAACAATGGTCAACCTCTGAGAGTTGCGCGATTGTGATCTTTGTGTTGAATTCGCACATTTCTTGTCAAAATTTATAACAATCGAAATAAAAAGAAAACTAACAAAAACAAAAACCCGGTAGCTTGGCATCATTTGACACAGATGCTTCACTGTTTCGCGAGTAAACATGCCGCGGTAAAATAACGCGGTAACTTGATCACTGCGCTCGCTGAATTCGATGTGCGATTTACTCGGTGCAGCCAAACTTGTACAATTACAACAAAACAACTAAAATCTCCCAAACTGTTTTTCGCTGATGGTAACTTTTTATATTCGTGGTTCAAAATAAATGTTGTTTTCATGTCGTAGATTTTATTACCGATGGCAAAATATTTTATGCTCGATCGACCGTCCTGAAACTTCCTTCTGCTCTTCTTAAAAACTGTGTATCCATATTTATTTACTTTTACATCAATATTTGTTTTGGATAAAGCAAGCTAACAAAATCTGTATCTTGCTTGGTTCGCATTTGATAGCATTAAAATAGAATTTTCGGTCCTATGCTTCTGTTACTGAGTGGTATATTTCTTAGGTCGCCCATCCAGATACTAACCCCGCCGAATAGGAATAACTTCAGCTTTCAACTGTTGTTTACAAAGCTTTCAGATGCTGTCAGATGCTGTCAGTGCACGCTTACACTTGTGGTGGAAAGAAGTTGCATTATCAACATGTCAGCCCAGAAGCCAATGTTTCTCGATTCCCTTTTATTTTCTTCAGTCTCTCTGGGTTCAGTACTTTGCTAGTAACCACATGTCTTCTCAAGGGGCTATTTATCTAAGACTTATACCATGGCGCTACAATGATAGACAATACCAAAACAATATCGTGTACTGTTAGACCTACATATTACGCAAAGACAACGGTCAACATGTCATCCCAGAAGACAATGTTTTTCACTTCCCATTTATTTTCTTCAATCTTTCTGGGCTCAGTACTTTGCTAGTAACCACATGTCTTCTCAGGCTATTTACCCAAGACTTCTACCATTTCACT
>NC_090884.1:17620390-17622890 GCF_036669925.1 Montipora capricornis | reverse complement strand
AGTGCAGTTCAAGTGTAAGACTGTGCAAAAAGTGGACATTGTGTAATACCACTGCAAATTACCCATTGAAATTCTGGATTATGATTGCCTAATAAATAATAACATTTGGTCAGAGCCAATCAAACCTCTTGTTTTCAAATCAAGCGTGCGCCCTGGATGGCGCAATATTTCCCTGAATGCGTGATACCCTTTCGTAGAATATGAAGAATTCTGCAGATCTCGGAGAATGTTATCCACCTCGGCCCTCGGCCTTGGTGGATAACACCCTCCTCGACCTGCAGAATTCTTCATATCCTACTCAGCCTCATTCAATAACTGCTAAATATTACAAAGTCGCACATGATACTTCTCGGGCAATTTGGAATAACGATTTTTTCAAAGACTACAAATAGGCCATTTCCGAGTTCATGTCTGCCTCCTCTTCAAAGCGAGTCTAAGTGCAAAGTTTTTGTGATGGTAATTAGTTCTACTTTACATATGAATAAAAACTAATTTTCATAACAAAAGCTTCGCACTCAGACTCGCTTTGAAGATGAGGCAGGCCAGAACTCGGAAATGGTCCCTACCGCAGGTGCCCCAAGCTCAGTGTGAGGAAATAAAAGAGTTGTATGGAAACACAAGACCTGAGACCTGACAAGATAATTTTACGAAAAAATTCTCAATTAAAAGGCCTAATCTTATTGCCACTGGGGGTCGCTTCCTTCCTGCGAGGGTTTTTTTTCCACATTTGACACGAAGTGAGCCATTATTAGTTCCTTGGTTGTCAATGGTTATAGTAAAATGCATGTACCAAGGATAAACACTCAATTCTCACGAGGCCACCAAATTCAGTCAAATATTTCTGGTTAAAATATTCCCACTGTTCAAATTCCACCGTAGAATCCAAGGGCAGGTTTTTCTTTCCTCTCAATCCGCTAGCCGTGCAATTGAAGCCCTGCCAGCGAGGTCAGGCGGCTGTTAATGTCCCAAATGAATCGATAAAACGATTGAAAAGAACCTCTTTAACAATCAACACCACAGGGCGACTGTTGAGTTTTCGTCGTCTCTGACGAAGTTGCCAAACAAAGAAAGAGTCAGAAAAAGTCAAAAATCCATACAAACGTCTCTAATTTTGAGGCTGTGTCCCCCATTGAAACCATATAAACTCTTAATTTTTTTTGCGATTTCTGTAATATTCATAAAAATAGGCAAATACGGTGATTTTCACGTCACCTATTTCCAAATAAAAGGTCCATGATAGGATTTTCCAGTTGTCCCAAATCTGATAATTTTTTTAAAGAGTTTATACGGTGTCGGGGGACGCAGCCTCAAAATTATATGGATTTTTAAGGATGTTTTTAAGTCCGTAACTTGATCTTTGTTTGACCAAAAACCATCACCCTTGGACAGATGGTTAATCTCAATGCTATCGTTCATGTGATGGTGTCAATTTATCGATTAGTTCAAATTTGAAACTCGTTCCCAGTTCCGAAATAGCCTATGGGAATACGGTCAAACTTGGTTTGGTTGTCACGTGATTGACAGAACTTCCGTCCGTCCGTACAGTCTCTGGGGGAGGGGGATGGGAGACCAAGAAAGGGAAGAGAGGGGAATCTTGCAAATGCAGCTTTGAGGTTGCTTTGAGGCGCGGATGACCGAATTTTCTTAGCTGGAAACTTTTGTGCAGCCCGCGTTTATCCCACTGGCCTTCGTCACTTTTACACGGGATAAAGAGCAGAAAAGAGCACGAGAGAAGAGGCGACGAAATTTAAAAAATTTAAGGGAAGAAAGCCTCGAGAGAAGCCGAGGAAGGAGAAGAAGAGAATTTCAATGAAGAACACCATAAAACGGCTTTAGAGAAATAGACGGCGGGCGACAAAACACTTATTTACAACGGTTAGCTCTCAGGTGATTTCCTTCTTAATTAATGCATGCCATGAGCAAATGGATCGGTTGGAAGTTCTTGGAAGGCAACGTTCAGCTAGAAATTTCTGAGATGAAGAGATAATTCCCTAAAATTTTCCGACACTTCAATTTTCAGCTAAGATATCCTAGCAGATCAAATTCTTCTAGATCATAAAAACAAATCTTTAAACACTCTTTATACATTACAAGGAAGCTCAGCCTAGAAACGTCTTTCGATAGCTTTTCGCTTAATTTGCTCGTTGGGTGGCCGAGATATTTAAGACAGTTTAGGTTCTTTTTGGCCAGATAAGACTTTGAAAAGCGGTTTAATAACCTCGAACCTGCGCGGACTTTCGGAAAAATCTCCAATAGCGATTGAGTTATATAACAATCGTTTGTCTTGTTTGTCACGCGGTTTTGTAGCAGGTTACAACTGCTTATTGTGGAACTGAACTCATCATTACTGTGGCGACTGTCCACACTACATTAATACCTTTCGATATATAAGCTTTTTGTGTGAAATGGATCTTCAGTCGTCAGCTGCTTTGTTTGACTGTGAGACCAGTGGCAGTCGAGTAAGCAAATTACTACGCTTTAGATTGACTTTTTATAATAA
>NC_090884.1:17610390-17615390 GCF_036669925.1 Montipora capricornis | reverse complement strand
TTTTCCACTCCTTTCTGAAAAGCAAGCATATATATCAGCTCTATGATTCAGTGAAATCGGCGGCTGAACATGGGATTATATTTTTACGTCGGTTGAAGTAGCCGTTATTAAAGTCGCATGTAGACAAAAAGCGATGGCCCTTTACTTTTGCAGCTCAATCTGATGGACATTTTACACATTTAGAACCATTGTCTGATGCAAAATAATACTAAAAACTATCGCTTTTGACAAAGCTCGCAACCCAATTGATTTGCTTAACCGGTGGACATCTCAACTGTGCGTTCACGGCGTGGAAGTTCGTAACACATTTAAACACGCTATTTTCACACTGGTCCATACAGTCAAGCAAAAACCATCTATCTATCTTCTCGTGCACGAGAGACACGACAAAAATGGTTTTGAAGAGAAGAGCAACCTTTTCTGACTTCATGCTTGAAATTTTCGTTATCCACTGGATTTACTTCAATTGTATTCAGCGTCTTTCAAGACTCATTCAACTTGATGCAGCTTGTAGGATTATGTATATTAAAAGGTCTTCTTGTAGCGAGGATGTTCCACTTATAATGGGAGACACTTCCTTTCTTCGCAGACGTAAAGTATGAAGTAAGGTTTACTTTGTTCACGTGATAGAACAATGAAATAAATTTAGACCATTTTTACAGGGCAAACATTTCATTTTGGACAGATCATTTCTTATTTGACACAGCCAAAAGAATGGCTTAATAACGGGGCAAGTTCAAAGTAACTTACCGTCCACAAACGTACCGCTTAAAAAGAACAATTTAGGCCTAGTTTGTACCTCGCCCTATCTCAGACGAATTTAAATCCAATTAAATTCGTCCTTCCGTCATTTTACACATTTAGAGCCATTGTCTGATGCAAAATAATACTAAAAACTATCGCTTTTGACAAAGCTCGCAACCGAATTGACTTGCTCAACCGGTGGACATCTCAACTGTGCGTTCACGGCGTGGAAGTTCGTAACACATTTAAACACGCTATTTTCACACTGGTCCATACAGTCAAGCAAAAACCATCTATCTTATGGTGAAATTATGGTGACGAAGAAGTGCACTTAGACTTGGTCAATTTAAAATGGAAGACTTTCTAAAAATGACCAATACAACTTGAAAGGTCCATGCAATAAAGAGTCTTCAACATGGTTCAGTCCGCGGCCTTCATGATCAGCACTGAGCTAATTTCAACAGTAAAAAACTTTTAAGCAATTGTAATTATTGCCTTACCGATTTCTTTATTAGCGGATAGCTAGCTGCAATACAATGAGCTTCGTGCACGAGAGACACGACAAAAATGGTTTTGAAGAGAAGAGCAACCTTTTCTGACTTCATTCTTGAAATTTTCGTTATCCACTGGATTTACTTCAATTGTATTCAGCGTCTTTCAAGACTCATTCAACTTGATGCAGCTTGTAGGATTATGTATATTAAAAGGTCATCTTGTAGCGAGGATGTTCCACTTATAATGGGAGACAATTCCTTTTTTTCGCAGACGTAAAGTATGAAGTAAGATTTACTTTGTTCACGTGATAGGCCCTGTTTATACGTCGCATTTAATGACACGTATTTTTAATTAAAATTAAAATTAGACACCTAAAAGAAATACATTTTTCAACGCCAGACGATTTTACTCGTCCTTAAGACGGATAAGTCGTGTTAGACGAACTTAATTTAACACACGAATTGAACTGCCTTTAGACGTCGCTTTATCGTCGAATTTATTTTAAAGTAGGGCCTGGAATTAATTCATCTGAATTAAATTCGACGATAGCGGGACATGTAGACTAGGTCTTAATGTTGGGAACTTAACCAGTTGAAATCTAACTACTTGAAAGTTGTGTTTCCTAAAGAAAATCCTAATCCCATTTTAAATCCTAAAATAGAATTTGAAGGGAAAGAATCTATACACAGGAAATATTTTCAATGATTTCCGAACCGGGTATTCTGTTGGCTTTTTTTGAGACTGCTGTCCATGGCTGCCAATAGACCTTATTCACGATGGCCGCCATGTTGGATTTGCTATTATCATGAAATTAGCTACACACTTCTTCAGTAGGGAGCAATTAACACAAGTTCGAGAGGTTATAACGAACACCTTAGCCACACAGATGATTTGTTTCACGTTCATTGAATGTTTATCACCTAAGCAGTAAAATACAATCATTGCACAAGTTATTTCGACGTTTTTTAGTGAAAAATGAGCAGATAACGAAATAGAAAGTCAAAATGTCAACGGCAATCAAAAGATATAAACATTTTATAAAAGGTACATAATTCTAAATACTAAAATGGACTTTTTGCAATGTTACTTCAATATTTCGTTGAGCCGATTTTCCGCAATTTAATTCAGTTTTTTTTTTCAAATGTTTGACCCCCCAGCATAACACATGGCTAATTTGCATGACAATATATGAAAACCAACATGGCGGCTATCGTGAATAATGCCTGTTATTAAAAAGTGGATCATTGGATAATGCAATTCGAGAGTTTTGATTGGCTGAGCCATCATGGGTCATGAGCCATGATACCATGATCTGCAAACACGGCAAGCATAGATAGCTAACGAGGCGCGTAGCGCCGAGTTGGCTATAATCATCTCATATCCAGCAAGCGCGAGTGGAATAATTGTTAATTAACTGGGTGAAATGGTTGTGCGCATGCGTGATTTGTTGGCCACACCGGGTTGGTGTTATGGTGAGTTATATGTTTCCATATATAACAAAAAAATAATTCCCTTCTTTGCATACTTAATGGTGCAGTAATAAAGGTACTTAGTCCACTTGAAGTGATAGAAATAATGAAATATGAAATAAAATTACTTAAGACTATTTCACAAGGCAAACATTTCATTTTAGATAGATCATTTCTTATTTTACACAGCCAAAAAATTGGCATAAATAAATGCTGCGAGTTCAAAGTAAATTACCGTCCACAGTAAATGAAATTTACTGTTGGGAACTTCAACAGTTGAAATCTAACCCCTTGAAAGTTGTCTTTCCTACAGAAAATCGTAATCCGATTTTAAATCCTAAAACGAGATTGGAAACTTAAGAATATATAGACAGGAATACTTCAAATACTATACAAATCGGGAGTTAAAGATTCAGTATTGTGGAGGGTTTCTATAGTGCCAGCAGTTGCTATCAAATTATGGGTCTTTCAGATAAAATAAAACGGAAACAAAATTGGAACAAAATCTGTTTTGCTTTGCTCATCAAAATCATGCAATAAGTGAATTACAACCCGAGATAACAAAATAGCGAAAGGACAATTTGAGGAGAGGTCACATCCTTGATTGCCAGGGAAGGAATAATAAAGTTTCGGCTAACGATGCCACAGCCTCAATGGGAAAAGATTTTAATTCACCAAGTATCTGAAGAAGCCACCATGGTCTGTTTTCAGAGGGCTGTAAGTCCTCTTTACACATACAACGGGCGACGGCAACAAGAACGTCACAAATTTGCATATTTAGTGGGCAAAAACAATAGCTTTGCACTCTCAGCATGAGCATTTTTCATTCATTCCGTCCATTTCTTTGTCGTGGTCTGCAAAATAACAACGTGAAATTGCCATATTTGAGGTTTTATGGACAACGTCCAGAACTTAGAGATAAATTTTCATTTTCTCCCCCTAAATTAAGGACGTTTGCGCGAAAACTTTCCACATGAAAGTTTGTTTCATTCCAGAAATGAAAAAAATTGTGGGGTCACCCACTTTGTTTCGAAGAAAAAGGCAAGGGAAAATGCCCTAATTTCGATAGATCGAGCATCATAGCTTGATGTAGCCTAATCTACTCATCCGTCGAAAATCATAAAAATAATGACGTTAGAGTGAAGTTTTCTGTGCATAGAAAGAATAGGAAGGGTTTTTTTAGATAATTGCATGCCTCTGGGGATGTCGCAAACAAGTTTCAGTGCTTTGTAAAGAACGTTTTCTGTGTTTTACTCACTTGAGTTCCCGGGAGAAAGAGAAAAAACGGTACGTAACCGGACCTTTTCCATGGTGATGGCCATCACTGTAAAAGGCGACAAAAAACCAGCCAATCAGCTCGCCCCATTTAGCTTGAGAATCGCTTGAGGTATATTGATTACAGGCAAAAAAAGATAAAAAATAAAGTAAAAAAATATGTGATTACAGACAACAACAGCATGTTTTCATGTAAAAACATGCCAAAACTACGAAAATATTTCACATAACATTGTACATGTACACGAGTTCTACAAAGAGCACACATTGACTCATTCTTATCTCTACAATGTAACAAAACACGTCTTGGCTTGGCTTACCATGAATATTTTTTTTTCAGGCATCGATCCTTATGGAGAAACAATTTTGATATCTGTAATGGGAGGGTACGGAGAGGCCTGCATTTCCAAGTGCTTAATCTTGATATCCTATTTAAACAATTAGATTTTGAGCTCGAGATTTTTATGAGGTGATAGTTGATGAGTGGCCTCTCCTATAAGCCTGTTGGTTTCCTGAGGTCTCCTCGCCTAACAACCTGCAACAGAAGGCTTGCTGTAAGGAATTCTTACTAAAAATTTACTTCAAATAACGGTTTCCAATTATTTCTTGACGTATTATTAAACTTTGGCGCCTTAAAAAGATCGGTCGGATTAAATTGCCATTTAAAATCTAAGTTGTGCGCGCGAGCGCATCAGCTATTTCAATAATTTCAACTTTTTTGAAATTCAAGAAACCGTAAATGTCCTCCGTTTAGATTTCTCAGAAATTTAATTACCCATTTGCATCCAAATTTTCCTCCAAAACTTTGGGAAAACGAAAAAAAAACGTCGTTATTTCCAAGACGACCCCCAGCCACTGCTTGCTAATGACTGATAGTGTTCGGTGGCTCAGCCAATCAGATTACAGCATTTGCATTAATTCTACTAATAGTTTTACTAATAGTAGATATAATAAGTAGGGATATAGACAATTTATTTTGTATATAAATGCCGAAAGGTATGCCACAAAATGGCGGCG
>NC_090884.1:17595390-17600390 GCF_036669925.1 Montipora capricornis | reverse complement strand
CGTATAGATTGCACTAGTGTTTTTGCCTTGCGGCACTGCTTGCTGATTCCTTTGAACATTTTTACGTTTTTGGTTTTTTAAATTCACTTTTCTCTTTGGTCTATCGTCGTCGGCAATACTTAGAACAAAGGATATGATGGTGCCCATTTTACATGACTTCATTTGAATTACATTATTTTAATATGACTTGTTTTGGCAAAATATAATTTTGCCCAGATCGACTCAGTGACCGGTGGATAAAGTGTTTGCCATGACTGTCAGGATCACAACGAAATTTATAAATGGTTTCATTTTCGCTTTAAAATATCTTCTATGGAACTTTCTTCCTCCTCAAGTATAAACACACATGCCTGCAGTAAGAACGGAGAGTTACTAATTTGCCAAAATCGCCAAAATTACCATTCTGAATGGGGCCCCTTCGTCACCTCATAGGAACATTCGCCGTATTTGCCATTTTCGCCAACATGTGCATTTTGGGAACTTAGGGTAAAATTTGGTGAATTGTCACTACTTTCGCCATTGGTCAAACTTTGGCGAATTGTTGCCGTTTTCGACATTGCGTGCATTTCTGGACGAGGCAAAAAATTGTAAACAAAGATTCTCCTATAGAGTATGCTCGAGAACGTCATTCAACAAAGATTGAACTCTTGAGCCAGATTTCGCCATCCGACAACATCATACAACGAAAGGAGTTGTTTGGCACCGTAGTTGACGAAATGTGAAAAGTTACGGGACCACTCATCGCGATATTTCTCTCCCAAAAAAGAGTTTGAAGAGAAGTGTAAGAGTCTAAAACAAAGAAAATTTAAATTAAGTTGCTTTGTTTTGGAAGTTCCTGTGCGCAATTTGCTCTCCAGTATGGCGGATTTTTTACCATGTGATCGCCTGCTGTAAAGGGTAAATTGTGTATGCATGGGTCTATTGCATATAAACAGCAACTACCGAGATACCTTATGCACTTTTGTTTATGCTGTCATTTGGCTTGAAGTAAGGAGTGAGAAACAAATGGACGACAAAAAGCTACAGAGGAATCAATACTAGGAAGCTGACCAATCGAATAAAAAGTATAATTGGAACGAATAAAGCGCCGCTGCCGCTCTTGGACTAATGAAATATCGCGTATTTCGGAATGATTTCGTCATCTTACGCGACTCGTGTCGCCAGAAATACGGGTCGCATTGAATAAAAAAACAAATTTCAGTGATGTACATAACGCGTTCCAAACTAAAGTGTGGTATACCAATTTAGGAAAATTCGGAAGAAATACTGAGAATCACCTCAAAAATGGCTGTTTTTTCCTTGCAAAATGAAAACCTGTTTCGGAAAACAGCTTTTTTATGATACAGGCTTTGAAGTTTCGTAAAATTGGCAGAAAATGAAATGTGGAGTTTCCACGGAAATTCATAATCGCCACCTAATTCCAGGGAGGGTTCTTTTTAGTTTACTCTGAATCTTAAAATTGTGTTAGAATTCACAGGGAAAGTTTCCCTGTTTGCAAGGAATCACAAAATTCCTCCAAGCAACTTCCTATTCTTTACCTGAACTCCCTGAGCGTGTCTTAGCCACGCATGAGAAGCCAAATGATCTTCGGAATTTGGTTTCTCGAGAGTTTTCCTCATAGAAAACGGGTGAGAGGATTCAGAATTTCTGATCCCCCCATGAACAAAGGAGAGAATTCAGAATTTCAGATCCCTCTCCCTCACAAAACACTGGAAAGGATGCAGAATTTCTGATCCCCCAATGAACACAGGAGAGGATTCAGAATTTCTGATCCCCCCATGAACACGGGAGAGGATTCAGAATTTCTGATCCCCCCAAAATACAGGAGAGGATTTTCTTCCACGCAACAAAGGTGCAATAAATGCATTCGCCTAAAAAAAAAAAAAAACCGAGACGTTAAAAACTATTCCATGTGGATATCATAATATAAATAGACCCCTAATGTTTACGATATATATAGTTTTCAAAAAATTGTAACGGTCACTTTTGAAAATGTGTGTTGACTAGCATACGAAATGTCAAGTTTTATAAAAATGCGTTGAAATACAATGTTTACCACCGCTGTTTGTGTTATTTTCTTATTCAGACTCTTACAATGTAAAAGAATCTAGGAATTCTACAAAATGTGTCACACAAGTTTTAGTTTGGACTTGTTATTTGATTAACAAAGTCCTCTTCAATAATTATTGAAAGTACGGATGGGAGACGAATGATACTATATTCTGTTAATAACACATCATCAGCTCTTGCCGTAAGTATTAAATGCTTATCTCAAGGAGGCTGGAGAGGGTTTTCAGCTGAGCGCGCACGCGTAAGCCATACACGCAATTCGTGAGCTGCTCACGTCAGCTCATGCTTCAAATGGGTCACCAGAAGTAAACAAATGCCGCTAATTTCGCTCACCTTTCTCCTAATTTCAATATATAAGGAATATAAATAGACAACTCCTATTCACGAAAACTACGAAACTTCTGCACAAACGGCTTAATGGTGTCTTAAATACGATTGTGTTGGCCTGTAGCTCCACTCACGTGCGGACTCGATTGTGTGGGTGACGCATGCGTACATGCTGATCTAGTAAACCCTTCATTTTTCCTGATTTTGCAACTTTACTCGTTATATCACTGCTTCCGGACGGTGAATTTCTTTCATTTTCTGCATGTGAGCTTAGATTAATTTAAACCGTTTGTCTTTCAAATTTTTAACAAATTCTATAGGTGAAAAAAAAAAAAGTTAGAAACACATTTCAAAAAAAACTGATTTTTCCGAAAAACTGGCCTACAGATTTTGTTGAATTTTAAATATTTTAGACAGTATTTCTTACATTATCTGGTGACGCTTAATGGGAAAATTTCACCGTTCCGTTTCTCGGTATTCTCGTTATCGGGCAGACGAATCATTCCGTGTAAACCAGAGAAGAAGTTTTTAATATCTTTGCAAAGAGCCATTTGATGCCAAATAAAGTCATCATCTACATCATTTACCTCTAAGAACAACAATCAGCTTCTCTATCATCACTCGGGACAGGAATAAATTCTATGCTATCGGCTGTGAAAGAGGTTATTCACTCTTCCGCGAGCGCTGGATCCCATAAAAGGAAAAGGGATGGACTCAGCGACTCGGATGTTGATGAGCACCAGGGTGATGACGCCATCACTGAGTCAGTGGATCTAACCGAGGCGTGTGAAGAGCTGATCAGTGCAGATAAACGGCCAGAGCAGTTACCAGAAGGCGATCGAAGAGAGCGTTCTTGCCGGACTGTCAAAGATTTATGACCCCGAAGGAGCTGTGAGTGATGCTGTTCGCACACAATTGGCAAACCTTATTGACAAAATGGTGAAAAATAAGTTGTCGGAGGAGAATGCAAAAGACAAACTGGCCAAGTACAACAGGCCTCAAAATTGTGAAAACGTAGTAAGTACAAGGGTTAATCCTCAAATTTGGGCTAAAATGAGATCCAGCTCAAATTCAAGGGACTTGAGGTTGAGGATGCACAAGATTGAAACTAGCATGCTAAAGAGTATGCATCCTATCATTAGTCTGACAGGCAAACTTTTGAGTCTGAAAAGTAACCCTAAAACTGTTAGCAAGGAAGATGTGTCTTCGTTCCTTGGACTCGCTTTGGATTCATTGACTCTTATGGCAAATTTTGTCTATGAATTCAACCTTAGTAGACGAGAACTGATTAGGCCTGATCTGAACGAGCAATACAAACAACTTTGCAGCTCCCAAACTCCAATATCAAAATTTTTGTTTGGAGATGACCTGCCCAAGGCAGCCAAGGAAATAAGGGAAACCAACAAGGTCAGCCAACGGTTGTCTTATCCCAAGCATGGAACAAACTCAAAGCATGGAGCCAATAACTTCATACGACAAGGATCACCCTACTCAAACCATCAACAACATTTTTGTACCAGGGCCAAGGCCAACGGAGGAAACCTCAAAGTACCTCATGATCAATTGGGAAGCCAGGTGAGCCTGCTTTTTCTCCATCAATTCCATGCATGGCAGGTAGATTGAAAAATTATGTTCACAAATGGCACACCATTACTTCAGATCAAAGTATCCTTGATGTTAGAGGGGTCACAATTGACTTTATCACAAAACCCACTCATCGTTTTGTACCAAACCAGTACAAATTTAATCCATTGGAGATTACGATAATTGATGAGCAGATTGCATGTTTTCTTGAGAGGGGGATCATTGAGAGAGCCACACAGTCAAATGGAGTGTGCATTTCCAACATTTTCATACGTCCGAAGAAAGATGGCTCCTATCGACTTATTCTTAACCTCAAACAACTAAATGAGTCGGTAGAATATCACCATTTTAAAATGGAGAATCTTAGGAATGCCATCACTCTCATGACCCCAAACTGTATCATGGAGTCCATTGATTTAAAGGTTGCCTATCATTCGGTCTCAGTCAACAAAAATCACAGGAAATACTTGAGATTCATTTGGAAACATCAGCTTTTTCAATTTACCTGACTTCCAAATAGTTTAAAAGTTGTGCTCCTAGAATATTTATAAAAATCCTTAAACCAATTTATGTATGCAACGCTTCGTTCCCAAGGATTTGAAAATGTGGGCTACATTGATGACTCCTTTCTTCAGGGAGGCACTGTAGCACTAATGTTGCTGTCACCACCAAGCTATTCACAGATCTTGGTTTCATTTTGAACCATGAGAAATCTGTTTTTAAACCGAAACAGGTTATCACCTTTCTAGGGTTTGTTTTGAATTCTGTCACCTACAAAATTAGTCACAAAAATGATGGTTGTTTTCCTGGTGTCATGCATGGACCACTTTTTTATACATTAGGCAATTAGAACTCGACAAAGTTATGGCCTTGAGAGCTAGCAGAGGCGATTTAAATGCGCTGATGACCCTTTCAGAGACATCAAAGTCTGACCTGCAGTGGTGGATTACACACCCACACACCACTTTCAATCTGGTATCTCATGGTAGTCCTAGTGTCACTATTTACTCTGATGCACC